>NC_082686.1:18551846-18876846 GCF_949987515.2 Delphinus delphis
ACAAAGCAAATAAAAATTAAGCCCACAGCGCTTTCCTGGTGGCGCAGTGGTTGAGAGTCCGCCTGCCGATGCAGGGGACACGGGTTCGTGTCCCGGTTTGGGAAGATCCCACATGCCGCAGAGCGGCTGGGCCCGTGAGCCATGGCTGCTGAGCCTGCGCGTCCGGAGCCTGCGCTCCGCAATGGGAGAGGCCACAACAGTGAGAGGCCCGCGTACTGCAAAAAAAAAAAAAAAAAAAAAAAATTAAGCCCACAGCTTATACATTATGTTGTAATTATCCAACTTTCACCCTTATGAGAATGTGAATTCTTATAGGACTTTATGTTTCAATAATATCTTTATATCTGAAGTACCAGCAATGCTAAAAATAGTTTGCATGATATACAATTTTAAAATATATATATAGCAAAAGTCTAAGGAGTTTTCATAATTTAATTGAATTAAACTCTCTGTGTATGTGTATATATGTGTATTGTATATAAACATATAATACACATATGTGTATTTGCTTCAGATATATATATATATATGTATATATATATTTTTTTTTTTTTTTTTTTTGGCGGTATGCGGGCCTCTCACTGTTGTGTCCTCTCCCGTTGCGGAGCACAGGCTCCGGACGCGCAGGCTCAGTGGCCATGGCTCACGGGCCCAGCCGCTCCGCAGCATGTGGGATCCTCCCGGACCGGGACACGAACCTGTGTCCCCTGCATCGGCAGGCGGACCCTCGACCACTGCGCCACCAGGGAAGCCCTAGATATTTTTTTAAGAAGTAAAATTTTATGGATCTAGTTGAATTTCTGTTTTCCTCTGTGATTCCATACACTTGAAAAGTAACCATTACTTTAAATTTCTTGATAATCAAAAAATAAAATAAAAACACTAAGCATATATTAAAATAATAATAATACACATATGTGTATATATAGATTTTGTTTGTTTAGGAAGTAGAAAAATGCTAAATTTTCTATTAGCTTACAAAGAGATTAAAATGTCCAAGAAAGAGGAGTGGACAATCATTTATTTTGATTCTTCCCAGTGATTGCCTAGGCAGTGTCAATCTGTCATTTTTTAATCCTTGTCGCAATTGAATGGCAATTTTTTGTATGATTAATTTGCAGTCAGAGATTCATACTAGTTAAGTTAAAGTTTCACGTAAGACATGTAGGAAGTATTTTAACCATCAAGGTAATGTGGCAAGGAACTTGGCTGTTTAAGGAAGCAAGACTCAACATTCTAAAGGTACTGGTCTCTCCTGGATTGATTACTTCACCATTCTAAAAACTGTATAACCTCTCTGAAGTTCTTTCAGCCCATCTTTCCTTGTCACTGTCACTGGGATAAGACCCTTGGGATGCAGACGGGATGACATGAAGCTGTTTTCCTTTCTTGCAGTTGGTGAGTTTGTAAGTGATGCCCTCCTCGTTCCCGACAAGTGCAAATTCTTACACCAGGAGAGGATGGATGTTTGTGAAACCCACCTTCACTGGCACACCGTTGCCAAAGAGGTACCCACCCATTCATTCTTTCTACTTTTAAAGTGAAGACTTCCTAGGAACTATGGACAGTTACATTTTAGAGGGTATTTGAAGGCAACAGCTGTGTTGATAAATATGTTTTTAAAATTATTATTGTTAAAAATAAAAGACTTCATGAATATTTTAAGAGGATATCTTGAGGCAACAGCTGTGTTGATAAATAAGTTATTATTATTTAAAAAACCATCCGTGAGTATTTTATATTTAGTTAGATTTGTTATGTCTATGCCATGTTTTATAATTTAGAAACTACAATTTTATACTCCCTATAAACCTTCAAACATACTTTTAAAATTTCTTTTCAATTTATCTCTTGTTTTCTTTTGTCATATACCAAGTTTTCAGGATTTAACCTTTTTCTCTATTATCTGTTCGGGAATACAGTGGGAGAACAATAGCTTGTCCTGTACCAACCTGGAAGCTACAGTTAGAAAGCTCAGTTTCTAAGTTGTGCCACCCAATTTTGTGTTCACCATATGCCGTGCCACCACCTTCATTGATCCATAGTAGATGAGTCTATGTCACCAATTGTAAGCTTTGCTAACCCCTGCTTTTGGCAAAGCTGATAAGAGACATAAAAAAATTAGCATAAAATGTCATCTTTTTTGAGGGGCGGCCGTGCCACGTGGCTGGTGGGATTTTAGTTCCCCCACCAGGAATCAAACCCGGGCCCTCAGCAGTGGAAGCGCAGAGTCCTAACCACTGGACCACCAGGGGATTCCCCAAATGTCACTTTTTGATATTACTACCTTCAAAACTGCTTTGTCCCTTTGATATATTATGAGGTTTTTCTAGTAAATTTGTATAGTTTTTTTGTAATGCGATCAGTCTCCTAGAATTAGCCTACTTTATCTAGCTCAGTGGTTCTCAAATGGGGTCAGTTTTACTCCACATCCCTTCCCAGGAACATGAGCCAATGTCTGGAGACATTATTGACTTAAGGGGTGGTACTACTGGCATTGGTGGCCAGAGACCAGAGCTTCTGCTAAACATTCTTCAGTGAACAGGACAGCTTTTCCTCTCCCCTTGCCCTGAAGAATGATCTGGTCCAAAATGTCAATGATACTGAGGTTGAAAAACCCTGATCTACCTTCATTTAAACATTGCATCATAGCCTTAGCGCTATTAGGCAGAAAACACCACTTAAGATTCAGCATTAATTTTGCCTTTTTTAAAATAATATGTTTTAATTTGCTGGCAAGTGACCTTGTCTTTATATAAAAATGTTTAAGAGCAGATATTAAGAAAACAAACTAAGTAATTTAAAGCCCAGTACCCATCTGATAACGTCATTTTTCATTTCTTCTTGAGTTTAAAAAATTTTTTTTGTTGTTGCTAAGAAACGAAATGACTCTAATTCCTATGAGGTCAAAATACACTCGTAAAATTTCATTGTTTACCTATGTGTGTTGAATTATCATCTGTCACCGCTGGATGCTTTCAAAGCTTTATGTTAATTTAAATGTGTGGGAATTTAGCAAATCCCAGGAAAGCAAAAGGATATTGAAGGAGAAATCTCTATTGACTTTAAGTTCTGATTCATAGCAGAGGATAATTTCTTCTCTTCCCAGGATTGTTATTTTGGAAGTGAGCCAAGACAGTTAGAATTTCTAGAATGCGATAGGCCTGAGTGAGAGAGGCTTCCATACATATGGGAGGTAGAAGTGGGTTGGGGGGATATACGTGAAACTACCCCTACTTCCTGATATGCTAATGAAGCCATAACTATTCACAATGCAACCTCTTCTACATCTTAGCTCCCAATTAATTTCTATTCTATTTTTTAATTAATTTCTATAGTATAACAACATATCCTTATTAAATAAGTAACAAAGTTAAAAATTAAGGGTACCAAAAAAGCCTGTGCTAAAGAAACTCTGTTGTAAATCCCCTCGAAAAGCAAATGATTCTTTCCATTGTGAAATTGGTTCTTGATACACTGGGCCTGTGTGTTGTTATGATTGAGATTTTCCTACAATGAAGCACATCTATTCCAGTACTCTCACCGTTTTCTCCTTACCTTTTGTAGACCTGTAGTGAGAAGAGTACCAACTTGCATGACTATGGCATGCTGCTGCCCTGTGGAATTGACAAGTTCAGAGGGGTGGAGTTTGTTTGTTGCCCACTGGCCGAGGAAAGTGACAATATTGACTCAGCAGACGCAGAGGAGGATGACTCGGATGTCTGGTGGGGTGGAGCAGATACAGACTATGCAGATGGGAGGTAAGGTGGCCTTTATGTTTGGTCTTTTGTAGGTGCCAGAACATCTAGCACATAGTTTTATTTCTTCTATAAATCTATCTATCTTTCTGTTTCTCATTTAAATAATCTCTGCCCACTCCTATCAGATTTTGTTTTTATGGGAAAAAAATCTAACCATGAGGTTCTGTTCTGGTTATGGCCTACCATTTAATTTTAGTATAATTGATCAGGCATCACTGAGTTAATTTTAACTATTTTATTTCACTCTCAAGAGTTGGGATCAAAATTCCACTGATGTTATAATAGGTCACTGGTAGTACTCCAGAGAATTGAGATCTGGGTGAACGACATGGCATTTTGTTTTGGTCTGTAATTTAGAAATTTGCAGGGGGGATTTAGGAATCATTTCATCACTCATTAGCTAAAACTGAATTTTTGTTAAGAAAGGTTTGGTTTTGTTTCTGTTATTGTGGGTTTTTGTTTTTCTGGGGTTTTTGTGTTTTGTCATCTTTTCCTATATAAATGAAGTCAGAGACAAACTTAAACATTTGCTAAAGTTCTTTAACTGGGAGGGACCTTCAAGATGGCAGAGGAGTAAGACGTGGAGATCACCTTCCGTCCCACAAATACATCAGAAATACATCTACATGTGGAACAACTCCTGGAGAACACCTACTGAATGCTGGCAGAAGACCTCAGACCTCCCAAAAGGCAAGAAACTCCCCACATACCTGAGTAGGGCAAAAGAAAAAATTAAAAACAGAGACAAAAGAATAGGGACAGGACCTGCAGCTCAGGGAGGGAGCTGTGAAGAAGGAAACGTTTCCACACACTAGGAAGCCCCTTCATTGGCGGAGACGGGGGGTGGGTTGGGGAGAAGCTTCGGAGCCACGGAGGAGAGCACAAAAACAGGGGTGCAGGGGCAAAGCAGAGAGATTCCTGCACAGAGGATTGGTGCCAACCAGCACTCACCAGCCAGAGACGCTTGTCTGCCCAGGCGCCTGGGCAGGTGGGAGCTGGGAGCTGAGGCTCGGGCTTCGGAGGTCAGATCCCAGGGAGAGGACTGGGGTTGGCTGCGTGAACACAGCCTGAAGGGGGATAGTGTGCCACAGCTAGCCGGGAGGGAGCCCAGGAAAAAGTCTGGAAATACCTAAGAGGCAAGAGACCATTGTTTCGGGGTGCACGAGGAGAGGGGACTCAGAGCACCGCCTAAACGAGCTCCACAGACGGGTGCGAGCCACAGCTATCAGCGCGAGCCACAGCTATCAGCGCGGACCACAGAGACGGGCATGAGATGCTAAGGCTGCTGCTACAGCCACCAAGAAGCCTGTGTGCAAGCACAGGTCACTCTCCACACCTCCCCTCCCGGGAGCCTGTGCAGCCCGCCACTGCCAGAGTCCCATGATCCAGGGACAACTTCCCTGGAAGAACACATGGCACGCCTCGGACTGGTGCAACGTCATGTCAGCCTCTGCCACTGCAGGCTCACCCTGCATTCTGTACCCCTCCTTCCCCCTGGCCTGAGTGAGCCAGACCCACTAATCAGCTGCTCCTGTAACCCCACCCTGTCTGGGCGGAGAACAGACGCCCTCAGGTGACCTACACTCAGAGGCAGGGCCAAATCCAAAGCTGAACCCCAGGAGCTGTGCGAACAAAGAAGAGAAAGGGAAATCTCTCCCAGCAGCCTCAGGAGCAGCAGATTAAATCTCCACAATCAACTTGATTACCCTGCATCTATGGAATACCTGAATAGACAACAAATCATCCCAAAACGGAGGCAGTGGACTTTGGGAGCAACTATAAATGGTATCTACTTTCTGCATCTAATTTGTTTCTGGTTTTATGTTTATCTTAGTTTAGTATTTAGAGCTTATTATCATTGGTAGATTTGTCTATTGATTTGGTTGCCCTCTTCCTTTTGATTATATATATATATATATATATATATGTTTTTTCTTTTTCTCTTTTTGCAAGCGTGTATGTGTATGCTTTTTTGTATGATTTTGTCTGTACAGCTTTGCTTTTACCATTTGTCCTAGGATTCTGTCTGTCCATTTTCTTTTCTTTTTTTTTTTTAAGTATAGTTTTTAGCCCTTGTTATCATTGGTGGATTTGTTTCTTAGTTTGGTTGCTCTCTTCTTTCTTACCTGTTTTTTTAATGTTTAATATATATATTTTTTATTTTAAGAACTTTATTTACTTTATTTTACTTTTTTCTTTCTTTCTTTATTCTTTTCTCTCCCTTTTCTTCTGAGCCGTGTGACTGACAGGGTCTTGGTGCTCTGGCTGGGTGTCAGGCCTGAGCCTCTAAGGTGGGAGAGGCAAGTTCATGACCTTGGTCCACCAGAGACCTCCCGGCTGCACATAATCGGCTGCACATAATATCAAACAGTGAAACCTCTCTCAGAGATCTCCATCTCAATGCTAAGACCCAGCTCCACTCAATGACCAGCAAGCTACAGTGCTCAACATCATATGGCAAACAACTAGCAAGACAGAACACAACCCCACCCAAAGAGAGGCTGCGTAAAATCATAATAAGGTCACAGACACCCCAAAACATACCACCGGAAGCCATTCTGCCTGCCAGAAAGACACTATCCAGCCTCATCCACCAGAACACAGGCACCAGTCCCTTCCACCAGAAAAACAACACAACCCAATGAATCAGCCTTACACACTGAGGACAGACACCAAAAACAACGTGAACTACGAACCTGTAGCCTGCAAAAAGGAGACCCCGAACACAGTAAGTTAAGCGAAATGAGAAGACTGAGAAATACACAGCAGATGAAGGAGCAAGGTAAAAACCTATAAGACCAAAAAATGAAGAGGAAATAGTCAGCCTACCTGAAAAAAAATTCAGAGTAATGGTAGTAAATATGATCCAAAATCTTGGAAATAGAATGGAGAAAATACAAGAAACATTTAACAAGGACCTAGAAGAACTAAAGAGTAAACAAACAATCATGAACAGCACAATAAATGAAATTAAAAATTCTCTAGAAGCAATCAGTAGCAGGATAACTGAGACAGAAAACGGATAGGTGACCTGGAGATAAAACAGTGGAAATAACTACTGCAGAGCAGAATAAAGAAAAAAGAATGAAAAGAGTTGAGGACAGTCTCAGAGACCTCTGGGACAACATTAAATGCACCAACATTCAAATTATAGGTGTCCCAGAAGAAGAAGAGAAAAAGAAAGGGACTGAGAAAATACTTGAAGAGATTATAGTAGAAAACTTCTCTAATATGATCAAGTGCAGGAAGTGCAAAGAGTACCACACAGGATAAATCCCAGGAGAAACACACCAAGACACATATTAATCAAACTATCAAAAATTAAATACAAAGAAAAAATATTAAAAGCAGCAAGGAAAAGGCAACAAATAACATACAAGATAATCCCCATAAGGTTAGCAGCTGATCTTTCAGCAGAAGAACTAGAAATAGAATTACCATACAACCCAGGAATCCCACTACTGGGCATATACCCTGAGAAAACCATAATTCAGAAAGTCATGTACCACAGCATTCATTGCAGCTCTATTTACAATAGCCAGGACATGGAAGCAACCTAACTGTCCATCGACAGATGAATCGATAAAGAAGATGTGGCACATATATACAATGGAATATTACTCAGCCATAAAAAGAAACGAAATTGAGTTATTTGTAGTGAGGTGGATGGACCTAGAGTCTGTCATACAGAGTGAAGTAAGTCAGAAAGAGAAAAACAAATACCATATGCCCACACAAATATATATGGAATCTAAAAAAAAAAAAAAATGGTTCTGAAGAACCTAGGGACAGGACAGGAATAAAGACGCAGATGTAGAGAATTCACTTGAGGACACGGGGAGGGGGAAAGTTAATCTGGGATGAAGTGAGAGAGTGGCATGGACATATATACACAACCAAATATAAAATAGATAGCTAGTGGGAAGCAGCCACATAGCACAGGTGCTTTGTGTCCACCTAGAGGGATGGGATACAAGGGTTGGGAGGTAGATACAAGAGGGAGGAGATATGGGGATATATGTATGTATATAGCTGATTCACTTTGTTATAAAGCAGAAACTATCACACCATTGTAAAGCAATTATATTCCATTGAAGATGTTAAAAAAAAGTTCTTTGTCTGGTTTTGTGATTTTTAAGAAATATATTTTCATCTTTTTTTCTTTGGAATCTTAATCCCGTAACTTATAGACTCTTTTTTTAATTAAAGGCAAACATTTATAGTCAGATCATAAAATTATAAAATCAGCAACTTTTGGTTAGAAAGGCCATCTGGTTCAGCCATCAGTTTCATCCTATCTCATCCCCCAAAGGTGATGATGACATATCACTTCACTTTTTCCTTCAGTATTTTCTCAGATGTTCCCTAGTGTTACAGATTTCCAAATAAAACATTAAATATGAACTTAAAACTTATAATAATTAATATAAAGTTTTCTGATTTTTATATAGTCAGGCACAGATTTTTTAATAACATTTTGTAGAATTTTAAAAATAATTTTACAGAAGTACAATCTATTTTACAAATATATAAGAATCTATGTACACTGAGGTACCCTAGTTTTCATTTCTTATTAGTTAATAATGCAGGCTTCTCTGGTGGCTCTTGCCCAATTTTATCATGACTCTCTTGTTTGTTAAGCTCTTTTGTGTTTCCTTTTTACGCGGTTTAGAAAAATTGAGTTTAATGTATCAAGCATAAAGCTAAACAAATTCTAAAGATCGGGAGAAAGAAATAAGGCATAAGTTAACCAAATGCTTACAATATTTCTTTATATTTCTAAGAGATGAAAGTTAAATAGTATAAATTCTTCTTCTCCCGTGGCAGGAAACATCAGTGAGAGTAGGACTGGCCAGTGGGAAATCTTCTGAGCATTGCTTTCTGGTCCATGGCTGGTCCCCTCACCTGTGTTCCATGTGCCAGGTGTAGAAATGTCCATTGGTTTGAGTTTAATTGCCACTTTGTCTAAAAGTTGGAGTTGCTTACTTCTTATTATTTTTATAGCTTTTTCATATTATTCCTCAGTCATATCTGGATTTGAAAGTTTAAGGGTGACTTCTTGAAATGATTCTTGTCTTGTCACCGGGGCTCTTACTATATGATGCCAGTGCACTCAGTATTAAAAAGGAAATTTGAGGTTGTTCAGCCATTTTCTTTATTCCGGTCTGTTGGATACTTGATCACTTGTTACTGAATTGACTCTGTACTTAGTAAACAACCCAAATAATGGTGAGTAAACCAAGAAAGCTCCATGACTGCTGTTAAAATCATATGGAGCTAGCTGTGTACTTGTAACCCTGTATCAAGGTTAGTGACCCGCCATTCATGATGATTTATATACGAGGGACTTTTATAATTAAAAATGGGTATTTGTGCTTTACCTGAGAGTGACAGACTTTTGTCAGGCCCTCCTCCGCAATTAACATATCTTTTGTGTCTTTTAAATCCTACTTTTTATTGGGAATAGATTTCAATGTGTTTTGATCTTTTCCTCCTACACTTCTTCCAACTTACTGACCTAATTGAAAGCATACTAACATCATATCTTATGAAATAGTTCTCAGTGGCCCTTTCTTTTCCTACACCCTGTCTCACCATTCCTGGTAAGAGACCCACAGGGCTTCCCATTCTGGCCTCAAGTCCCTCATTTATTTATTACCATCAGTCAGTAACTGTACCTTCTTTTATACCCATCTCTCTGGTTATGTGACTACTATATGCCTTCTTTGTTACAATCACCAAACTGTAGGGCACTATTATACTGTTCTTTAACACTTTTTTTTCTTTTAATTTATTGCATTACCTACTATTTGGGCAACTACACAATTTATTATTCAAACCAAATTTGACACTAGGACCACAGTCTTAACTAAAGGACTTAGACAAAACCAGGTCATATGGTCACCTTGCCTATTTCTGTTTTCAGTTATATCACTGTTCAAATTGACATTCAGTTGAAATGTAGCTGGCTTTTCCTAGTCACCTTCATTTATGTGCCATTTCTGCTATCTGCAACACAGTCATCCCTTGAACTCTGTCATCACTAAGAAATGCTGCACCTATAGGGTTTCCAGATTCGACAGTACTCTCTAAATATGATCTTCTGATCTTAGACCTGCAACACTAATTATGTCCTACTGATTTCACCCTTCCCTCATAATAATCACCTCCCCAATTCAGGCTTTTAGTCCATTATCCTCTTTCTTTTTTTGGTTCTTTCTGACCAGGATGGACCCAATGGATAACCGTTTTTACATATTCATTTGAATATCCTGGACTTACTGATACCCTTCACATTTTCTAAAGATATTTTCATCAGTCCTCCATATTTGGGAAAAATTAATTTCTCGCTTTAACTGCTTCTTAGTTTTCTAAGGTTGATGTATCATGTCATATAACCCCACCAGTTAATTCCATTTCTTATTCATGCTGTAACATCAGCTGGGATCTTAATGTTACTAGATACACCGAATTATCACTATTTGATGACCTATCACCTTCCATATAGCAATTGATCCAAGCCAACTCCATTCTCCTTGGTTCTTAGCATCACTCTCCTTCATGCTCCTCAAATGACCCCTTCACAGTCATCGGTCATCCATTGTGAATTTCTGCATTGTGGTACCTGCGATTGGGTAGGTGCTTGGTACATGTTTGTTGAATAAACTAATGAATTTTCTCCTCTACCTCAACATCTCTTTCTACCTTCCTCCATCTCTTGGTTCCCCATCGTCCCTTTTATGATTATGTTACATCTACATACTTGATCACCTCCACTTCCTGTCTTGGATTTTTAAAAATTTATTCAAGATTATTTTTTAGAGTAATTTTAGGTTTACAGCAAAACTGAACAGAAGGTACAGAGATTTCCTATATACCCCCTGCCCCCACACGTGCATAGCTTCCCCCACTGTCAATTTCGCCACCAGAGTGGTACATGTGTTAACAATCAGTGAACCTGCATTGACCCATCATTATCACCCAAAGTCCATAGCTCACTTTAGGGTTCACTTCTGATATTGTACAAATGGGTTTGGACAAATGTGTGGTGACATGCATCTATCATTCTAAGTGTCACATGTGCATAGCCTCCCCCATCATCAGTATCGCCACCAGAGTGGTACATGTGTTAACAATCAGTGAACCTGCATTGACACGTCATTATCACCCAAAGTCCATAGTTCACTTTAGGGTTCACTTCTGATATTGGACAAATGGGTTTGGACAAATGTGTGATGACATGCATCTATCATTCTAAGTGTCATACAGAGTATTTTCACTAAAAATCCTCTGTGTTCCACCTATTCATTTCTCCCAACCTCCCAAACCCTGGCAACCACTGATTTTTTTTATTATCTTCATAGTTTAACCTTTTCTGGAATATCATATAGTTGAAATTGTACAGTATGTAGCCCTTTCTTGTTGTGTTCTTCCACTTACTAATAAGCATTTAAGGTTCCCCTGTGTCTTGTCATGGCTTGATAGCTCATTTCTTTTTAGTGAGGAGGAATATTCCATTGTCTGGGTCTACACAGTTTATTTCTCCATTCGCCTACTGAAGGACACCTTTGTTGCTTCCAAGTTTTGGCAATTATGAATAAACACCTGTGTGCAGGTTTTTGTGTGACTCTAAGTTTTCAACTCCTTTGGGTAAATATTAAGGAGCTCAGTTGCTGGATCACATGGTAAGAGTCTGTTTAGTTTTATAAGAAACCAACAGACTGTCTAACAAGTGGCTGTACCATTCTGCCTTCCCACCAGCAATGAATGAGAGCTTCTGTTGCTCCATACCCTTGCCAGCATTTGGTGTCATCCGTGTGCTGGATTTTGGCCATTCTAATAGGTGTGTAGTGGTATCTCATTGTTTTAATTTGCATTTCCCTGGTGATATATGATGTGAAGTATCTTTTCATATGTTTATTTGCCATCCACATATCCATTCTTTTATTTTCAGTCTCCTTTGTCATTTGTTCCTTCACCTCTACCTGCAACCATGCTGTTTTCCTGAACTGCCACTTCCTGAGTTCAGACCATCATTTACCTCCTAGTAGACTAACTTCGCTGATTACTCCTTACTACATCAATGTCTTATTTTCTTCTGTTACCCTTGTACTTTCTTGTGTTCTTATAGGACCTTGACTTCTATTCCCATCCCTTGGAATTCATTCTTCTTGCCCCACAAGCCTTTGTTTACTCTTTTCCCAGGAATACTCCACGCCTTCGTAATGTTTCTATTCTGCATTTTCAATCCTATTGACACTTGCTGGGAAACAGTGATGGTTCCTGCTGTCTATAGAAAAGTGTAAATTCCCCAGAAGGGCATTTAGTACTCTTATTACTTGGCTCCAGCCTGCATTTTAGCCTTACACTAAAATTTGGGGGTTTCATTTGCCTTAAATGAAACCCCCAAACCCTTGGCCATTTCTTTCTCTGAGCTTTTGTTTTCACTTCTCTGCCCCTTTTGAAAATGTATTTCTTTTTTGTCAAATGGTGTTACTGTACCACAAAGACATTTGTCAATTCTAAGTTGCTACATCTTATCAGGACGTGTAAAATCCTATGTATTCTTTTTTAATAGGCAGTGTATTAGAGTTACTGCTAGATAGCTTTGACTTTTTTTTTTTTTTTGGCTGCGTTGGATCTTCGTTGCTGCATGCGGGCTTTCTCTAGTTGCGGCGAGCGGGGGCTACTCGTCATTGCGGTGTGTGAGCTTCTCATTGCAGTGGCTTCTCTTGTTGCGGAGCACAGGCTCTAGGCACTTGGGCTCAGTAGTTGTGGCTCGCGGGCTGTAGAGTGCAGGCTCAGTAGTTGTGGTTCACGGGCTTAGTTGCTCCGCTGCTTGTGGGATCTTCCCGGACCAGGGCTTGAACCCGTGTCCACTGTGCCACCAGGGAAACCCAAATCCTATGTATTTTTTAATGCTCCCCCCAAAAGATACCTCCTTTACAAGTCTTCTCTGACTTTTCCTTGAAATACTCTTTCTTCTCCTACCCTTGCTCTTCCTTTGTATTCTTTTATTTATACTGCGATTTCTCTTCCAATTAATTGTCATCATTTCTCCTTTTATCTGCTAGGATTCAAGCTGCAAATTATGTACAGATATATTTTGCACATTGGTCTTTAAGAAATATTGGCCAAATTGAGTTGCTTATTTTTAAAAATTTTTCATAGCTTTTGGTAATGATTTTGTGGTCCATAAATGGATGTTACAGAATCTCTTGTGTTTTATCTCAGCTCTATCCCATAGAAATATAATATGAGCCACATAATGTACTTCTTACACTTTCTAATAGCCACTGTCAAAATAGTAAAAAGAAACTTGTGAATTAATTTTAATAACATTTTATTAATCCAATATATTCAAAATATTATTTCAACATGTAACCAATATGAAATAGTTATCTATGAGATACTTCACAATCTTTTTCGTTTGTTTCTTTTATACAAGGTCCTCAAAGTTAGCACATATTTTACACCTACAGACCATCTCATTGTCATTTGTCACATTTCATGTGCTCAGTAGTCACACGTAGCTAGTGGTATTGGTCATTTGGTCATTGTAGCTCTAGATACTTAAAATTTCTAATCACTCTTTATTTTCCATTCAGACGAAAGGTTTATACACCCAGTAATACATTCTAAGGTTGAACTAGGAATTTTTATTTTTTTTTGTAACTTGATTTTTTAAGATTCAAAGACATACAGAGGGCCAACAGGCACATGAAAAGATACTCAACATTGATAATTATCAGAGAAATGCAAATCAAAACTACAATAACGTATCACCTCATACCAGTCAGAATTGCCATCATTAAAAAGTCTACAAATAATAAATGCTGGAGAGAGTGTGGATAAAAGGAAACCCTCCTACACTGTTGGTTGGAATGTAAACTGGTGCAGCCACTCTGGAAAACAGTATGGAGGTTCCTTTAAAAACTAAAAATAAAACTACCATACGATCCAGCAGTCCCACTCCTGGGTATATATCCAGAGAAAACTCTAATTTGAAAAGATACATGCACCCCAGTATTCACTGAAGCACTATTTACGATAGCCAAGACATGGGAGCAACCTAAATGTCCCTCAACAGATGAATGGATAAAGAATATGTGGTGTGTGTGTGTGTGTGTGTGTGTGTGTGTGTGTATACATATATATATATGTGGAGATATATATATACATAAATATATACACACAATAGAATTTTACTCAGTTATAAAAAAGAATGAAATAATGCCATTTGCAGCAACATGGGTGGACCCAGAGATTATCATACTTAGTGGAGTAAGTTAGATAGAGAATGACGGATATCATATGATATCACTTACATGTGGAATCTGAATTATGTTACAAATAAACTTATTTACAAAACAAACAGACTCACAGACATAGAAAACAAACTTATGGTTACCAAAGGGGAAAGGGGAGAGAGGGATAATTTGGGATTAGCAAATACAAACAACTGTGTATAAAATATCAATAGATAAACAACAAGGTCCTACTGTATAGCACAGGGAATGATATTCAATATCTTGTAATAATAGAAAAGAATATGAAAAAGAATATACATATGTATAGCAGTCACTTTGCTGTACACTAGAAACTAAACAACATTGTAAATCAACTATATTTCAGTTTTCAAAATAAAATTTTAAAAAAAAAGAAAGATCAATTAGAACTGGAAAAGAAAAGTAAAAGAATTGTTTTGAACTTAATGTAATTAGGATATCAGGTCACTTGCATCACTTCATTTTGGAACGTGTTTTTCTGTTAGCCCTGCAGGCATGTATGCCTTCTTTCTCATCTGGCAAAGCAGAGCGAGAGAGGTATTGCATCACTGACCCACACACAAGCTGGGCTCCTGCCGCTGGTGGCTGCCTGGTTCCAGGAACAAGCCTGCCTTGTGACACTGGGAATGTAGAATCAGAGTAAGAATTTATTTAACACATCCTGCTTGAGAGGTCCTTAGGGGACACTATATGACACATCTTGAAGAGGGGAAAAGAAAGGGGAACTCTGCTCCTCCAAAATGAAATTTGATCCACAGCTTAATGCACTTTGTTGATTGGTAGGTAATGAGATTGCTTTTTGAAGGAGATGAGTGTTTTCCCATTGGTAATGAGGCATTTAGAGAAACATTCTTTGTAGGATGAGCTCTGTTTTATGACCTCATTGAAAAAGAGGTAAGTCTTTTAAAAGATTGAGTAGAAACAAATCAGTCACTGTTCCCAAAATTTATTTGTAAATAACTCAGTATTTATTTCTCCAGTATTGTAGTGATTAAGTTCTCAGGCCACCTCAAAATACCTAGTTAAGTGATCAGTAATGCAGCTTACTTATGCTAATAGTATACAGATTCCAGCCACCTTGGGTAAGAATTTTTCCATGGGAAAATTCATTGGAAAACTAATGTGTAAAGACTAATCCCATATCCAGTCTAACCTTGGGAGTGAGGGCCTGGAGGGTGAGTTCTCCCCCACCTGGAACTGCAAAATCTGACTGAAACCACATAATCCACAGAGGATGATGAATTTGTAGCGAAATGACTTAAAGGAAGACCCTCTAATTCTTTTATAACAACACATTGCCTCTAGGGAGTATGTCCTTACATTTTTTTCAAAACAGAATCTCTAAGGATACAGTTTTGTGTTTTTAGAGTTGCAGGCATTAGTGAGAAAGTGCTCACAGGTAACCTGATATATCTTCCTGGATAATTAGATGATATATTTTTCTTTTTCCTTTTAATTAAAATAAAAGTCATTAAGATAGATCCAGACGAGTGATTGCTTGTGACCACATCTCACCATGCGCTTCTTTAAAGGCTGTATTTTGTAGCTCAGGAGAGTTTTCTTTAGTTGATGAAGGTTTCCTCAGTAGTGTGTGCGCATGTGTGTGTACATGCATGTGTGTACACATGGGAACATGTAATACCTTGTGATGCTCACTGAGCCCAGTCAGCTGAATCAGTTCTGGCGTTTGCCTTGCCCTGCACTGTACTTGAAAAGCCAGTCCACTATCACTGACTCTCTGGGTACAGTGGGCCCTTTTTATTATTATAGTTTTTTTTATATTTTTAAATTACTTTATAGATGATTTACAAAAACAAGAATAAAGGGATGGTAAGAAATAACTTCATTTAGAAATTTTAATAAGAATTAATATAGTGAATATCTTAATTTAAATTAAAATTTAAATACAGTTAAGCCAGGGACTTCCCTGGCAGTCCAGTGGTTAAGACTTCACCTTCCAATGCAGGCGGTGCGGGTTCAATCCCTGGTCAGGGAGCTAAGATCCCACATGCCCCGCGGCCAAAAAACCAAAACATAAAACAGAAGCAATATTGTAACAAATTCAATAAAGACTTTAAAAATGGTCCACATCAAAATAAATAAATAAATACAGTTAAGCCAGATTTTTATTTCATCTTTTCCTGGTTTTGAAGGTAAGGATTTCTGAAACGGGCAATATCCTTTGAATAAAACTAGCAGCTAATCATCTGCCATGCATGAACCCGAACTGTAACCACCTTACAAATACTGATTCCAGGTTCAAATACATCTCTGTTCAGTTCTAGCCTCGTACTTCTTGGTCGTTTTCTTGCACTTGCATTTTCCCTTGATAATTGTAAAAATAAAAATCAATACTTCAAAAACTTTAAGAGCTCGTAATTTTGTTGAAGAGAAAACAACTATCTTCTGTCCATAATTGCAAAATATTTTCAAGTTTGGATTTATAAACACCCATGAGAATCATTAATCCAGTCCTTTTTTTATTGATTTTACATTTGTTCTTTACTTCTCATTGCTTTTTAGATACTCCTGCATTTGGTATTTGTCTCCTTATAAAGTATATCAAAAATATTCTGTTTCACAAACATCATAAAATTTGTTGCACATACATTACAAAGGAGGAAAGAATACTGTCACACATGTTTTTAGCAATTTTAGCAATAGTTTCTGCTTTTGTTGCAAAATACTGAATGATGTCATCCAATGACTAACTGGATGAGAATACCATATTTTCTTTTTGTTCTTAAAAATGCATTGCTCACTTTGCAGTTCTTGAGCTTGAGAAAATTCATCTAGGACATCATCATCTGAAGACTCATGGTCTGAGGTTTTGCTTATGTGATCAATTTTAGTCATCTTCTGATTTGTTTAATAATTGTGAAATATCTCCTGTCCATTTTCTCCTATTTGCCAATGCAGAAAATGAAAATTTTTGATTTTCACTTGTATTCAGGGAATGTCTCTAGATTTATTTTATTCCTTCTTGAAAGATGATGCAGTATTTGGGGAACACAGTAATAAAACTGTGACAATTCCCCTCTTGCATCATCCTTCTAGGCAATTCCTTCATTCTTTTATTTTCATGTTATCTGGTCTTCCTTAACACAGTGGGAAATAATTAGTAGGTAATGATGAAATAATTCTTGGGATGATAAAAATAAGAAAATTGCAGAAAAAAAAGTCTTAAGCATCAAAAAAAATTCCAGTTGAGTGATATGGTAATTACAAGGTAGAATGAGTTTTATTCCATTTGAAAAAAATATTTTAAGAAAAAAATACTTTAAGAAAGTGTAAAAATTAGAATTATTAACCCTTAGAAGTAGATACAACTGCTCAAAATGAAACTTAAAATGTAAAATTGTGTCCAGTGGACCCTGGTGGTATTCCAAGGGTCATCAGGAGTTTACATTTATTATGAGACCTGTGTGACTTTATTAAACACTTGACCTAATTTTCTACAAGCTAGGTACTCAACAAATACTTGAGTTGAATTGAATTGACATTCAGGCTAAACGCATACACAGACATAATTGGTATCTCAAGGTTAAGGTAATGGGGCTTTAAAACAAAAGCTACCAAGGAATATCATTGCAGACATGCAAGAATTAAGTGAAATTGCATCAGGAGTCTCTAAAGCTAGAAATATTGGGGAAAAAAATACTAGGGCCTTTAGGAACATTTATTAGAACCGCTTAGCACCCTTACTGTAGTTACTAATAGAATCTCTTTCCATTGCTTCAAAAAGTAAAATAAAATAGAATAAAATGAAATGAAATTGGAGTTGTAAGATTCATCTTTATATGAACTTTTGGATAAAAGTCCATTCTTAAAGTGGCTTTCTTATTTGAACGAGCAAGCATTTTTTGTTCCTTAGTGTCAAATTGGAGCTCTTTATTGAAAATATCAGTAGGCAAAAATTTCAGGAAGTACAAATTATAGTCATGAGACCATCTCACCTCCCTTAGCTGTTGGCAAGCATTGTGTGATTTTAAAAATGAGTAAACAAACATTGGTTTACAGCAATAGTTGTCAACTGGGGGCGATTTTGATGCCCAAGGAACCTTTGGAAATACCTGCGGACATTTTTAATTGTCTCAATTAGGGGGGTGGATGTTCCTGGCATTTGGTGGGTAGAGACCAGGGATACTGCTCAGCATCCGAAATACACAGGACAGCCCCACAGCAAAGAAATGTTCGTAGAGCTGAGGTTGAGAAACTGGTTTAGAGGTTTCTTTAGTACGGGAAAGCTAGGGATATTATTCTTTTAAAAAACAAAAAAACACAACTCCCATTCCAAGCTTTTGCCTCACCCTGATCTCCTATGGACAGAAAAGCAAACACCCCAGGAGTCTGCCTCTTGAATGCAGCTTTTGTGCACATGGACATGTTTGAGGTCAAAATAAACCTTTCAGACATAACTGCATCCAGAGCTTAAAATGTGCTCAAATACAGTGGATGATTAAGTCTTCTTATTTGCACTCAGTTACTTCATTAATTCTAATCATTATGTCAATTCTTTTTTTCCTTTTATTAGTGTCACTACTGTCCATTTTGACTACACTAATATCAGCATACTTTCTGGGACAAAATGATCATGTTTTGAAATATTTGATGTATTTAGAGTCCTGAAAAACTAACTCCATTTAAAATATTTTCCCTTACATCTAATTAGAAAAATGTTTAAAGTATGGTAATTTTTTAAAAGGAGTTGGGTCAAGGAAAATCACCTATAATTTGACTTTATTGTAAGTTTTATGTTTCTATTTGTTCTTGTTTTTATTTAGTTCTGTTTGAAATAGAAACTTTTCATTTTTAAAATAATATTTTAAAATACATTTATAATTTTCATATTTACACCCTTTAATTATGTATATTCCTTCAGAATTTATTCATCCATATCTTTATTGTCAGACATTTTTTGCTTCCTTTTTTACGTTATAGAAGCCAAGCTTTTGAATTCCTTAATGAGTCTAGATTTTCCTCTCATATTATATAATATTATAATTGCTTTAAAGTACTTTTCCAAAAATAGGACAACTGGGTTAAAAGATATGAATGTTTTGAGAGGACTTAAAGTTTATCTAAATGTTTATGCCTATTTACAGTGAGATATGGACAGCAGGTGGATTTATTTTGTCGTTGCATACTTACCAGTACTGGATTTTTACTGTTAATAATAACATGTTCCTTCCACATACTGTCAAGTTTTCAGGCTTTTCTAGACTATGAGTGTCATGACGGCATGGACTAAATTTTATTGCCTTCTTATATCCTTGTCTGTGGGCAAGTAATAATAATCGTAATAGATATTATGTAATCTTGCTATGTGCAAACCAGTGTTCTGAACACCTAGCATATATTAACCTGTCTAATGTTCACTGCTTTTTAATATCTATTAGTTTCTTGTAGAATGATTTAATGAATGTTATTTGGGCTTTTCCAAAACTAGGAATAGATTTGTGCTGATTTATCTATTCTTGAGGATTTACATTTTTTTTTCTTCTGCCAAATAAATATTACAGGTATTTCAGGTGTAAAATTCAACAGAAGCCTTCTGTTGATTCTCATTCCATTAATTCCACATTAAAGAAATATCATTAATGATCTGCACTTTTGCCATTCAACGAAATTTCTTGCATTCTACCTTGAGCACATATAAATTATAATTTTAAGAATGATTAATTTATTCACTTTTGATTTAAAAAGTTTCAGACTAATAAATAATTTTGATTGAATAATTCATACTGGAGAGAAGTTAAAAATGTTTGATGTTTACTGATAGTATGGTGTACGTTGGTTCCATGTTTAATCTGTGCTAGTTTCGAGCCTTCCATGGGGGAAGCGGGGGCTGGGAGTATGTATAGTCTCAAGCTTTAGATTAGTTTAATATTTACGATGGGAAATGTGAAAAATATATATATACGTTGTGTCACACGCCTAGAAAAAGGCCAGAACCTGCAGAGGGCTAACTTAGGGTACTTAAAATAAGCGAGCTATTTCTCTTCAAGTTCTTGCCTTTTATTTATTTGTTTACTGGGGGGGTGGAGGGAGGGGGAGGGGGAGATTAATGGAGGGACAGAGAATTTATAGACTCTGCTTCTAGGTTAGTAGAGGTCTCTTCAATCTGATTCCCTTTAAAAGGAGAAGCATCTTATTTCTCTGTAAAATGTTCCACAGAGATATGTCTATTTTATAAAGAATGGGATTGTTATGAACGGAGAGAAATATACATTAAAATTAACATCTCCCTTTGGTCAATAGCTAGGCCATTTTAATGTTGTTATTGATGTTTTCAGTTGGTTTGGTCACATTATTAGAATCAAATAAGGTAGAGATGGAGCTGATAATATAGCTTGTGAGCCCATCATGTTTAAACTGACTATTTATGGAGGGGGAAATGATAGTCCAGTAACCCCAACCCAAGGTAACATGTCAAAGTATAAAACATAATGATGGTAAGCTTACTTTGAATTGAGGACAGTTGTGTTCATGGCTGCATTTGAAGCTGTTAATGGAGTTCTAATGTAAATAACAGGAATATGATTTCATGGTGTCTTGATCTATCTTTCCTGTAAGAATATGTGGCACGTGAAATACGTTGACCTAGACACAACCACTGGGAGTGTTTTATTGTACCCGCTACATGAGCATGATTATGAGATTTTTTAAAATTCCATTTATTAAGCCCTCTAGGGACCTGGGACTCACTCACCTTTGCTCCAGAAGCAGAGAGAATTGCTAATAACACTGGGTACAGACCATTTCCAGTCATTTCCCAGAAACTTGAGCAGAGACCGACACAAGCTGATGCTCGAACATAAGGGATAAAATATTGATCATGGTCACTATTGCAGTCAGCATAAAAAGCTCTTATTAAGGCTTGATTTGTGGGTGGCACAGTGCTAGGTATAGTTGAAAGTCAATTTAACTATGGTCTGTGTGCTCCAAGAACTTTTTCTCAGAAAATAATCACCAGATGGTAGCGTGGAGAGTGCATTTCACAAACACGTTATTTGTGGTTTGTGAAAAGTTGTCATTGAATCATGGAGTAAGTTATGCCCATGTTGTCTTCCAGTTACCTTGGGATGTGGAAACATTCATAGCCTTACCTGATCTCAGGCTGTTGTGAGAATGTGTCTGTTAGTGGATCAGTACTTTCTCTGTCTTTAAAATTGGTTCTGAGAAAGAGAGGGAGAGAGAGGCTTAATTTGGCTTTATATCTTATTTGGATGTCTAGAGTTAAAATTCTTTGAATATGTAATCTTTCAGCTGCTTTACTGCCTTGCATTTTGAGAAGGTGGTAGTAAGTGCTGAGAGGGGGAAAAAACTAACAACTTTGGAAGAGGGTCACAAAGTGAATCATGCAAATGATACATTACAGCCTTAAATCTTTGCCAGTGGATGAGTCAAGAAAGACTAGATTTGATGAAACAGTCTGTGGCTTTGAGAAATGACTGTCACAGTGACGGGTTGGCAGCATCTAGCACTGTTTGAGGCTGTAACTGTATCACTGAGTCTTGTACTGAAATATGGAAACTAATTTGAAAATGATGAATAGGAGAGAGGCAGAAGCTTGCATTTTCTCTTGAGGAAACTGGCTGCCAGCTCTGAGGTCTTACTAAAAATGCTGAATTTCTGTATTGAATAATCTTGGACCGCATGTATGTCAAAAACAAAAGCCTTTAATAACCTTAACTAGATTATAGATGTTTGGCCAAACCAGTGGGGTTTGTTTTGGTTTCTAAGCAGGTGATGGCTGGAAGAGGAGATACCTTTGAAGTTCAGGGTTGGGTTGCTGCCATCCCAGCTACATCTGGCAGTGATCACTGTGCTTACTGGGACCTAATGGCGCAAGCTGCCCCAGTAACCAGATGTCACTGAATGAGAAGTGCTGGGGAATGATTCATTTGTAAAAGTTATTTGAATAGTTGGATTATTCGGTACTGAGAATTTTATGCCTTTGAGGCATGGACGGTTTCTCTTTATCCTCCCAATGTATTCATTTTAATTTTTAAAATTTTTAAGATTTTTATACAAGTTTTAAAGGTTACTTTCCATTTACCGTTATTACAAAATATTGGCTATATTCCTTGTATTGTACAATACATCCTTGCACCTACCTTACACTCAATAGTTGGTGCCTCTCACTCCCTCAGCCTTATATTTCCCCTCCCCTCTTCCCTCTCTCCACTGGTAACCAGTAGTCTGTTCTCTATATCTGTGAGTCTACTTCCTTTTTCCTGTTGTATTTTGTAGATTCTCATGTCATACAGTATTTGTTTTTATCTGTCTGACTTATTTCACTTAGCATAATGCCCTCCAAGTCCATCCATATTGCTGCAGATGGCAATTTTTTTTCTTTTTATGGCTAAGTAGTATCCCATTGTTTGTGTGTGTGTGTGTGTGTGTGTGTGTGTGTGTGTGTGTGTGTGTGTATACACATATATATCACATCTTCTTTATCCATTCACTGTTGATGGACACTTAGGTTGCTCCCATATCTTGGCAAGTGTAAATAACGCTACTATGAACATTGGGGTACGTGTATCTTTTTGAATTGGTAATCAAAACACTATGGTACTGGCACAGAAATAGACACATAGATCGATGGAAAAGGATAGAGAGCCCAGAAATAAACCCACATACTTACGGTCAAGTAATCTACAACAAAGGAGGCAAGAATACACCATGGAAAAAAGATAGTCTTTTTAATAAATGGTGCTGGGAAAACTGGATAGCTACATGTCAAAGAATTAGAACATTCTCTACCACCATTTACAAAAATAAACTCAAAATGGATTATAGACCTAAATGTAAGACTGGATACTATAAAACTCCTAGAGGTAAACATAGGCGGAACACTCTTTGACATAAATCACAGCAATATTTTTTTGGATCCATCTCCTAAAGCAAAAAATTAAAGCAAAAATAAACAAATGGGACCTAATTAAACTTAAAGGAAAGGAAACCGTAGACAAAGCAAAAAGACAACCTACTGAATGGGGGAAAATATTTGCAGATTGTATGACAAATAAGGAATTAATATCCAACGTATATAAACAGCTCATACAACTCAGAAAACCAAACAACCTGATTAAAAAATGGGCAGAAGAACTGAATAGACATTTTTCCAAAGAGGAAATGCAGATGGCCAGCAGGCACATGAAAAGATGCTCAACATCACTAATCATCAGGGAAATGCAAATCAAAACCACAATGAGATATCATCTCACACCTGTCAGAATGGCCATTATCAAAAAGAACACAAAGAGCAAATGTTGGTGAAGATGTGGAGAAAAGGGCACCCTCTTGCACTGTTGATGAGAATGTAAATTGACGCAGCCACTGTGGAAAACAGTATGGAGGTTTCTCAAAAAACTAAAAATAGAACTACCATATGACCTAGCAGTTCCACTCCTGGGTATATATCCTCCCAATGTCTTTTAATTGAATTATCCAGATTTCCTGGATTACAAAACAGTAGAAGAGAAAGAAAATACCAATCCTTATGATTATGACAGGTTTCTGGCAGTAGTAACCCCCAAACACTAATTGTTTGCTAAAACCAACATTTGGATTTTATTATCTTCAGTGTAGAACCCCTAGTTTAGATGGGATTCACCATTGTTCATGTCTAGGGGGCCCTTAAAGTTATGTATTTTTTTGTGTGTTTTCTTTTGGCCTCAAGATCCACATAACAGCATATTATGCCTAGAAATGTTTCCTTCACTTGAGCCATGTGGCTCATCAAATCCCTGGTAACTAACAATTGCATGTTGGAACTTTATCTTGAACTTAGTTACATGTAAGTCGGCTTCTGGGAGCCCTAAAATAGAAGTACATGAGGTTTCCCCCACTCCATCTAAACTAGTACCAAGACCCCATTCACAAAGAACTTAGCAAAACTTTCATAACCCTGTGTTTATTTTGGAAGGAAGTCAATCATATGGAAAATAATTTCCAGATACAGTTGGCCCTCCATATTCGCGATTCTGCATCTAATGCTTCAACCAACCATGAATCAGAAATATTCACACAAAAAAGTTGTTTTCAGGAAGTTCCCAAAAAACAAAACGAATTTGCTGTGCACCAGCAACTATTTACATAGCACTTACTTAGTACTTATAACTGTTTACATGGTATTAGGTATTAAAAGTAATCTGCAGATGACTTAAAGTATAATGGAGGATTATGTAAGTTATATGCAAATACAGTAGAACCATGAACAACTTGGGGGGGGGCGGGTAGAGGCTAGGGGCACAGACCCTATGCGCAGTGGAAAATCCCAATATAACTTTACAGTCCGTTCCAACCAACCTGGAATCGTGTAGTATGCATTTAGTAAAAGAAACCCGGTTATTCGTGGACCCATGCAGTTCAAACCCCTGTTGTTCAAGGGCCAACCAGACAACATCATTTTATATAAGGGACTTGATCATCCACAGATTTTGGTATCCTGGTTGGGGGGCACCCTGGACCCGAACCTCTGCAGATACTGAGAGCTGACTGTACTCAAAACTATTTCCTTTGATTAGAGGTAAACAAAATCTATCCCAAGTAAGAACTAACTTCACCTTCCTTTTTCACCTTCCATATTTACAAAGTAACATTTTCGGTGTTTTCTGTATGTAAACGGAAGAGGGTGGCATTATTCCATTTAGTTGAAGCCAGTGTTCACCTGAAGTATATGTGTGTGTGTGTTCAATGTTCATGATTTATTGATGCTTCATTTGTTTTGAAATGATCCTAAAGGAATAGTATCCTTTCCTTCCTTCAGAAATAGCCTCACTTAGACACAGGCGTAGAGAACAAATGTATGGATACCAAGGGGGGAAGGCGGGGTGGGATGAACTGGGAGATTGGAATCGACATATGTACACTACTATGTATAAAATAGATAACTAATGAGAACCTACTGTATAGTACAGGGAACTCTACTCGGTGCTCTGTGGTGACCTAAATGGGAAGGAAATCTAAAAAGAGGGGATATATGTATATGTATGGCTGATTCACTTTGCTGTACAGCAGTGTAAAGCAACTGTACTCCAATAAAAAAAAAAAAATAGCCTCACTTATCTGAAAATGAAATTGTCTCCTCAGTTAACCTGTAGCAAATTTCCTGTATGGAGTGAGACATTAGAAGAACAGTCTTCACTAGTTAAAACTTTAGAATGTACAATATTTGAAAGCAATGAATTTATTACTACCAGATAAATATAGTAGCTCAAACTAATGATTTCATATTCACCTTATGAGTAGTAATATTTTCGTCTACCATTTGTATTATTTTGTATATGTATGTGTTCTATATTATATATATTTATTTATACAAATAAATTATTATTTGTTTGTAATTGACCCAAATAGTGTGAGTACATTATACATATCCTTAGTGTTGATAACATTATTTACTTAAAAAACACACACGTCACATAAAGATAAGCATATTTTTGTCTCTTTTAAAACTGTATCACTGATCATATTTAAGCACCTTTAAATGGGTATCATTTTACTTGCATCAGATGTTATGGTTATTTTTAATCAGTAAGATTCCGGTAGGAAATAAAAATATTATACGTGTAATACTTTATTGACTCCAGCTGGTTTCCCAGTTTCTTAATTGTATACATAATCTAGTATCATAAAATTTTATAGCATCTTCATAAACTTTTTGAAGGTAGCTAAAGTGCAAATTATGAATGTTTATATGTTTTAAAATAATCCTAGCAGTAGTGGTTTCTTTAGCTCTACATTTTATTAATCTCTATTCATTTGTCATCAAATTAAAAAATAAGGACACACAGACCATCGATCTGGTTATACTATCTTTACACGTTTGAAGATACAACAGATGGATATTCATTGTTGTAATTTATGTCCTCTTTTACCAAACACGTTGCGCCGTATAAATAGTTGTAAAGAGAACTGAACACTGAGCACATAATGGGCTATAAATGCTTGTGTATTGACTAAATTGTTTTAGTAAAGTATAGTGTATAATTCTGGAAAAGATTTGCCAGTGGATATCCCAAAATAGAGCATTATATTAGAAGTTACTTGAAAAACTATTTATAGGAGAGCACCATTTTATTGAGAGCAATAGTAACTCAAATTATATAAATGAGTTGCTATTGTATCTCCTTGTAGCATATAATGAAGTTTTCTTTTGCATTTGAGACCATTGTTTACTGTTAGTTGAACTTGTCTTCCAATGTGTTCTGCTTAGCAACCTGTTGCCAGGTCTATGTGAAGAGCTCTTACTGTGGTTGTAGAGGTTGCAGTGGAAATTTGCTATCTTGTTATGTCAGCTGTTCCAATACGAATAGTCATGAGATTACTGTGTTAGATACTAAAAATGCTAACACATGTTAGCTACCAACCTGGAAAAGAGATAATCATCATGAAGGAAAGGGCAGTATTGCATTTATGGTCATTTAATGATGGTAGAACTAATCCACATTTAAAAAAAGAGAAAAAAAAAACATTTTGTGTGGAGACCGAAATCTAAAGTAATAGATGCACCCAAGTAGTTTAGGAAAGAAAGGACTTGTTAGTGAATAAGATGATCTTTGCTTCAGAAGTGTCTTTGAAGGTTTAAAGTGTGCTTTGAACCTAATAAAACTTTCTTGGGCCTGTTTCTTTACATCTAACATGGGAAAAATTAGAATAACCTGTATCATAGTACTTGCTTTCAGAACTGAGTTAAAGAATAGATATCGATGCATGTTGAACTGCAAAATGTACAGTTAACTTGTTTGTAATGCATGGCTTGGAATTGTAAGGGCAGGCCAGTGTGGGGCTGGTGTTTCCTTAATCAATTCACACTCACACTGTCAAAGAGAAAAGCTCTCCTTAGGGTGTAATGACTAATCTACTACCTCTGGTTTGATAATCATGGCTATTATAACATGTCCCTTTTTAATTAGGTCTTTAGAAAGTAATGTAGGCCTTGTAATTATTATAATCAAAAATAATAGATAATGACTTAGGTACTTTCTGTCCTAGATGAGATTGAGAACATCGTTAAAGTAAATTTTGGTAGTAAACAACTAATGATATTTTATGACTTGAAATATGCAGGAGTCCTTTTTATTTTAGGGAAGCAAAAACTATCAGTAAATATGATCTCCTAGGATTGGAAAATGACTAAAAATTAATGTAGATTAATTTAGGCTCTTTTGTACACTTTAAATAAAAATTCAATAGATGTTCAAATAGCAGTAAATCATTTTGCTTTCAACTTCTGTATATTTGAAGACCTTCAATTTTATATTTAAATTATGTTTCAGAAACAGTTTCAGAAGAATTATGGTATCTCAAACTTTACTGGTAAATAAGGGAAAATATATATCAAAATTTTAATCTTTTTCTTCCTTCAACATGCTGTTCATTTTTTTCCATTTAAGTGTTTGTACCTCCTTTGAGTATTAGGTGGTTCACCTCAAGTAGTTCTCAGGAGAATTTTATAGTTAAAAATTATTAGAGGGCTTCCCTGGTGGTGCAATGGTTGAGAGTCCACCTGCCGATGCGGGGGACGCGGGTTCGTGCCCCGGTCCAGGAGGATCCCACATGCCGCGGAGCGGCTGGGCCCGTGAGCCATGGCCGCTGGGCCTGCGCGTCCGGAGCCTGTGCTCCGCAAGGGGAGAGGCCACAACAGTGAGAGGCCCGCGTACCACAAAAAAAAAAAAAAAAATTATTAGAAAATTGGGACCAAGGAGTCATATACATGTTGAAGTGGTAATGAAGCACTTTGGTTTTATGAATTGTTTATACAGTAGTCACAGGCAGCAACATTGCATTTGAAGTAATTTAATGATGGTAGAACCAATCACAGAGGAGCAGGATACCAAGACCACACTTTCATAGCATCTGTATGTACCTAACCCACTTAGCGTCCAACCTCAAATACAAGGCATTATCGGTGCTGAAACACACTGAGCAATTCTTATGCCCAGGCCGTTCTTAACAAGATAGGCTTTCCCACTTCCCTCCATTTGGCAGTGTTCTTCCCCAACATGCACGTTGGTAAATTGACTCTGTAGGTCCAATTTCTGTCTTGAATACTGTATCTAGAACATCTGTGATCTTTGACCATGACTCCTAAATAGGACACTATGTTTTTGTTCTGTCGTTGGTATTAGTTGACAAAGTAGTACTTTTCCTCCCTCTTCATCTTCCTAATCAAGGTACCAGTACAAACAGGCCCAGATGGCCTCTGGATTCAGGAATCTAAATATTCATAGGATAGAAATTTCCATATAAAGCTCCTTGGCATAAATAAGCTCTTAAAACCAATTATCTTTGCTATTTCTCAGAAGCCCATTTGGGGCTCATCAAGGCTTTCATAATAGTAAAAAGTGAAAGCCAGGCTATACTTGGCTCTACCTTTTGTCTCTGCCGTATAATTTAAAATACTTATGGCAATAAATAAGTGCTAAGGATGTAATGTAATGGACACTGCTGTCTGTTATACAGGAAAGGTGTTAAGGGAGTACACCCTGAGAGTTCTCATCACAAAGAAAAAAAATGTTTTCTATTTGATTTTGTATCTATATGAGAGGATCGGTGTGAATTGAATTTACTGTGGTCATCACTTCAAAAATAAAATGAATGCTTATTTCAAGCCCTCAGAACAAAGAGGCAAGGGAGCCTTGTGGCTTGTTTTCCCTTAGGGATAAATGGCACTTTGTATCACCTGATGATTGGTGTTAGATGTACAGGCAGACCTCAGAGACATTGTGGGTTTGGATTCAGACCACCACAGTATCACAATAAAGCAAGTATCACCATAAAAGGAAGCACACAAATTTTTTGGTTCCCTGGTGCATATAAAAGTTATGTTTACACTGTGCTGTAGTCTCTTAAGTGTGCAATCGCACGCTAACCATCATCTGAGTCTTCCACAAGCCATAATCTTTTTGCAAGAGTAACATCAGAGATCACTGATCACCGGTCACCATCACAAATATAATAATAATGAAAAGATTTTAAAAATTGTGAGAATTACCAAAATGTGACACAGAGACGTGAATTGAGCCACTGCCGTGGAAAAATGGCACCGAGAGACTCGCTGCCACAAACCTTCAATTTGTGAAAAAATGCATTATCTACGAAGCACAATGAAATGAAGTATGCCTGTTTCTCTTTCTTCCTGGGAATCCTCCCCCCCTCCACCCCGCCCCAGGAATCTGGGGCAGGATGAGGGATCCAGGCAGTTTCTGCTTGTGCTGGAGAGAGGAGGAGAGTTGCTTGTTATTGCTTCCCAAGTAGAACCGCTTATTTTTTCACAGGAGAGATGGTTGGGGGAACCACAGAATCGGGGAGCTTCTCTCCTTTCTAAGGAGCAGGTACTTAACAAGGTGTCCCCAAAAGAAAGGTTAGGCTGGTGTCTTGCTTTGTGGTTTTTCTAAAGGGCTTTGTGGCCATTTTGTGCAGAAACCATCTATAGCTTTATATCAGTGCCCATGTATGTGGATCCAGTGGAAAAGGATGCTAGGCACGTCGCCTTTGCTGAAAGGGCACCTGTTCAGGGCATGTTCTCTTACTACTCTCTTTATTTATTTTTATTTCTTTTATTGAGGTATAGTTAATTTACATTGTTGTGTTAGTTTCAGGTGTGTAGTGAAGTGATTCAGTTAGACATACACATGTATATATTCTTCTTAAGATTCCTTTCCATTATAGGTTATTACAAGATACTGAGTAGAATTCCCTGTGCTACAGTAGGTCCTTATTGTTTCTCTGTTTTATATATAGTACTGTGTATATATTAATCCCGAACTCCTCATTTATCTCTCCCCGCCCCCATCCCCTTTGGTAATCAGAAGTTTGTTTTCCATGTCCGTGAGTCTATTTCTGTTTTTCTTACTACTCTCTAAAAACGTTAACAGTCCTCCAACTACCTACTCCAGTGTATCTTACCTAGCTTTCCTGTGTTCATTTTCTCCATAATGGTTGTCACCTGGCATGTGCTGAGATAACATTTTTGCTTTGGTTTCTTATATTTCTACCTCTCCCCCCAGTAGAATATAAGTACCAGGAGGACAGGGAAGTTTTTGTTTTATTCCCAGCAATAACTTCAGTGTCTGGAACAGACCCTGTGGAACTTAGCACCCACTCAAATATGTTAGATGACTAAAGATCATATATTTCCAACTCTTCACCCAAAATGTACACAGATCACCTATACGTACCAGCAACCTTAATCTTTGGGTATGAGGAATTTGCTCATTCAAAGTTTTCTGGCATAGCATCTGAATAACCAAGATTTTGTTTCATGTATCAAGATTTTAAAATCACTCTGAAAGTTTTTTATCACCTTAGGTGCTTCTCTTTAATCCTACTTGGTTCATGAAGCTGTCAGGAAAAGAACCTGCTTTTGATTATATATGGCTTTTCTTGCCTCCAAGATAACCTTTGAAAAAGCAATTTAGCTTCTTACTATAATTATATTCCAAACTTAATATTTCTTAAGTCTTGCCAGAATAACATTTTCTCCCTTGCAACATATTTTTATGATTTAAAGGTAAGACAGCTAGTGTACTAAGTACTTTAGACTATATCTTGAAAATCTAAGAACATTTTTCTACAGAGCCCAAATGATACCATCTCACCCACAAAATTAACAATACTTTTAAAATATCATCAGGTAGTCATATTTTCCCTGAACCTGAGGAATGACCTCCTCTGCTTGTTTTTCCACACCATATCCCATGCAGGACCAGGCCTAGCATCTTACATCCTTAAATCTTAGGATTCAGAGCAGCCCTTTTTATATCATGACATCGATGTACTAAAGAAACTGTACCCGTCTTCCTAGAAACTGCCCATCCTTTGACTTGTCTTAGGTCCTAGAGGTATTATTTAAATTGTTTCTCTATTCCTGGAATATTTTTCTTCTGATGAGTATGTACTGAGAAAATGAAGAAAAGATCAATTATTTTTCTAATGTTCTAAACAAGTGCTGCAAGTTACACCAGACCTTGCTTTAATGCTTCTCTTATCTCTTTGCTGTTCTTGTTTTTTAGACATGAACTAAATTAAGCAGGGTAACATTTAAAAGCTGGTATGAAGAAAAGTTGATTTTATGCTAAACTATCATTTTTATAACCTTTCTTCCATTTTCTTTCCTGTCTAGCATCTTACAGTGAATACCATTAGTTTTATTCTTGGAATTGGCAAGCACCTGAGTAGTTAATACACCCATGAATTTAACACTGGATTCTATAGTCTTCTATTCATATCAGTGTGCCAAGTGATAATAGAATTCTGAAAATATTATCTGTAGCATAAGCGTTTTTTTTAACTTTAAAGATTAAGTACTTTTGTATTCCCTCTCTTAAGATCTTTCCTAGGACTGCCTAACATCTGACTCTTTTATGTTTTCTAATAAAGAAAGTCAACCATTTCATGTAATTGTCATAGATTATTTCAGTTCTGAGTGTTTTGGAGGACTATCCCCTTGAGATTTAGTCATGACATCATTCATTCATTTATACGCTTGAGCCACGTGCCATGCCAAGGCACTGTGCCTGTGGCCTTGGCTTTATTTCTCTCTTATGTGATACTTGCTGTGGGTCAGGTGCTCTTCTAAGTACATTGCAAGTTTTAACAAGGATAAGGAGGCACAGAGAGGTTAAGTAATTTGCTCCTGGTCACAGAGCTGAGATTCAGATCCAGGCAGTCTGGCCCCAGAGTTCATACTTTGAACCACTCTGCCATGCCGAAGAGCCTCGCCTCCTTGGAGCCTGCATTCTGCCCTCTCTGAAGAAGGCGAGAGGCAGGGATCACATTGCTTCTGCTGTAGAATTTTAGAACTTGGACACCCTAGAGCCCGTGAGGCCTCTCTCTTTGTTTTCATGTATCTCCTCTGTCCTCAGATCAGGACACAGCACAGCCTCCCACTCTTCCCATCTCCAGCCCAGCCCAGCCCACCCTCTAGGCCAGGGGTCAGCAATATTTCTGTAAAGAGCTAGATAATAAATATTTGAGGCTCTGCAGGCCACATATGGTCTCTGTCACATATTTTTCTTTCTGTGTGTGTGTGTTTTTTTTTTTTTTTTCCTTTTCATCTTATAACACTTTAAAAATGTGAAAATCACCCTTATGTCCAGATGTCCAGGAACAAGTCACGGGCCGTAGTTTGCCACCCCCTGCTCCACGCCACTGCTCATTTGTCCTTCTTTGAGCACTCTGTGTTCTTGTCAGCTGATCTGTTTCAGGCACTCAGGTTTTCCTCTCTCCTCTACCACAGGACCTTTGCACATGTTCTACCCACTCTGCCTTTCGACAGCTGTCTTTAGCCTCTGTACTTCATTAATTTGGGGCTCTTTTTAGGCCACATTTCAGGGCCCTTCCTCATGGATGCGTTGTTATACAACCCCAGATCTGTTCAGATCTCATTTGTTTGGGTCTCCTAGCCCTCCGTAATTGGTATCACAGTAACAATTTTACGTTTATACAGGTGATGATATCATTGTCCTTTTGGCTGTTAGCCCAGGTGAATTACCCTTGCACCCCAGTGTATCTCTGGCTCCCAGCATGTGTCCCTAACCAGGCTCCCAGCTCTGCTCTCATCTCCCTAGAGCCCACTCTCCACCCAGCAACCAGAGCCATCTTTAAAACAAATCGGATTTAGTCATTCCCATTGCATATAAATAAACATGCTATTTCTGACCATAACCAGCATGGCTTTGCTGGGTCATGCCCCACCTGTCTGTCTCTACCACCCTAACGTACACTTCTTCCCCCTGCCTCACTCCCCGCAAGCTCACTGGCTCTTTGTTGTATTTCTTTTTCGTGATCGTGCTAAGCTTGCCCTTGCGTTCAGGGCCTTTGCACATTCTCTTACTCGTATCTTAGCCATCCGCCCACCTTGACTTTCAGCATTCCAAGTCTCGGTGCCCACGACCCTTTCTCAGTGGCCTTCCGCTGATCATCCTATCTGAAATGCTCCCCCTATACCGCCCCCCATACACACACACACATCTGTTATAGCCACTGGTTAACACATTAGCCTTTCTTTTCTCAATCAACTTCTTTGCATTATTTTTTTGTTATTTATTTGCTCATATTGTGCCTGCCCCACTAAAATATGTTCCGAGAAAGCAGAGGCTTTGTCGTGTTCACTCATCTACCCCCGGTGCCTGGAATAGCACCTGGCACTTGGTAAAAGCACAGTCAGCACTGTTGATTGAATCGCTGGTCTGTGGCTTTGAGAGGCACTTAATGGAATGGTCGGATGGATGGGCGAATTAGTGCGTTACCCTTTTTTTTTTTTTGCTGATTATCAATCGGTGCACATCTCTCTCAACTCAAATACTCAACTGTTCACTGACTAAAGAAAAAATATCTGAATACCTGGTCTCCGCAGTTGAGCATGCATCTCTGTTAAAACCCAAAGCCTGTGTAAAATTCCGTTGTAGTCAGGCTTAGGTACTTGTTATTCCTGCTCGTGCATTATTAGGATATCTCGTCTTCATCCTCACACCCACTTTTCACGTCCTACCAGATCCAACACCTCTAGCTCACGAGAATCACTTTCCCCTTGGAATTTCTAAAGCATTTAGTATGCAGTACGTCTATTACTCAGTAATTAGTGTAGATTATCTCTCCTGGAATAGGGATTCATTAAATGTGTAAGAATGATGATACATCCTAGTTTAGACTAAGGTTGTGACCTATCTAGCCCACCCCTAATGCCTGAATCATGAATTTTTGGTGTCTCAATTTGGTCTTTATCTTCCTAAAGCAGGAGTCTGTGACCTGAGGTCCAGAGTAAGCTAGTGAACGGCCTGCAAGGAATGCCTTTAGCTGCAAGTAACAGAAACCCAGTCATTGGTTGTAGGAGTGCTGGGTTGGTGCAGTGATACAAAGATGCCACCTTTTTGTATCTTTCCACCCCACCATCCTAAATCAGCTTCTGCATCCTGATGTTTATCACCTAACAATTGACAGCTGGCTGTTGCCCCTCCAGGCAGAGATAAAGTAGAAGAGCAGGGGCTAAAGAAACAAAAGCGCTCTGACCATCAGTAGGAATCTTCTCATCTGGAAAGTAAGAACCCTCCTAAAAGCCCCACCTAAAAGTCCAAGCAGATGTCCTCTGGCATCTGATTATCCAGAAATATCTCAGTCACATGGCCTTTCCCTGTCCCCAAGGGCATGGACTGTTTGGTTTCTTACTTTCTCTGGTCAAAAAAGGGATGGAGAAAGGAGTTAAGAGTGGCTTTGGGGTAGCTTTCAAACAGTTTCTGCTGCAGGGCATTTTTCAGGAGAGATGAGTCAGATTCTCAGAGATCCTTTCATTGACAAATTAATAATACCCACTACCTAAGGAATGCCATCAAAACAACTATACCGAAATTCAGTAGACTGCTAAAGTGGGGGTCAGTTTTAGATATTACCTATAGGTAACAGAGATTCGGACAGTACATTCAAGGTAGATAACTTTTTTTTTTAGTAATCATCAACATATGATGGATTGAATCCTATGAGCATCAAATTCATTTACGAAATATCTAAACTGATGAATTAATTTAGGGAATTAGTCACTTAACTAATTCAGTGAGGCCATGACTGAAGGAGCCATAGATTTGTAAGTATCATAATCTTCTCTTTTTGTGTGTGTTCAGCTCCTTATAATTTGTGCCCATAGGGGGTTGGGGGCTTGGAGTGGAGGTATATTTTTTCAGATTTGGAGGCCCTGAAGATAACAATTTTATTAATTAACAAGCTCTTATTCTAGGCCAGTCGTGAGAGTATTTAAGAAGAGTGAGGCATTACAGTAGCAGTGTCCTCTCCTTTTTAACCCTTTTTGCTGAACTGTAATGTACATAAAGAGAAGTGCATGTCACACAGGTGTACAGCTCGATGAATTTTCAAAACTGAACACAACCAGATGGCTGACACCCAGATCAAAACACAGCCTTGCCAGCCCCCAGAAGCCTGTCTCCTGTTTCCTCCTAGTTACTAAACTTCCCCTTGCCTACGTGTAACAACTCCTCTGAGTTCTATCAGTGGTGAGGAGTAAGTGTTTTCATAGTTTATATAAATGGAATCAGGCGGTGTGTCTTGTGTCTTATATGTTTGGCTTCTAATGGTGCCTTTAGGTGGGAGAGAGAGTGGCTTTTTCTTACTTAGCTGTCCCCCGTCTTGAAACATTTACTCAGAACCAGGAAGAATATGCTTCCTACTTTCTCACATTTTCTGGCAGCTTCCAATTTTCCTAATTTAACAGCAATAATTTCAGAGACTGCTTTCTCCTGGGACAAACTGACTTATCCAGCCTTTGTACCTTCCAGGCTAAACTGGCAGCACTAAGACCTGGGGAGGAATGGGTGGGAAAGAACTGTCTGTTTCCTTTTTTCAAAATTTTGCTTTATTTTCTTTCTCTATTTCCAGCCCTGGGAGACTCTTTCTTCCCCATTCTAGATCAACACGGAAGTGTCTGAGTGTCTTCCTGTTGAGACTTGCCCTTCTGGCCCCCAGGTGGTCCTTACATTTTGGGAGCTGACAGCTGTTCTGTTTTCACTCTCCCCTCATCACTGCAGTAGTTCAGGTCTCGTGATTGTCCAATTCACATAAACCATGGGAATCAGCTTTCTCTCTGCCGTTTCCTCTCCTTTGTCCTACAAAGCGGAAAAAAACATCAGTCTTAACAGAGACGATGAAAGAATAAATATAGCTTTTTTAGAGAATGCAAATGGTGAATTGTTTTGCATACTTAAACAGAAAGGACTTAAAATATGAATAAAAACCTTTGACTATCTAAAGGGATTATCAGGGAGGCAATGGCAAGTGGAATCAAGGTCAGCCTTGACTTAGAAATACAAGAAGAGCTACCGCTGCGATGCAGTCTATCCTTCACCAAACTGAAGTCTTGTGTGCTGACACATGAAGTTTTAGCATCAGTGATTTATTTCCTCAAAATAATGTCCCTTTGACCCTTTAACCTTCTTATTTAATTCAGATACTCCTGAGATGATGAGCATTTTCAGATAGTTCCCTCATGCTTTAGAAGTATTTTTTTTTTTTTTTTTGCGGTACACAGGCCTCTCACGCGCAGGCTCAGCGGCCATGGCTCACGGGCCCAGCCGCTCAGCGGCATGTGGGATCTTCCCAGACTGGGGCACGAACCTGCGTCCCCTGCATTGGCAGGCGGACTCTCAACCACTGCGCCACCAGGGAAGCCCTAGAAGTATTTTTTATTATTGGAATTTAAAAGCTGTAAAAGCTGTCTGCTTTAAATTGACAGATGCTAAAATGTATGAGTGAATGAATATTCCACCGTGTTCTCAAGGGACTATTTTATTGTGACTTCTTTGTTTATAAGGAAACGCTCAGCCTCACGTTTCCATAAACTAGCCCTTCCTCGCATTTTCTTCCACTGTGATCACCTCTCTAAAACGGGCTCACCTTGGTCACATCACAGAACAAAGCTGTCCAGCAGTTGAAAAAAAAGTGGAAAATATTTTTTCCCCTTTCTGTGTTTCCAGTTATTTATGAAAACTGCAGCTGGAAGTTGTAATATTGGCATGTTGCGCCTTCTTTGGGAAGATGCCACATCTTTAAAACATAACTGTATGCTACTGTTTTAATGGTGTCCAAATAGATCATTGAATTCGTGGACATCTAAATTTAATTCCAGAAATCAAAGCTATGGTAATAAGAACTGGACGCGAGTTCTCTTAGGCCAAGTAATTTAATTCCTCAGCCAGCTGAAATATTACGTGTCTCTGTTCCTTGTTATGATGCCAGTAAATTGCTCAGGCAGATGCAGTGATGGATGGTGGGCATCTATTTCACTCTTTTTCATGGCTCCACGCATACTAGAATGCAGATCACTTTAAACACAGCTGTTTTTATACGCATGTTTTCTGTTTGGAGTTTTAAATGTAACATTCAAGTCATAACAGAGATGTCTGGGGCCCAGGGTCATGTTTTCACCATCCCACCTGGAAGCACAGTGCTGTCTTAACCCTGGGTCACATACCTGGACCCTGTCACTCCATCCGTGCTTCAGGACAGCATGCACATGTCATGATTTAAGGGGAAGACTCATTGGATTTGATTTCTCTCCCTAGTTTTACCTGAATTGTCTACTTAATTTGGATAACTAAAGAATATTGGTGCCTATGATTTGATTGAACACAGAAGAGAGCTCAAACACAAGAAATTGGCTGATGGCATGCATTAGGTCATCTTTATTTTATTCACTAGCAGTACAACATCAAGATTCTGTAGAAAAATAAAGAGGCAGTATCCTGGGTAAAATTGGCATCTAAGCAACTGTTGAGTTTAGGATTCTTTTGAAATGTTGTCTTAAGTGGTAGACTTCTGTGCAGGAATTCAGGCAATCAAGAAATCAATGAGCGTACCCCACTTATCTCTAAGCAGATGAAGGCTTATACCATCTGATTGTCAGTGCGAATGTTTCTCTTCCTCTTCTCACCTATTTTTCACGGTCTCTTGGAAGTGTTAAAATAACTGGTTAGGGTTTTCTCTGTATTAACACTTCATTTGTTCAATTAATAATAATTTATCTATAAATAAGTTATTATTGATTTTACTCTGCCAGATAGGTTTCTCCTTATTCTCTTATTTAACCACATATTTCAACTGCTTTTGATGTGTCCATTTATTATCTTAAGTCATATTTAGTCAGAATTTAAAAGGCGTTCCACTTGGGAGATGGGGGGTTATACACAATTTTTTAGAACTTATAAAAGTCCTTTAAATTCTGAGTTAATCAGGAAATTCTTTCCTTTTTTAAATAAATCTTTATTGGAGTATAATTGCTTCACAATACTGTGTTAGTTTCTGTTGTACAACAAAGTGAATCAGCCATATGCATACATATATCCCCATATCCCCTCCCTCGTGAGCCTCCCTCCCACCCTCCCTATCCCACCTCTCTAGGTCATCGCAGAGGGAATTCTTTCTAGTGCTATATTCATCTTTTTACATATCTTTCTCTTTTTCACCCTCAGTACTTGTGGCTCTCCTGTCAGACTTTCAGTCTTTGAAAGCCTTTTGCCATCTTCCTTTCTGTCCCTGTACACCATGGAATCCTACCATTTTCTTTCCCTAACACGTTTGAAATCGGATTTTCTGTACAATGCCGAACTCAACACTAGCATCCCAAGGCTCCAGGTTGTGGCTGACACAAACTCTCCAGATTCCTGTCATGTCTCCCAAACAATGAGCTTCTCCTTGTGGGCGAGAATCAACTCTGGGGTAAAATTCAAATGTCAACATGGCAGTTCTCAATCCTATTCCCCTAGTGCTTCTTGTTAAAGAGAACTGTGGCAGATGCTCTGGGGAGTTGAAGTCCTCCACACATCTAGATCTTTTTCCTGTATTGATTTTGTGATCTGATCAAGGATGAAATATCTATTTCTCCTCTCCAGCCAGATGGCACATGAGGTACTGTCACTGTTTAACACTTAGATTCCTATCTTCATTTATCATCTTCCAGATGCTCTTGACCATGTCTGTACTGGCAGGTATATGACTGCCACAAGAATATCTTACTTGGACCTTCTGATTTTGTTCTAGACATACTCTTCTTTGGCCATCCAAATTTGCTGATTTATTACTTACCACTGATTAAGTATATACATGTTTAATGCCATAAATATTATTTCTGATCCCCTTCCCAATGATACTGTGACTTACTGCCTGTCTGTTACCATTATTCTCAGTGTTGCATATTTCAGTGGTTCTCAGAATATTGTCCCCCAACCATCAGTGTCAGCATCGCCTGGGAAATTGTTAGAAAGGCAAATTCTCAGGCTCTGTCCCACCACTGATTCAGAAATCTGGGGGTGGTGCCTGGTGATCTGTGTTTTAATAAGCCTTTCAGGTGCATCCTTTTGATGCTCACTGAAATTTGGGAGCCAAAGAGATATCTGATATTCTAGAAAGCTTACACAACTAGCAAAAGGGAGCATAGGTGTAGTTTCAGTAGGCATCCCTGACCATTGAGCTACAGGCTTATTTAAGCCAATTTCTTCTTCCCCTTTCATTTCCAGTTTAAACTTTCAATAGTAATTTTGAACGAATTTCCACCTCCCCTTATTGAATATCTACTCTGCAGGTGCTGTGGGGTATTTTCACATACAGGAGGAGAAGTAATCCCGGTAACACAGTAAACTTTGTTTTGGTCTCCCCCCACCCCAGCCTTTTTAATAGATTTATTTTTTAGAGCAGTCTTAGGGTTAGAAACAATTTGAACAGGAAGTACAGAGAGCTCTCCCCACTGCATTATTAACATTTTGCATTAGCACTGTATGCTTGGAACCAATATTGATACATTATTATTAAAGTAAATTTACATTAGAGCTCACTTTTTGTATTGTACAGTTCTTAGGGTTTCGACAAATGCATGTTGTTGTACATACACTGTATCAGTGGATATCCACTGATGCAGTATCTTACAGAGCAGTTTCACTGCCCTAAAAATCCCCTGTGCTCTGCCTATTCATCCCGTCCTTCCTACCCCAAACTCCTAGCAACCACTGGTCTTTTTATGGTCTCCATAACTTTGCCTTTTCCAAAATGTCATACAGTTGGAATCCGGGTATTCTCTTTTTTGCAACTGCAGAAACTAAGAAGAGCTGTGCTCAGGGGTAAAAAGTTGCAGATATACTGAGCTGGAATTCATTTCTGACCTGCTGGCTTCAAACCTTGTGTGTGTTTTTATTCAATGTCAGATTTCCTCTCAGATGTCCAGAATTCCTCGTCATTGATTTTTTGTTTTCCTCTCCTGAAATTTGTTTAAATGACTATCGTTGTTATTTCTTCTTCCTGATCCAGTGAAGACAAAGTCGTGGAAGTAGCAGAGGAGGAAGAAGTGGCTGATGTTGAGGAAGAGGAAGCCGAGGATGAAGAGGATGGTGATGAGGTAGAGGAAGAAGCGGAGGAGCCCTATGAAGAGGCCACGGAGAGGACCACCAGCGTCGCCACCACCACGACCACCACCACGGAGTCTGTGGAAGAGGTGGTCCGAGGTAATCCACTGTTCACTTGAATTTTCTTTCTTGGGGAAAAGGAAAGCATCACACCAGAGTTTGAAATTTCTATCCACCCTACCACCTTTTCGTCCCCCAACCAAAAATAAAAATTCATAAGAACAAGTTGTCTTATGCTTGTTGAACTCTTTTTGGTTGAACAAGCAGTCTAACAGTTCATTTCAAATAACATGAAATGCTGATTTTACAGTCTGTTCTGTGCCTTATGTATGCTACTTGGTACACTGTTCTGTAAAACTCCACCTAACTGTGGACCACGTCATTTGACAAAGGCTGAGTTAGGCAACCTCCTTGGTATTCTCCTGACAGTGGGTGTTTATTACACCCACTTTCACATCTAGACTGTGAGGTCCTTGATGTCAAAGACTGGACTTTACTTAATATGATGCAGAGTGCCTGCCTTATAGAAACTTTTCAATAAATCTTGGTTGAGTGAGTTGTTGCAATTAGATTTCGTTAAAGCAAAAGAAGGCTATTTGGTGAGTATCACATTATTTTTTGCTGTGAAATTTAACTTGGATGCCTTGTGTTGCCTTTACAGTATTTTATTGGGGGAAGTGACAGTGAGAGGTAGATGTAGTGTTACTATCTTAGACTTTCTTTTTCTGTTTCATTAATGCTCCTATTGGAAATGTTGTAAACAGAATGAACTAAAAGACTTCCTTTTTGTCTCCATGAAATAAAAGCAAGGATTCAGTTTACATTAAACAACCAAAGCTAGTGAACTGTTGAGTTGCCTTTCTTAAAGCGTATGCATTTGTTTTGCAAATAGTAAAAGATGGTCCTAGGATTAGATTGAATGAATGTGGACAGAGTTATTGTTTTAATGTATTGCAAATACTTTTAAAGTCTATCCACAAACGCTACAACATTGTAGGTCTTTTTCTCACTTTTATTAAAGTAAAATGATTTCTGCTCTGTTGTTAAATTGGAGTTTAAAAGGGGCTACTTTTTTGCCTCAAGTAGACTCCTGGTGATCATTGTAGTATCTTCTTCCCTTCACTGCATTTTTTATAACTTTATTGAGGTATAATTTACATATAAAATTCATTCACTTTAAGTGTATAGGTGTATAATTCAATGGCATTAATAAATTTACCAAATTGTGAAACCGTCCCCATAATCCAATCTTAGAACATTTTCATCATCCCAGTACGAGCCTTCACACCCATTCACAGTTAATTCTTGTTCTCACTGCCAGCCCCCAGCAACCATTAATCTACTTTATGTCTCTACAGATTTGCCTTTTCTAGGCATTTCATATAAGTGAGGTCATACGTAGCCATTTGTGTCTGGCTTCTTTCACTTAACATAGTAGTTTCGAAGTTCTGCATTTCTTTAACTTGTAGCTTTTTTTTTTTTTTAATAAATTTATTTATTTATTTTTGGCTGCGTTGGGTCTTCGCTGCTGTGCGCGGGCTTTCTTTAGTTGCAGTGAGTGGGGGCCACTCTTCGTTGCATTGTGCGGCCTTCACTAGTTGTGGCACGTGGGCCCAGCAGTTGTGGCTCACGCGCTCTAGAGTGCAGGCTCAGCAGTTGTGGCGCACGGGCTTAGCTGCTTTGTGGCACGTGGGATCTTCCCGGACCAGGGCTTGAACCCATGTCCCCCGCCTTGGCAGGCGGATTCCCAGCCACTGTGCCACCAGGGAAGCCCTAACTTGCAGCTTTTAAAACTGAGATTATTCTGAGTTGAACACTCAGGGTTAGCTTAAAATCCACTGAAGGTATCACATATTCTTTTAAAATATACATATAGTACCAGATAGATGGTTTAACTTTATCATTCCCTACGTAATGACAACTTCTTATTCAATTTAGCATGTGGAGTAGATACACATTTAAGCGAATACACATTTTGTTGGAGGCACTGTTTTTCAGGGTGTTTTTCGTGTACCTCTTAGGACCATTTGTGGCAGATCTGGCTACATGAACTTGTTAGCTTCTATTTTCCTAGCAGGGAAGGACGTATTTTACAGGGCTGCTTCTTCTTGAAACCGAAAAGTTGTGTGACTACAAATTACAGCACTAGTATTCTGCTGTGGGACTCAAGTTCTTGTGCTCTCCATCAAGATAGCTGTTTGCATAATAATCGTTGTCCAATTATTCAACATTCATTTTTGGAGTACCTCTTTGGAATGAGCCATTTTGCTGGGCTCAGTGGATCAATCGTGTGATGAGAATACACAGGATAGCTGACCCTTATGGATGTTAAAGTCTAGTAGGAAACATAAGTCAAAGAAATACAAAGTGTGCTGTGAAAACACTACGAGCCCAGAGCCTACTTCAAAGAATTGGAGATTGATCAGGGAAGGGTCTATGAAAAAGATGGCATTTGAAGGGGAACTGGAAGGGCTGGTGGCAGAGCTACTACTGATGGATTTTCTTGTAGCCTACTTTAGAGTCAGTAGGAATAACAAAACCAATATGGTGCCTTGGGAAGGTACGTGGCATGCTTGGGAGACAAGGTTAGTCCAGTTTAAACTAGAGCAGGTAAAACTTCCATAAGAGGGTTACAGGAAATTAGGTTGGGCCTACAATATGGAGACCTTTAATGACAGGCTGGCAAGTATGGGTATTAACTGAGGGTGATCAGTTCAAGACCTGCTATGTGGTAAGGATTTTTTTAGTAGAAACAACGAAGAGATTTTGTTTTTATGTTACCACTATTGAGGGGATGGGTGAACAGGGAGTGACATAATTTATTCAGTATGTGAGAGAATGCCACATAAACTTATGCTTATATTCTAAACCAAGACAGAACTCTCTTGAGATAATATGGTCTTGTTACATTCTGAATAAGTCCAGTTCTTTTTGCTTCAGTTTTTCTCTACATGTAGCATTATTAGGTATTAAGATAGAACATAGAGGGACATATATGTTTTGGTATTTTTATAGAAAGACAAAGGCAATTAAAAGAGAATTTAGAAAAAAATCTCCAGGCTAAAGATTAAAAAAATAAAAGAAACTAGACTTAAAAGATAAGTTAATAATGCTGATGTCAAGAAGAGCATTAAAAGTGACCTACGAAAGCAAATACCTGGTCATTTAGAGGTACCAACTGTTATTGCTAGAGGTAGAAGAGCCTTTAATGGGAATCCATGCATCCATCTAAGACTCCTGAAATGGACAAAAGCTATGACTGAAGCAAGTCTTTCTGGGAAAGGAGACCTAAGAGGAGAAACATGCTGTGGTATATTGCATCCATGTCAGAGAGTTTTCTGTGTTCCCAGCTAATTCTGATAAAGGAGTAGAAGAAGGTTTTTTTTGTTTTGGGGGGGGGGGGTTTGCGTTACGCGGGCCTCTCACTGTTGTGGCCTCTCCCGTTGTGGAGCATAGGCGCCAGACGCGCAGGCTCAGCGGCCATGGCTCACGGGCCTAGCCGCTCCGCGGCATGTGGGATCTTCCCGGACCGGGGCACAAACCCGCGTCCCCTGCATCGGCAGGCAGACTCTCAACCACTGTGCCACCAGGGAAGCCCAGAAGAAGTTTTTGATGGTAGCATTAAAGCGACCAGTCATCTAGAGCCTTTTCCCTCCACACCATGGGTGTAGGAGGTGAGTTACAGCTCTTGTCTGATGAGGAACAATGTCAATGCCAATAGGTGATTGCTAACTTTGTAAAACTCTAATTACGAGTAGCCTGCTCCTGTGCTGAGAATAAAAGTTGGAAATGACTTGCAAAGCAGAGAGATTGAAAAGAGGCTTACCCTCTAGTGTCCAGTGTTAATGTTTCAGTGCCCGAGAGAAAATGTGATTTACAACCATACTTAATAATGAACATTCTTCATTACCAACATACTGCCACTGATACGAGTCTTCCATGTACTTCATAAAAAAACTCAATAGTTTTGTAACCCATTAAAATTTGAAAGAAATAGGCAGAGGGAAGAAAAATACAGGACATTTCAGCATGCCATATTGTGTTAGAATCATTGATACCAAAGTAGAAGATGTCAGTTCTGACTATGTTACTGATTCCAGAGGAGAAAGATTGGATCTGTTGTTTTGACCTAGTGGAATAAGCCAATACCAATTTGAGTACAATAAGAGTATATTTAGACACTTGCTCCTAATTTTCTGTGTTTTGAGAAGGGATTGCACTTCCTAAACCTAAGACAGAAAGGTAATCTGTGACTCAATTGTGAATTTTAAACTCCGATTAAACATGAGTGTTGTAATAAATGACACAATCTGTGAGTTAAGCTAGCCAGTTTTGTGCATCCAGAGTAACACTGTTTTTTTCCGTATGTTCATTGATTCAGCAAATACATATTCATTACATCTCTGCTGATGGCTCAGCGCTTTGCTGCTGTGGAAGGTGTGGTGAGGAATTGGCTGTTACTGTATTGTGGCAGATCAGCCTGGAATTTCTTGTGTTTTCACCACTCCCCTTGCCCTTTAGGGCAGTGATTCTGTCTGTTAATCCTTGATTAATTTGTGCTGACTGGTAGAAATTTTACTTGCCCATTTAAAGCCAAGGCAATGGGCTTCCCTGGTGGTGCAATGGTTGGGAGTCCGCCTGCCGATGCAGGGGACATGGGTTCGTGCCCTGGTCTGGGAAGATCCCACATGCCGCGGAGCGGCTGGGCCCATGAGCCATGGCCGCTGAGCCTGCGCATGCTCCGCAACGGGAGGGGCCACAACAGTAAGAGGCCCACGTACCAAAATAAATAAATAAATAAAACCAAGGTAACTAAAGCTGAGAGAAATTTTTTAAAAATTGTCCATGGTCACAAAGCTGGTAATTGGTGAAGCCACGATTTGAACCCAGATGGACCAGAGTATTTCTACCACCCTAATGCCAATTTTTTGTTTTTCCTTTTATATTTAAATACATATTAGTTCAGTTTCACCTGTGTTCCCTTGTAAATGTGTATTCCTTTGCTATAGCATATATTTATCTTACTATTATTTCACTCTGAGCATTTCCTGCATTTTAGAATTCTTATTTAAATAATACTGATATTATTATTATTTCAAGCTATGGCCCTGGCCCATGTATCGGCAAACTGTGGCCATGGGCTGAAAATGGGCTGTCACCTATTTTCTAATCAAAAGGTTTTATTGGACACAACCAATCCCATTTGTTTACATATTATCTATGGCTGCTTTCAGGCTACAGAGGTGAAGTTGAATAGCTGCAAAAGACACCATGTGGCCTGCAAAGCTGAAAATACTTACTTTTCAAGCCTTTATAGGAAACCTCTGATACTGATCATTAGAAACATACTAAGAAGTTTTTATATTTCAGATTTTACCATACCAAGTAAATTTCATTAAGGTAGTTTTCATATGGTTAGAGACAGACTAGTTAAGTGTTTAAAAAAGAATTTTTAATAGTTTTTTGGCTTTGGGCCAGTTACATAATCTTAGTAAGTCTGTCTTTTCATGTGTTTTATAGATGCTGATATGATGTTGCATGTTTTTTATATGAATTATTTTAGATGATTCCTGTTAAGTATTTACCGTATAATGCCTGACACATTCTAAGTGTTCAGTTTGTTTTGCAAGGGCAGGCTGCTCAGGGTCGAATCCTGGCTTCACAACCTACTAACTTAGTATATTTGTATCAGTGAACTAACCTTTATGCCTCATTGCTTCCCACTTGAAAACGGGATTTAATAATACCTACCTAATTTTAACCATTTTGTGAGCAATATATGAAGTAATCCACAGGAAACACTTGGCACTGTTCCTGGTGGACAGTAAGTGCTCAATTAACCTAAGCTACTATAGTTGCCCTGGTTATACACATCATTTTGATCCTCCAGAGAACTAATATTTACTACTAATTAGGAATGCCAAAGGTAAGCCAACAGACTGTCTTTTGTAATTATAAAAAGCATAAATGTGATGTATCCATTTCTATTGGTATCATGGAGCTTATATTTATGGACATATGTTAAGGAAAAAAAACAGCTTAAACTTGGTTTCTTGATTGAAATATCTTTTGTGAATATATTGTATATTTAAGTATCTGCAGTTAAATTTTATATCTGGCTGAAAATTGAACCAAGATAGTATTAAATGCCACTGCATTTCAAGATGGAGTTTCATTTCTTGAGGGTATTTTAAACCTCTTGGAAGTTCATCTGTTAAATGGACAGAGACACCGATAGAGGTCGCAATTTAAGCATACCATATGATGATGAAGTTGAAAAGTTTGATCTAAATGTTGCTTGCCTTGGGCGGGGTGACTGACCTCACAGAATTAAACTATTGTTCTTCTCCCTCTGGTTACCATTAATCTCTAAGAAGCATCATGTGATTTGCTGCTGTACATTCCACCCACGTGGACCAGGCACTCCTAGGTACTGGGCATTGCACCGGTTCCTGAGGGCACAGGGATATGAAGAGGGTGGTTCACTCAGGTTGCTTCCAGACATAGCTGTACACTCAGTCTTGGGGAGAAATCAGTCTCTCTGACCTGGTTGGGGAAGAACTTTGGCACACAGGGAAAGGAAAGTGCTCACCCAGGGACAGAAGTTTCCACTAAGCATTGCCAAGAAGTTGTCGTTTGAATGATTTTTAAAGGAGAATAGGGATTTGCCAGTTAATGGAGCACCAAATAGAACGAATCCAAGAAGTACCATAAATAAATCAGAACAGCTTGCATTGATCTCAAGGGTAGAGCAAACAGAGCTTAGCGTAATTCTCACGTCTCCGGTGTGACCCATCTGTAATGAATGTGCCTCTTGCAAGGTATACCATAATTCACAAATACGATCCTTGCTTATCATTCATATTTAGCTTTTCACAAAGTTTGGAGAAAACTGTGAGCTTGACTTGCTGCAGACATGGAAGTGTACTCACATACTTTTGTTGGGCGCCTCATAGGAGCGCACTGGCCCAAAATGAAAATTAAGCTCCATTTTGGGTTTGTGAACAGGGCAAAGGGATAATGGCTGCTCCCTGTGGAGGAAGTCTTTACCTCTCTGTGTTATGACCACAGGCGAGTAAGATCCACTCCTGTTCCTGGACCAGAATGTAGCATCCTTTCTAATGACTTTGAGAGAACTAGTATCAACACTGGGTACAGATGTGACAGGTGGCAGCCTTATTATTTTGTGCCCCATGGCACCACAGCCATTGATTTTGAGGTGTTTGATATATGCTTTGTTAGAGGCAGAGTGAAGCGTGGCATTAACAAGCTTCTTTCCATGTCATTTAATGGTCCCAATTTAGAAAGCCCACTCAAATCGTTTGCTTAAAATGTAGGAGTGAGAAACAGAGCCATAGAAAAAACTGTGTGTGGTGTGTATATATATATATATATAATTTTCTATTTTTAGTAACAAATTTATTGAAATATAGGTTGCATACCATGGAGTAGAGAAGTCAGTGGTTTAGTATAGTCACAAAGATCTGCATTGCCACCTAGAAAATTATATTTTTGAACTTAATTTTGTTTGAAATTTTACATGGCTAGTAGTGCTTAGTTAGTTTTACCTTCTACACTTTTATTTGTGTCAAGCCTTCTTCAATTCAATGTTAGAAAAGGAAATAATCAGCTAAAGGTATTTTAATACAATTATGACTAAATTTCTTAAAAATAAAAATAAAATTTCTGGTCCAATTCAATTAAAGTCCAGAAACCAGGTTTTTAGAAATTCTAGTCTTTTTTATGCTTTTCCCAAAATCAGTTGCTGTTCAAAAAAATATGCAAATGTTGACAATTGTATGTATTTCCACAGCACAGAGTTTGCAATTAAGAAAAACATCAGGGGCTTCCCTGGTGGCACAGCGGTTGAGAGTCCGCCTGCCGATGCAGGGGACATGGGTTTGTGCCCCAGTCCGGGAAGATCCCACATGCTGCAGAGTGGCTGGACCGGTGAGCCATGGCCGCTGAGCGCCTGCGGGTCCGGAGCCTGTGCTCCGCAGCGGGAGAGGCCACAACAGTGAGAGGCCCGCGTACCAAAAAAAAAAAAAAGAAAAAAGAAAAACATCAAACCTAGTAAAAGAAATCCAGCAAATGGGAGAACAGTTCATCTAAACATGCATGTCATTTTCAGCTAATTTTTAGCTAATCCATATGTCCAATTGAGTAGGGACTCTGATTCCTTGGGCAGGTAACAGTGTGTGTTTTAATGGAAATATTTAGTTGCCTTGTAGAAAAATGCTTTCTGGAGTTTTTAAGCAAGGTGGATTTCAACCTAAACACCTTTTTCTCTCAACCTTGGATCATTTTGCCCCCCTAAAAACTTATCACCTCTTCCAACATCTGACCTTTTGGGTTCTGTTAGTGGAAGAGTAAGAAGTCAGGAGGAAGCAAGACTGAATGAATCTCATACAAAAATGATGTTCAGTGTTATATCTATACAATGGAATATTAGTCAGCCACAAAAAAGAATGAAATAATGCCATTTACAGCAACATGGATGGACCTAGAGATTGTCATAGTAAGTGAAGTAAACCAGACAAAGACAAATATCATACGATATCACCTATATGTGGAATCTAAAAAAAAAAGATAGAAATGAACTTATATACAAAACAGAAACAGACTCACAGACATAGAAAACAAACTTACTGCTACCAAAGGCAAAAGGGGGGGTGGGGATAAATTAGGAGTTTGAGATTAACATATACACACTACATACATAAAATGGATAACCAATAAAGACATACTGTATAGCACAGGGAACTCTACTCAATATTTTACAATAACTATAAGGGAAAAGAATCTGAAAAAAGTAGAGAGATATATATATATATGTACGTATAACTGAGTCACTTTGCTGTACACCTGAGACTAACACAGCGTTGTGAATCAACTACACTTGAATAAAATCACATTTTTTAAAACGATGTTCAGGAAAACCCCTTGGCCTTCAAGACAGCAGTGCAAATTTTCAAAACTAGAAGACTCTTGAAACAGTAAAAGGAGTTTAGAATAGTTCACTTTGTTAAAAGTGCACTATATTGAGTTAATAGTGGTAAGACAGTTCCAGTGTTAACTGTGAGGGTGGGGTTGTCTCTGTCCCTTAAATTTACTTATGTTCTTGTTGGGTATAATTTCAGAGAACAGAATATGGACAGGAGTTTCATGCTGCTTGCATGTGACTTTAAGTTCCTGATGTTTCGTGATAGAAGAAACGAACAACCTTGTTGGCTAATTCTTATGACTCTATCTCTTCTGGAGTTTCATAGCATTTGTTACCCAGGATTTCTGACTTGCTGGTGACTTCTGCACAGTAGCTTTGGTCAAGTGATTGGGCGAAATTACTAAAACGCAGCATGAATCCTGGTGTTTACTTGGACTATGGCAGGGTTCCTTGACCTCAGCATTATTGATGTTTTAAGCCGGACAATTCTTTGTTGTGGAGACAGTCCTGTCCATTGTAGGATGTTTTGCAGGATCCCTGGCTCTACCCACTAGATGTCTGTAGCACCCCCCAGGTGTGATGACCAAAAACGTCTTTAGTCATTGATGCATGTCCCTTGGGAGGGGATGGGGGCAGGATCTCTCTGGTTGCAAACCACTGGGCTATGACATTGAGGTCGACAGTGATATCTGGCTTTAAATACACAAGCAGAGAAATACCCCTACAATACTGTGTCTCATGTTACTGTCAGTCGTAACACCTCATTCCATGCTTTGCACATTGTAGGTAGCAGTGAACATTTTTTTTATTTGAGAAGAAAAAGTAAAGTAAAACGTATGCTAAAAAAGTTGATAAGTACTCATTTAGTAAGATAAAAACAGATATTTGATGTGTCATGTACAATCTCATAGTTTATATTTACAGACAAATCAACATACAATTATTATTTTTAAAATATTACGTATGCATATTTGCCATGTAGGCAAATGAGAGGTAGAGGAAAACTGCCTTCCGGGTTTCGTTTTTTATTCTTCCACAAGAAATTCACTCTCACCTGGTCCCCTGTCATAAAATAGCAAATGGTGGTTACCATCCGTAGAGCAAACAGGGTTACTGCTGTTTTCAGCTGGAAGCCACCCATTCTTTCCTGCTGGGTACCATGACAGGGATGAGTTTAACATGGTGAGACGGACATGCTTGGTGAACCCCAGAAAAGGACCATCTTTCCAATCCTTGACTCTCATATCTAGAAACATCGTTTTCTTGCAGTAACAGAAATGCCATGTAATTCTTTCTTACAGAGAAGTGGTGCAAAGGAAGCAAATTCCAAGCTCAGTGATCTATCCTCGATCTTATGTCAGCTTTCTTAATTATTTTTCCCCAATAAAAATAAAAATTTGATATTTCTAATGTTCTGACAAGTTACAAGAACAATATCACTTAAATTTGTGTTTCTGAGAAGTCTGAGTTTTCATAGACTTAAATATGAGTAAGAAAAATATTGTGTTGGTGTTAAATTTAAGGCAGAAGTATCAAAGCTGCTTTGATTTTGCATGAGACAGCACTTCAGAGTAAAAGAAATATTTATAGATAATCTCTTAAAATTAAGATTTTGGTATATGTATACATTTGAATCTCTCAGCTCTATTAAAATATGTTATACCCCTCATTTCCCAAATATGTGTACCTTCTTTTAATAAGCTAAAACCTATGCAACTTTTTACTAATCCTTTCCCGCTGGTCTTTTTTAGAAAGTGATTGAATCTTATATATATATAGATACTTTTGACATTTTAACTGCCTGTAAAAGATGGGATTGATCATGGTGTTTCTCAAACATTAATGCCCATACAAGGGACCTGAAGTGCTTCTTAAACACAGATTCTAAGACAGTAGGTCTGGGGTAGGTCCTGAGTCCCAGGTGATGCCGGTCCTACCGGTCCACTGGCTGGCTACACTTTGAGGAATGGTCTCTAGTATCATTACATGCCCCCATACTGTGCAGATTTAGATTGAGACAGAGTAAGAAACTGAAGAGGAAAATTATCCTTATCTATGGTGGTGAAACCATCATTATCTGTGGTGTCATTGCTCTTACTGTAGTATCAAACGTCACCAAGTATGAAAGAATCCTGATAGGTCTACTTACTGAGTAATGTTGTAAAAATTCAACTCTCATGACTGAGCAAATTAGAAAACCCTTACAATTTCCCAAACTATATAATTGTTCCTAGTTTCACCTGTGCCCCTATTTCTTCTCATAGATATGGTGTAGCTGACTCCTGCTAGCCTGTAAAAGCTGATTATTCAAGTACTGAGGAATTTTGTGAGCCACTACCATTGGTAGCTTGAAATACCAATTGTATGTATTTCCACAGCACAGAGTGTACCATGGACGTCAACAAACAGTATAAATTAGAGAGTTTTATTTTTGTGGTTTTCCAGACACAGTCAGATTTCCCAGCATACCTCACCTCTCAATCAAGAAGAAAAACCTCTTCCTCTTATTTCCAGCAAAGGATGTGATATCTTGTCTTATCAGAGTTTAGAGCTTCTTGTAATATTGTGTTGTGCTTCAGACTAACCACACAGCTTGATGACAAATAAGTTTATTCCCGTAACAAACAGGAAACAAAGGTATTAGGAAAAATAGCAGTGCCCTTTTGTGAATGCTGGTGACCAGCATCACCAACACGAGAGTATGGTTAGTCTAAACACTTTACAAGTACTTTTTCAGGTGGCCTTTTTATAAGTAATCTTTCATCATTGAGAGAAGTGAGAATCGGGCCAGGTGTAACTCGAATGACACATGTACTGGATAGCCTTAGAGAATCAACACAATTCAGTAAAAAGGCAAGCCAGCTGCAGATATCTTCTAGAGACTTCCGTGACAAATTAGCACCCGTCATTTCATTCTGAGTCAGTGATTTCATTACCATGCACAGCTGTTCCCATCATTTGTTTATATATTTCAACCCATATTTGGGGCTTAAGTGAGATTTGTCATAAGACTTTAGTTCAAATTTGCTTGCCTAATTTTACATGCCTCTATTTAGTAAAATAGGATTAGTAGGTAATAAATATCTGATCACAATTGTTCAATTAGGGGAATTTTCTATTGGACATGTTCTTTTATTACTGTTTGCTATTATTTGCAAGCACATTATAAATACTCTTACCCATTAAAAGTACATGCATCTATTTTTGCAAAAAATACATTCTTAAAAAATAACTGGTTTTCTAGCATGTTGGAATGATTTAATCAGGCTGAAAAGTGAAGTTATAAAACAGCATTGAGATCAGCCATTTTCATTATTAACAGATTGAATGATTAGGCAGGTAAATCAACATTTATTTGAAATATTAAAGATAAGCATATTTAGTAGGTTTCTGTACTCTGTCATTGTTTCATTTTATTTTATTGTTAGTATTAAACAAGTGACTTGTCACAAGACCAAATTTTATTTGTCTTCATACATTTGCCGTTTCTACTCTAGTTTAAAACTGCCAGCTAAGTCATTTTTATTTTAAATGAACCTTAATTGTGTACATAGTCTTGTATCATAGGAGGAATCATGCTACTTTTTTTGTTTTTTTAAACAATATCAGAATATATAATTCCTAGGTTTCTATAAGTAACTCTCTAGTTTGATTGGTTTGATTATTCAAGTGGTTACTTTCTCAAAATTTGTAAATTTAAACTTTATGCATTCCATATAATATACGATTTTATTTCACATACATTCCTATAGTCTTAGAATAATTGAAATTTAGTTATTTAAATGAAATAATAATAAAAAGCTTTACAGTATGAGATTATTCTTTAGTTAGTGCTTTATTTAAAGCTAATTACTTGCTACTCTGTTAGCTCTGCTTTTTAAGAAGGCATTATAATAACTGTACTCTTGAAAATGGGGATTTTCTCCTTATCCTAGTTGCCACTTTCACAGCTGTCTTTATGTTGAAATTTTTTTTTTAAGTGTAAAATTAGCTTTCTAAATTTGGTGGTCCATAAAAAATTTTGCTCCAATTTGACATCTATTCAGTTAATTTTTTGTGGTTAAGCATTACATTTGGAACAGTGAATTGCATAATCATTTTATATAATGTAGGAAATATTATATACTTTAATAAAATATTAATATTTTAATAAAATATTAAATATTGTATCAATATTGATATTTTTAAAAATATTAAATCTTGTATTTGTATGGTATTGATGTTTAGATAATGGAATTTAGTGTTGAAACCAGCACAGATCTCAGTCAGGACCTACCTTAAAAGATATAAAATGCTTAATGCTCTTTTTTTTAAGCACATGAACACTTTCATACTGTTGTGTGTACACTAGCATTTCAGTTTATTAAATGGTCTTTGTCTTGAAAGGTGAATAGAGCTGTTATAAAAGAAGAGATAAGCCTTCCTTGCCAGAAGAATTCAGCTAGGTGAATATTAGGAAACCTATCTGTGATCTTAAAAGTCTAAGAATTAAATATGAATAAACAAAGATCATAGTTCCTTAGATGTTTAAGTCTTGCCTGTGTTTCTATCTAACTTGAAACATTCGCTTTGAGAAGTATCCCTACTTCAATTCTGGGCAAATTTTCTCCTTCATTATTGTATGTAACATTTACTTTGAATAGAAACAAAGGTGGTTTGGAATTCAAAAAATAAAGTTAGCAAATAATTTTTAAATGTTCATCTTTTCATTTATTATTTTAGATTTTGAGAAGAGAATGAAGATGAGAAAAGGAAGCTGCAGTTTTAATTTTCAGATGAATTCTGTTTGAAGTTAAAATTATATAAGGTCTAATTTTACATGCTCTACATTTAGTGGATGATTTTGTAAATAATTTTCCACTGGCTGATTATAGTAATGAATATGAAACACGTTTTTCACTGAATTTTTTCAGTATTTCCGAAAGATTAGGAAGGAAAAAGTTTCTCTATTCAGAAAAATAATAATCTAAACATAAGCATTTAAAATGTCTTGAAAAAATAATAAACTGTCTCGAGATTTCTTTTTCTCTGAATCTAGTCATGGAGCTTTCAAATTATATATTTCAGGCTTAATTCTTTAAAATTGTTTTACTTTGTTAGGATCTTGATTGGATAGATTTCCTGGTAATTTCTCAGTGCTAGAAAGGAATTTAAAGGAATGTTTCTCAAACTGAAATTTGTAGCCCTTCAGGGAAATTACTCTGAAACGATAAATGATTCAGGGAAAGAGACAAGATAGAATTCCAAGGCAAACTGAACTACCAACCTTCCTCTTATATGTTTCTTAATGTGAGATTTTTTTCTTTTACATTTTTTGCAGATAATTGTAGGTTTACATGCAGTGAAGGAATTAATAGAAAGATATCTTGAATAGTCTTCACCCAGTTTTCCCCATTTATAGCATAATATCACAGCTATGAACTTGACATTGACCACTTAACACTTCTTCAGCCCAAGTATGTGCTCTTTCTTCTCACTGTCTTGGGAGAGTCATTGGCCATCTCCTTTATACTTACTAATACCGTGTGTAAAGGCATTAACATAATACTTCCCCAGTGCTGACCCCATGACTACCCCTCAACCTCTCCCAGACAAATGAAAGATTCTCTTTTCAATTACATGGACAATGTTTTTTGTAAAGAGAAGGGTTAGAGAAAAGGTCAGAGAGATCAAACACTGGTGTGCTCTACAGTAGAGTAGAAATACAGTTACGAGTGAGAGATGAAAAGTAATCCATCCCACTCAAGAATTCCCTCTGAGGGCTTCCCTGGTGGCGCAGTGGTTGAGAGTCCGCCTGCCGATGCAGGGGACACGGGTTCGTGCCCCAGTCCGGGAGGATCCCACATGCTGCGGAGTGGCTGGGCCCGTGAGCCATGGACGGCTGAGCCAAAAGAAAAGAAAAAAAAAAAAAAAAGAATTCCCTTTGAAATCAGCTTTACTCCTCTAGGACGGCTGATTAGCAATGCTGATAACTGGAGGGATCACAATGAGATACCCTTTATCACTTGTCCACATCTGGAGCACACTCCTCCGCTTCAGCAGATCAGAGGTTCCAAAGTGACAGGTACATTCCTGTTCCTCTAGGCTCACATATGTCTGTTGCTCCATATATTATGACATTTGATATGCTGTTATACCAACTCCTGACCACGTTATCTCGAATATCCTCTTGTATGTGAGTACCATGGGATTGATTCTTACTCCCCACTATGTCCACACACACCAGAGTCATGAAAGTATTTGGGCCCATTTAAAGTCAGGAGTGCCAGCAGCCATGGTAATGTCAGGGAGAACCAACAAAACACTCCAAATGGAGATTATTTGCCTTTAGGGATTGATGAGTCAAGGGTCTTATAACTGGAAACTCCAACAAGAATTGTAAGCTCCTCAGGTAGTTTATTTTATTTGCTTAGTTGATATATAAATGAATTTTGAGTCCTGAATCCTTTTTCTTCTTCACTGGGGCTCTACCAATTAGCTGTAACAGAGGGTTTCATAGCCATTTAGAATGAGGCAGAAGAAAAACAAAAATGAATAAAATAAAAATGAATGTTTCACCCGTAGTATAGGAAAATGACAATATATTGTAATATCACCTGGGTTCTAGACCAGGAAGTTTTGCTTTCGTGAAAAGTAAGATATCGTATTAGGTCACATACAAGGGAAAATATCTGTCATGGATTAACTCCTTTGAGATCCCATTACTTAACTTGCACCCACCTGAAATTCTACCAGTTTTATTTAGTACATTGGATGTAGCATAATGACGTTTTCTGCCCCTGCACAGCTGTGATGTATAAATGGACCTGTGGCAGGCAAGTATCAGAAGATACGTGTTTGGTGCTATAAGAGGTATAAAACGTGAGCAGCAGCATGAATTGTTGAGACACAGTGAGGTTTGTTGCCCACGCTCCTGTGACTTAGGGTCGTGTTTCTGTGCCTCTCTTTGTAGCAGAAGCCACTTGCAACTTCAGTCTGACTTCAACCACAGTGTAGACACGGTTGCCTGGCAGTCTTTTTGGAATCGGTGCAAGGATGAGTATCATTACGTGTTAGAAACAGGAAAACACATCACGTGAACATGTACAGATTGGTGAGGGAGGTATAGAAAAGGAGGGTAAAGCCAACCTGTTCATGTTTCTTACAACTGAGAGAGAGAGAAAGAGAGAGAAGATACCATCCAGGAGTGGAGACAGCTGAGAGCTGTGGTTTGCAGGGACTCCTCATGTGGGCACGCATGGCTGCTAGCTCTGCAGCCCAGAAGCTGCTTTGTCAGTAACACAGAGGTGATCAGACCCCCCTACACACACAGCAAAACTAACTTAATCCTTTGTAAGTTAGAATGCTAGTCGTTTAATTTGGGGAATAAATCAAATTACCAGCTGGATGTGATACTGTGTCAACCGTTTGGCAGATTTTTATCATACAGGAAAATTCCATAAAGAAAACTAGCTAGAAACACATCATGGCTTGGCAAGCATGGACTTTGAAAGTAACTATCAAATGGGATGACCAGAATGATGGGTGATGTTGAGCTTGATGCTCTGGGAGCCAGTTGTTTCCATCCTAAAACCATCCAAAGAGAGCCAGAGTCATCTTAGACATCTATTACACAGGACACTTCTGCAGAGAGCTTGGCACTCGCCTTCTGGGCTCAGTGCTGACTCTCCCTCCCTACTCTGTTGACATCATCATGATGGCAGCAGCTTCTGGTTTTGCCATCACCTCTTGACCTTGAGTGAAAAGAACAATGAGTGGTATGTGTAGAGAAAAGCAAAACAGTAGTTCCTTTTACATAAACATTGTGGATCTTTGTCTTTGAGTGATTGATTGATGAGACTTCCTAGAGCAGTCTGTTGAATATTCCTAATAGGAAGCTCTGAATTATGCATGGATTTTTGTCTTTTAGAAGAAGCATGCTTTTCCCTGGCATGTTAGTAAAACTAAGAATAAGCAAGACATCTGAGTGTGCTGAGGTATCAGAAGGATCTCTGTAAGCCTAGCTAGGGTGGGACGCAAACCGAATAGGAAAATCGTTTTGACTTCTGACTAAAATGGAATATACATGGGAGGTAGAGTTCTAATTCTAATTGCAATAACTTTACAAATGGAATCCTACAGGTTGCTACACTTTCAGTCAATCAGGGATTATGAACCTGATTTGGGTGAGGGTGGCAAGGCATGTTGACAGGTAAGCTGTGTTATAATGTAAAACAATGTATGGTATGTCTTAACAAATTGGAGTTGTTTGACTATGTTTTGTTATTTGAAACATTTTTGGCCAAGGGACAGACAAATATTCAAAGAAGAATTTGTCTTTAATTAGAGTTAACGTAATCAACTTGAAGTCACTTTCACAGGTTTTATGTATGTTTTCAAATATAGTCAGTGGACAGGCTGGGTCTCTCTGAAAACTGGATCACATTCAGAATATGTATAATTAGTTTATACTTTAAGTCAAGGCAGTCATTTATTCAAGGAAAACAATCAGGTGTTTGCGACAGGTTAAACTTTTTGCATCATAACCAGACATAATCCTTTTACCTTTAAAGTTGCCTTCAAATTATTTAAAAGAGAAGTTTATTTTTTATAGGGAAGAAATATTTTGATGTGCGCACATCTTCAGGCATTTAATATTATCTGAAAGCACCGAAAAGGTCTGTTCACCTCTAGCTGGAATCCTTTTATTACTACTGAGAGCTACACTCATTAAACCAGACGAGCATGCACTGCTTTGTTTCAGAAGTAATTCCAAAGTCCTGGTAGATAATTAAATTCCTTAGTAAATGTCTGTCAGATGCTGCCGGATAAACCCAGCCCAATTACCACTGGAAGGACTAACGCGTTAAGAATAGTAAACGTGTACATGAACAGCCAGCCGTACCTTTTCATGCTAAATGTGGTTCCCCACATCTCCTCTGATTAGAGGTGTGCTCTGAACAAGCCGAGACGGGGCCATGCCGAGCAATGATCTCCCGCTGGTACTTTGATGTGACTGAAGGGAAGTGCGCCCCGTTCTTTTACGGCGGATGTGGCGGCAACCGAAACAACTTTGACACAGAGGAGTACTGCATGGCCGTGTGTGGCAGCGTCAGTAAGTGGACCTTCCTCCAGCCTGGCCACCTTTTCATCTTTCTCGCCACTGACTCTGCTCTTTGTAACAGACTGGTTTTCCGATGGTTTTCCTGGTTCTCGGGAATGGGTCTGTTGCTACCACTAACCACGTTTCTGTCAATGTCTCTAATTGCCGGGCATCTCCTCCAGGACGTTCGATCATGAGCACACATCTCCGTCTTTCTCTAATAAAGCATGGCCGTGGATGTGTTCTTGTACTAGCTATGGTGCATCCGTCTTGCAGTCTCGAGGGACTTTTGAGTGCTTCTCTTTAAGCCAAGCTGGAGTTGCTGTTTTGTCTTCTCAGCTATTTCTGCAAATGTATACTTACGTGTTTGTCCGTGTACCTCTGTGTTCGGGCCTCTGCATGTGCACTCCACGTGTAAAGAAGGGTTACCACCGGAAGCCTGGCTGATGACGCTTCCGTGCCACTGGCAAGGCGTACTGCCGTGATGAGTATCATTTCATAACACGTGACGTTTATGGTGGTGGCGAGGGAATGGGCTTGAGTTGAGCACATGCACTTCAGATGCCAGAGGATAGAAATGCCCCAGTGGCACCTGAGCTCACACAGGGACGTTTGCGATGGCGAGTTTTCGTGTCTTATCTTGGAATGGACAGAAGAAAACTCCTCACTTAGCATTAGTGACTAAGGCTCAGGGAATATAATTTTCCAAGCCTTTTTCTCTTCCACTTTAAGTTTTTCATAACTCAGGGGGAATAAATAAATGAAGTCATGATGACTTAAATGCAAGTTGAAACTATTTCCACAGAGATAGTTCTCCAGAGGTAACACACCAAACATTTGGGACCTCTGTTCTTAACAGCTTTTCACATTAAATTCCCTGTCTATCTATCTATCTATCTATCTATCTATCTATCTATCTATCTATCTGCCTACCTGTCTATCTATCTACCTGCCTACCTATGTATCTATCTATCTATTCCACTAGAAGGAAGTGGGATCTACTCAAGGAATAGTTACTCAACTTGATAAATTAAAGGTTAAACTCAATAATTACATGCTTCTCTTTTGAGAGACTCCTGCCTTTTTCCAGTTGTTCTGGTGAGAGCGACAGCCACCATTTCCTGCCTAGGATTCCCAGGGATTATATAAATTGTTTTCCATGTGATCATAAGATTAAGCTAAACAACAAAGGGTCTGCAATATCAACACCTTCTACTGTGAAGCCCAGTATCTAAGTGGAATCTACTGGAAAAGTTCCTGTTGGTCTCTTGGGTGAGAGATGACTCCACTTCTACCCTGTGTGAGAACAGGTTTAGGAACTGGTAACCCCAAGGGCTTCTTTTCTGGCTCTGATGGGAAGATTGTGGCTTCCAGCTCAAAAGACTCCTTTCTTGAGTTTCAAACAAAAACGTTAATTAGGTTGGGTAACTTGGAGGACAATGGCGGATTCTGTTGCCCGGAGCCTCTTGAACAAAGGGCTTTTGTTATAATGATTCTCGGTGGTTTCGCTGCTGTGGGAGATTTCCTGGCAGATTTCCAACTTTTTTCTCCCTTTCCCTGGGGTGGATTTATGTTTTGAAATATAAATATGTATGTGTGGGTATATATACAAATATATACATATATATATAATAAGAAAGAGGGTTTTAAAAGTTATTAGCAGTGATGAATTTGCATCAAGAATTAGAAATTATCAGAAATTCCCTGGCGGTCCCGTGGTTAGGCCGCAGCGCTTCCACTGCAGGGGGCGCAGGTCCAATCCCTAGTCAAGAGAACTAAGATCCTGCATGCCCCGCAGTGCCGCCAAAAAAAAAAAAACATTAAAAATTATCCTCCACCCCCCCCAAAAAAATCTCACTATTACCCTCACTGCACACCCCCTCCATTTGATTAGTTTGATTTGACTCAGACTGGGAGCAAGAACCATGGGCACCACAGATCAGATGGAGCCTCTAGAGGTGCTCTGGATGGCACACCCTTTGCCAAGAAATTTGCCAAAGATAGATGCTCCCAACAAAGGTGTAATGGACAAACAGTCAGTACTTAGTTTCAGGGGAGGTGGGTTATAGAATAATGTATCCAGAGAGCAAACACGGGAGGCTGAAGACCAGTTAGAAGAGGGGACAGATGTAAGTGGAGAGTAAAAGCTTCAATCAGTAACCAGAGCCGACGGCCAGGGCTGCCCTTGGAATGGGTGAAAAGAATAGAGATACCATGAAGACGGGACGGATGGGAATTGGTGATCCTGGCACTAAGGAGGGAGATGGGAGCAAGAAATCCTTCCACGGGGTACTGGGATGTACTATCAGAGACAGAATATCCACAATCCAAGATGTGTTTGTGGAAAAATATCTTTTGTTTGTGTGTTTACCGTGGTTCCATGCTGGGGCCCAAGCTCAGGATATTTGTTTAGTTTTTGTTTTTAATTCAATGTTTTCGTTTTTGTTATTTCCTTTGGTCAGTAGAATCGTATGAGTGAGTTTCATCCATCATTCCCATGTTTCCATTTTTGTTTTTAGTTATGTTCTCTTATTTTCTCCATAGTGTCCCAAAGTTTACTCAAGACCACCCAGGAACCTCTTCCCCAAGATCCTGTTAAACGTACGTTGTCATTCACTCAAGGGAGGGGAGGAGGGAGGAGAACGTTGCATGGCTGGACTGTAGCTCCAGCCTCCTCACCTTTGCATGGTTTTGTGTTTCTTGAACACCTGTCTTTTAACCAAATGTTTATTTCCATTGCCTTGCTTGTAATTACGTCTAATTTTGCCAGATAGCTTCCATTGTTGGGCTAAGAGCTTTGACTAAGCTTCTTCTATTTCTGATCAGTTTCCTTTTTATTTCATGTGGTTCTATAAAATATTGTATATACAATGTTATTTTGTGTTTCATTTGGCATCAATATTTTATTTCCTAAAGCTCACAAGATGGCACGATTTAGCAAAAGCCTGTGTGTCTAAGTGACTTGTTTCCCAGAAAAATATTTAATGTGCATGCATGATACTAACTTTATGGACCAGTAACATACGCGAAGGCTTCAGTTGGGTGTGTTTCAAGACAGCTGTTATGCTTTAGGAAATAAACGGTCGCTTTTAGAAATCAAGGCCTCTCTGTCCCCTCCCTGAACGCACACTAGTGGGACAGAAGTGCCCATCTTCTGATTTCATCATTAAGATGTAGGGAAAGAGCTTCCTGTAAAGAAATATTATATTAACCTACCTTATAACGTCTGTGCATTGTGATTTCAGTTGACCTATCAGTCTAGCTTTGTTTAAAAATGTGTTGTCAAACACACAAATACTCATTTTGAAATGTGGATTATATCCCAGAATAGATTCCTCCAGCATTAGGTTAGGGATGATATATACTACGGATGCTTATGGTTGCTGGGGGAAGAGACACAATTTCAGTTGTAGCTTAGGTATAGTGAAAATTAGCACTTATCTATATCATCCTGGGAAAGAAAACCTAGTCTCACAATTGATGAAGCTAGCGATCTTTTCTTAAAAGAGATAAACTATAGTTGAAAGTATGGCAAGTGGGCAGACATAGAAGAACTAAGGAGAACTCTAGATTTTATACTGTGGGCTTGATAGTACATTGAGCTGCATGGCGTGTTACATTTTTACAAGGCATTTTTCATAGATCATTTCTTTTTCTCAAGAATATTTTGTGGCCATTTTCCTCATTTCCTTTGTGCATACAAGAAAATGAGGCTTCAAGAGCTTGGCGACTTGTCCCCAGCCAACAAATGTGGCAGGACCAGGTTTGAGGCTTAAATGACATGTGTGGCTATGCCCTGCACTCCAAATGGCCAACTATTTGGTTCTGATATTGTTTTCTCGGTTAGAAAAATTACATTTGAGCTTCAGAAGCACATTTTAAGAATACAGAAAATCATGGGAAGTGGATGACGGGTATTAAAAACATTTTTTCCTAAATGCCATGAATACAGCGTGTATCAGTAAATTAAATCTTTCCCACCCTTTTACAAAAGTCATTATTTTTACTTTGTTTCATTTTATATCATTTGTAAGCATATGAAAGAATTGTCTTTTTCTATTTCTATTAATTACTGGGAATGAACATCATCATTCGATAAATTTATTTTCGTGAGGTACTGTACTTGTGTACAGTACAGACATTGACAATCTCTTGTAATTTTCTCTTTCCCGGTAATTTTCTCCATCTACTTGTAGTGTGTGTGGGATCATGACACCTTTCCATTATAGGAGGGTGAGGGTGATTTTTGGCAGCTGTATTTTCTTGTCTTCCTGCAAAGACTGTTCAATCACAGAAAGTGAAGGGTTTTGCAATGCTAGTACAAACAGACTAGAGAAGGCATATAATTTCTAGTTATTTATAGCCTGTGCAGCTATGCTCTCTTATTTATAGCAAAGCTGTACATTTGAATTGAAAAAGTCATAGTCATCAGGAGGTCAAATGCAGATAGCAGACTGGCGTTGGAGAAAATGAGCCAGACTGAGAAAGGTGAGCAAGCCCGTTTGATTAGACAGCTGGAGCTTGCCTTTGGCTGCTTCATAACCTAGGGCTAATCGGAGGACATCTTTTTTCACAAAGGTGGGTGGTCTTCTAGGTTTCTCAGTCTGAGTTGCTTCTGGTCACATAATAAATGTGAAATGAGCTAGACAAAGCTCTTCAGTTAAACTGATAATAAGATTGCTTGTGTGGAGAAAATGTGTGATGGTTTACATTATAAATACAATAATTTTCCTGTCAAGACTTCTTATTATAATTAGGCATTTCTAGATTTTAAATCTTTGTCATAAAAACCGATTTTGAGCATTGCAATTTTAAGGGACACTTGATTTTTTTGGTTTTGTTTTCATAGGTAGGAATCTAAACTATAGGTTGAGAGGGTAGAGACAGGAGGCTAAGAGCTTTCATTTTACTCATAAATTTATGGATTTGAATCCTTTAAAAAAATCCCTTTCCCATTTGGAATTAAAAATCTTATGAAAGTTGAGTTGCTTCTGACATGAATTTTGTGTCTGCCCATTTGGGTTAGGATGATACAAAGGTTTCACATTCACTTGGCCCAGTGCAGTGTTTGTGAACAATAAAATTAGTACAGCAATATTTATTGATAAGTTTATGTTTCAAACATAAACATCATGCGAGTATGATCTTTTTTTCCCCTGGTGTTCTTCCCATCAGATTGCATCTCCAAAGGTAAACAGATGCTTTTCATCTCAAAGAGCATCTTGCCAATTTCAAGTCAGCCAACTGCACCAAGGGGTCTGGCCAAAGAGAATGACCGATGACTTTGACCCCTTTACCTGCAGTGAGTTGTGGCACTGTGAATAACGTACTGTGTGTCCTTTGAATGGAATGTGCCACCTTAGTCCCAGAGTTGCAGTGTCCTGTCATAATACCAAGACCATCTAGTCTTTGGGCAGACTTGAACCATTGTTCTTAACTATACTTGTTCTTCTGATTGTGAAAGAGCAAATGTTAGTTCCCGTTAACACATTCTCTGATACTAATAGAACTCTGATATTTTTATGAAACTGCCAAGCATTATTAAAAACAATTAAAAGACGCGGTGGTGCATTAAATTACATGTCACATCAGTGCCAATACAATCTATTGTATTGACAAGTAGGAGAAGCCACATCTTTTGTATCCAGAAATTGTCAGGATAAAAAGAATGTTTTTTTTTTCCACCAAGCTACCATAGTGAAAAGCCCTAAGATTGAAAAGAATTGATTTGCTCAGCAAACCAGCATCTAACAAAAAAGAAAAAAAAAGTTCATTTACTAAGAACAGTAAAAACTGCTCATTATGTATATGCTCTGTTCTTTAGCTACAATATTTCCAAAGAAGAGTAATTAGATAGTTTAATAAAAGAGTCGACAAAAAATTTCTGTAAAAGACCAAAGGGTCAGTTTTTTAGTTCCACAGGCCCAATGGTCTCTGTTATAAGTACTCAATGCGTCAGTTGTAGTGTGAAAGCAGCCTCAGACAATAGGTAAATGAATAGACACAGCTGTGTTCCAATATAACATTATTTACCAAAAGCAACCAGCAGGCCAACCCCTGGTTTAATAAAGCTGTTACTTTTGAGCCTGGGACATGCCGGTACTAAGCTAGGTATTTCAAGGGACACCAGCAAACTAAACCAGATACCCTACTTTCAATAACTTGACAGTTTTATCAATGTGATGAGACTCAAGTATGTGCTGGAATTAAATAACAATATAAACTAAAATGCACAAGTGGAGGGAAACATGGCTGTGGAAGCCTGGAGTAGAATGAAATTGGTTTTATCCTTAAGACCTCCATAGAGATTAACAGTTCCATGTGACTTTTATGGTTACAGTTTCTATGAAAGTGGACAATACTGAAGAGTGTGACTTTTTGAACTCATCTGTTGAGCATCAAGTGACGATGGCAGGTCATCCCTTTATGATCCACCATTAATGAAATAGAGCATAGCTCTGACAAATGGACAAAAAACAATAACTGAAGGTTAAGACATCCTAGATGCCAGTGATTGTTGCTATGGCCTCACATATGGTTTTTAGATTCAGACTTGAAGTTGCTCTTATATTATGGTGCATTGTGCTAAATAGGATATAGACATTAATAAAAATAACACCAGCATTGATTCGTTCATGCTCATTTCACATATTTGACAAAATCCCCACATCAGTACATGTCCATAAGACATAAAAAAGAAATGTAGCTTGACTAGAGTAAATGCAGCATAGATTACATTCTTATTAACTTATGTCCACACGATGCACTGATAGTCTGCCAACTATGACTGCACTGACTATAAAATAAGTGTGTTACAAGGGCATGTCAGGGGAAAGTGCCTTTGTTCTTTTTTTTGTAGAGTCTGGTACCACATGTAAGGATCGCAGACTATTTTCACCTTATAAATGTCTCATCTAACTGGGACTTGATAAATACTTGAGTTTAGAATGCATTAGGGATCTTAGTTATTTTGCAATTAGAGAAATGGAGAGATTTTTTTCTCTTTTTTAAAGTTGGGGTGTCAGTCTATAAGCTCTGCCGTGTGGAGAGATGAAATTTTTGCATCAGATCTTCCTTTGCAGGTTTGTATTTCCTGTATATAAATTATCCTCATTGTCACCCATCATATAAATCACAGCCATTTCATGTGACAGCATTGCTAGCTCTGTATAAAATAGGATTTTCAATGATGAGGCAATGACTGTATGGGTCTTAATTTACTTTTATCTTCTGTTGTCAATGCTATAGAGATAAATTGCCTTTTTGCTGATGAAAGGAGACCAACCAAATTTTCTTGTTAGACTCTAACATTAGTATATTGACTACATGCCATTTATGGCCTCTGTTTAGAGAGGTAGTCATAGTTGTTACTGTTTGAAGATGCGGTTATTTCTCCTTTTGCATCCTGAGCCCGTTATGACCTTAAAATTATATGTCACCCTAGAGACTGAGGAGACAAACGGATATCAAAATGATAGCGGCAATTTTTCACCATGTCCCTACTTTTGACGCCCCGTTCTTGCTGTCTTTAATATGAACAGGAGAGGGGCACTATGCAGTGATTACAGAATCAGAACTAAAATGAGCATTTGGTGCATTTGCAGTTAAATTTGATGGTGTCCCTGATACGAAGGTTCTCCATCCGTGCCAAAAAAAGTGCTCTCTACCACATTCTAAGACCATAACCGTCTCTACCTTATTTGATGTAACACCCCTTACAATTATTAAATTTTCTGGGGGAAACACAGGAATGAAAAGGTTTCATTGGCACCATGTCGCCAATGATGGTGGTATATTTTGTGGCAGGAACATTGAGTGCAGCTCGAGGGTTTGCTAACAAATTGAAAGCAAATCTGCTCCCCTCTCCCACCATCCTCACCCCACAAAAGATAGAGCTCTGCCTGACACTAAGAGAGGAGATTATAGTGTGAAGTGGAAGTGTTGTGACAGGCATTGATGCATCATTATCAGAACTGAAATGAACCTTCACCAACATGTGAAAACAATGTCTCCCTTAGTATCTGGTTACCCTATGGTTTAGGAAACAGCATTTTGGGGTGAGAAAAAAAAGTAAATCTGTGCTCTTTCTCATGTCTCCTTGTGTGGGTATGGGGGGGTACCTTCCATGAGAACCCCTTACCAACTTCCTGCTACTTTTCCAAGCCACCCTCATCTTCATCTTTTACTCTTAAAAGATCATCTTCTGCTTTGTCCCTTAACAGACAGAACGATCCTTTTAAAACACATCACATCACATTTTTCTCTCCTCAAAACAATCCCCATGGGTTCCTGACAGCCTTTACCATGGCTTCAAGGCCCTTCGTGATCTGTCCCTATTTCCTTTCTGCCTGTCTCACTACTCTCTCCCTTGCTTCCTCTGCTCTGGTCACACAGACCTTGCTCATCTTGGAATTTTCCCGTTTCCAGGCATACTCACTTCCAAAGGCCTTTGTGCTAGTTTCTTCATTTGCCTGTTCTTCCAGCAGGTAACTGGGAAGTAAGGCTTCAGTTCAGCTCTTTGTCTAAACGTCACCTTCTCAATTAGACTGAGCCTGGCCACCTACTTACTGCTGCAGTGTCCCCCCTCCTTCCCCGGAACTCTTTTCTTAACCTTGATCTTTCTTTCTTTTTCTCCATAACACAAGTCACATTCTAACAATATGATTTATTGTTGTCTTCGTGTGTGTGTGTTGTGTGTTGTGTGTGTGTGTGTTTGTGTTGTGTGTGTGTGTGTCCTGTTCGTTTCTCTCACTAGAATATAATTCCACCAGGACAAGGGTCTTTGTTTCACTCATTGGTTTCTGCCATATGCCTCACAGGTACTAGGGACTGTAATACCTGTTGATTTGGTGAAAGGAGGAATAAGGAAATGAACAAGCACACTCGAGGCATCAGAGTCTACATCCAAGCTGCTATGCAGCTCCTCAGATACCTCTGACCTCCCAGGATTGCAAAAAAGACAAAAGAGATGAGGCTTATATCAAAAGCATTAGTCATCCAGTCCACATTGAGGCAGTAACGTGCTATGAATTGGAACTGCGTTTCTGTTGCATGTTTTCATTTGGTATTACATTAGACACCCATTCTCAGTATTAAAAGGTCTATGTCTTAACTATATTCCATAAGGCTGTTATGAGACTAGACTAAGAAAATCAATATGAAGGTCATTTAAAAGTCAAAAGCCCATGCACCCTGATGGTGAGACTGCTGCTAATTATTTGCCAGCTGAAGAGGTCAAAACATAGAGCTTAAGATGTTTAAGTTTGGTTTTCTGCGGAAGAGTGAATAGACTCAGTGAGCCTGCTTGCAGGAGGTACAAAGGAGCATGTTTGAGCTGAGGCCAGAGGCCAAAAGATCATTTGGATTCAAGCTCAGTGGGTTCTCTCTCCTGACCTGCTTCATAACCCTACTTCTGCTGCTGAAACGTTGGTTGGTGGTCATTTACCAGATAGCATTCAGGGCAGGAAACTGTTTGTTAGAAAATAGGCTGGCAGTTATCATAACAAAGCATATCTTTTGCCTGTACAGGTTGGTCATCAACAAACCAAACCCTTTCCAGTACCCCAGACATGTTGATTAGCCCCTTACTGCTCTAAGTATTAACTTTATAGCCTCTTCATGGCTTAGTCATCCTAAATTCAGACTGACTTGTGTGTGTCTGGGGATGTGAGTATGTTAAGTGACAGTATTTCCTTACTACACAATAAATGTATATAACAGGGTAATGTTTTCTCCTCCCCACCTGTTAAATGAGAACACATGTAAAGTGCCTAGCGCAGTAGACGCTAATGAAGGGAGGGTATTATTATTTGGCCAACCTGGAAATCTGAGCCTGTATCACAGTTTCTAAGGAACCTCAAAGGTCTCTGAACAGGATAACTGCTTTGTGCTTTTTGTTTAAAAAACACAACAAAAATAAACCCTCCTAAAAGTCGATTTGTTTCTGCTTTCTAAGCGGTTTAAGTGACTCATGATATAGAGCTTCCTGTTCCTTTGTGCCCTGGAACATTCCTGACATGCCTTGAGCTTCTCCTTTCCCAAAAGGATGCATCTTGAAAGAGTAAGGGCGTTAAGGCACAGGTTTTCCTGCCCCTACCCACCCATCCTTGTTATCATGTCTCTGGCCTACCATGGTCATGATCACAAAATGGCAGCCAGTCCTGCTATGACCATGTCTTTAGGATGTAGGAAAATTAGGGGAGATAGAAGCTGAGCTCTCTGTACAAACTTAAAACGTTTTCCCCTTTCTCCTCACCAGCTGCAAGGTAGTGATAATATACTAAATTCATTTTAAAGTATTAAGAAATACCATCATTCTTCTCTCTTTGACTGGTCAGTGATCTAATTTGCTGATTGGTATGAATACAGGAAATTTTCAATTACTTAAACCAATTGAGATGGAGGGCTAGTATGAATGACTACAAAGTTTGAATTAAAAATTAAAAGAGGGCTTCCCTGGTGGCGCAGTGGTTGAGAGTCAGCCTGCCGATGCAGGGGACACGGGTTCGTGCCCCGGTCCGGGAAGATCCCACATGCCGCAGAGCAGCTGGGCCCGTGAGCCATGGCCACTGAGCCTGCGTGTCCGGAGCCTGTGCTCCGCAACGGGAGAGGCCACAGGGGTGAGAGGCCCGCGCACCGCAAAAAAAAAAAAAATTAAAAGAGAGATAGCTTCTCTTAAAGTCCTCAACTAAAGAAAGTATCAGGAGCCACTAACAAGGATTTACTGAGAAATATTTCTCAATTAAATGGAATAAATCTGTAATACAAGATTTGTATTTATTTCCTTGTTCCTAAAATGTAAGTTTTAATACTTAAAATATTCTTCATCCTGTTAAATATACCTCGCTTGCTCGGTTCTTTCTTATTGTTTTATTCTTAATATTGCAAAGCTACATTTCAACTTAGACTAATGAGATTACAGTGACTAGGATTTTAGTGTTTCTCTCCATAAAACAGTAGATTTGCAAATCACAAGAGTCGGAGAAAACCATAAAGTTGGAGAATCTTTCTACTTATATAGTAACTTTTACAATTTCAGTTTTCCAAAGAGGGTGCCATGCTATGGTTACAGCAACTTACAGCAGATAGTTACCTTGATCTGTAAATATGACCCCAAACATTTATACATTTTCATCTGTTCAAAATGTGAAATATAGTTTGCCTAATTATATCATTCTGCCAGATTGTCCTATGCCAAAAGAACTTTAACTTGTTCTCATTTGCTACCAGAAAAGATGAGAAAATGTTTAAAAAATCATGGGGAAAAATGCTAAATACCACTTCCATTTCAAGTGTGGACATGGTTAAGTTAAAAATACATGCATATTGAGTTGCTTAAGCTAATGCAGAAAAACATTTACCTTTGTTTTTTTTTGTTTTTTTTTTGCCTCAAAAAGTGACATTTATTCAAAGAAAAAAAAAAAAAAATGACAAGATGTCCATCCCTTGACTCCCTTCCCTCCCCCCTCCTGCTGCTCCTCAGCGCCCGCCAAGGACTGAGCCCTGGCTGGGGCTAGGTAGCAGAACAACCCATCTCAGATGAGGTCAGCAACATTGAGGGGCATCTCCTCAATGGAGGTGTTGTAGAAGGTCTCAATGTCTCGAAGAGTCCTCTTGTTTTCTTCTGTCACCATGTTAACAGCCACACCCTTACGGCCAAAATGGCCACCTCGACGGATTCTGTGGATGTAGTTTTCCCTGTTGGTGGGGAGGTCATAGTTGATGACTAAGGAAACCTGCTGCACATCGATGCCTCTGGCCTATGTCCAGAAAAAAGGCAGCTTCAGTGTGTGAATGAGAGGACACCCTAAGTCTATCCAGAAAGAGACTTAAGCATACATGTAGGCAGCCAAAGGAAGGCAAGGAAACAAACATCCCCTCTCCCCAGAAACCAGAGGCGTGCCAGATTTTATTCCAAGTTGCTACTTTCCTGAAGAGGGGCACTAGCAGGCCCCTTGGAAGAGGGAATCACCTTGGATTACCTTTGTTTTTTAACAAAAAAAAAAATTTAATTGAAAATTATTTTTCAGTCTTAAAAATTAGGATACATTTTCAATAATTTCAGCCTTTTATGCAGGTCATACCAAATTTTTTAGAAAAGTACCTATTACTTTTCCTATCCATGGTACTTCATGATACTGTGTGTAATTCATTTTCAGTGGATGTGAAATAAAAGTAGCTCATTTTTCCTATGGTTAGGATAAGTGCTGAGATTTGGATTAGGATGCAATAATGAGCAAAGGAGGGAAGGGCGCTAACATGAATGAAGTGCCATGTGTGCCACCCTTTCTGCAGGGTGACTGCCACATGGTATAGCTTCTCATTTTCCCAGCACTCCTAGTATGTTGGCCTGTTGTCACCACTTGATAGATGAATAAACTGGAACATAGAGTGCTTAAATTCCTTGCTCTGGGTCACAACTAACCTAAGATCAAGATGTTATTGAAATCAAGGTGTGCCTGATTACACAGTTCATGTTCTTTGCTTCTTTCTTTCTTTGTGCTGCTGAAATACACCTTCCCCTTGTCTATTACACAGAAGGGGGGGCAGGTGTCTTTCAATAGGTATGCCCTGTGCCAATCCCAGACCAGTTGACTCAGAATCCCCTGGTATTTTGAAAACAATTCCAGGAATGCCCTGAAGTGAAGTATCCTTCCACTTCAGAGCAACGTCTGCATTGACAACTAAACTGCTTTTATTTTGTAAAGAAAGAATTATTAAACAGTGATTGAAGTAGAAGGGAAGAAATCCGAATGAATAGTTCTCTTTAAATTTATTATTTAATTATATAACAAGAAAGCTTTCTCGTTTTGGTTCAAATCTTGGAGCCTTCAGATTGGGAATTTTCAGATGTTTTCTTGAAACATGCGTAAAAGACACCTATCTTATGGTTTAGTTTCAAAATGACCTAGCAATTAATTCTTCTCATTTAAGTTCTTTTGGGGTTATTGTATCTCAGATATCTTAGATGAGATTAGGGAAGAAGAATACTTAGAACACTGGAGATAGTTGAGTAATCTTTTGAATAAAACACATAAATTGATTTGACCTGAGAACATAGTGAAAACAAACACCTAATTTCATTTTTCTGGTTGAACATGCTTTTTTTTTTTTTGGCTGCATTGGGTCTTTGTTGCTGCTGCGCACGGGCTTTCTCTAGTTGTGGCGAGCGGGGGCTGCTCTTTGTTGCGATGTGCAGGCTTCTCATTGCGGTGGCTTCTCTTGTTGTGGAGCATGGGCTCTAGGGCGTGCAGGCTCAGTAGTTGTGGCGCATGGGCTTAGTTGCTCTGCAGCATGTGGGATCTTCCCGGACCAGGGATCAAACTCATGTCCCCTGCGTTGGAAGGCAGATTCTTAATCACTGCGCCACCAGTGAAGTCCCCAGGCTTTCTTGTTTAAATCAAAATCTTGTTTTCTTTTCATGTTGTTTTTTTTTTTTTAATAAGCTCATAAATGCTCTGAATTCTCACTAGTCATTGCTGATCTTTTGTAAAACTGCTGGTATAAGCATTATAAATCACTTGGCTCATGAGTTTCAGACATTTTTGCTTTATAGTACACTCTTCAGTTTTATGGGTATTTATTTTTCCACACAATATAGCAGTATATGCTGCAATTCAGTAATACTGCTCAGCAGTATTAGTGGAATTCAAAATAGAAATCACTTTCCTTTTGACAACTAGTATAATGAATTGGTTGACTATTGCCAAATTTGTGAAGGCAGAAAGATCTTTTTGTAATTTCAAAAATGAACTTGACATTTATGAGTTTTTTGGTACTGTTTCAAATACTGCTCACCAGCTATCTAAAATATATAGTGTAGGATTTATCTTTACTCTGAGGTGCATTTATTCTGCATAGGCTAATTTCGAGATTTCTTTGGGTTTTTCAGGAATCTTAAGGTGTGATATTGATACCACCATTTACTTTCAAGGTTACAAACATTAATCTAGCAAGGCATAGGTATTTGGTGCAACATGTGTGTATTAAACACCAACTGTTTTTACTCTATGCATGCTTGTTTTGCAAAGAATTTTAAATATAATACTGTAATCGCAAAATGGACTGTTTTCAAGATTTTCCTTCACCCTATCCTTGAAAGGGGGGAAAGACATCCTTACTGTGCTGCAAAATGTCTCGTGGTCTCTTAAACAGCATTAACATCTTGTATGTGCTTCTTTACTAAGTTCTTTGTTCTGGAATAAACGGAAAATAGGGCTTTCTTTGAAATGACTGGATAGTCTGTCACTCTCCTCAAGCCTTCTTTCCTTCTACTTTATAGTTCCTACAACAGCAGCCAGCACCCCTGACGCCGTTGACAAGTATCTCGAGACACCTGGAGATGAGAATGAACATGCCCATTTCCAGAAAGCCAAAGAGAGGCTGGAGGCCAAGCACCGCGAGAGGATGTCCCAGGTACATGTGAATTTCCATCCTTCAGTCGTACAATACTGGGGAAATCTGGATTTGCCTCTGCCTCAGAGTCTCCCCAGGGGCCCTATGGTTGATGAATGCCTAGGGGTGGGTAAGGCTCTAATTTTATCCAGATCTTAAAGACATAACATTTTAATTGTAAATGTTTTCAACAAGGGCACCGATTTGGGGCTTTTTGCATTCTCCCTGAACTTGCCACCTAGGAAAGACCCAGGTATAGTAAGTATAGTAAGATTTTATAAGCGCAAATTAAGTTGTGTGTACACCTTTCTTGATGGTTTTGTCACTCTGTTTAGCGTAGTCCTGTAATGGTGTTGTAAATTAAAATCACTTAAAATGTTCATTAGCAAAGATGAATAGTTTTGTATGGAATACCAAATTATGAAAACTTTGAACCTAACATTTCTTACCGAGTTAATTCATAGGACTCCCCCAGGAGCTTAAAACCAAAGTGAACCATAATGATCATTTCATCTAGTCCCATAAATGACAGATAATGCAGTAAACTTTCAAGCGTTTAGCTTCCCACTCTAGAACAAAGCAATATAAGTAACACAGAGAGGCATTCGGAACCCAAGCCTTTCTTGCTCCTAGTACAGTGCTCTTTTCACTACATTGTGCTACAAATCCTGTTTTTTTTAATCATGTTCTTTATGAAACAAAAAATTGTTTCCAAAACAACTAATTTACATGTAATAATACCAACTACAATTTAAGTTATGCCTGCTACCAGGTGCTAGCTGTTGTATTAAAGGTAGATAATACTGAGGATTTTAGTCCTTTGTCAGATTCTTTTTTTTTTTTTTTTTAACGTGGACCATTTCTAAAGTCTTTATTGAATTTGTTACAATATTGCTTCTGTTTTATGTTTGTTTTTTTGGCCCTGAGGCATGTGGGACCTTAGCTCCCCAACCAGGGATCAAACCCTCACCCACTGCATTGGAAGGCGAAGTCTATAACCATTAGACTGCCAGGGAAGTTCCCTTTCTCAGATTCTTTATTCATTCGTTCAGTCATTCAACAAATACGTATCCATCACTTACTTGCCAATCACCGTTTCAACTCATAGTCTATACCCTGAAGAGTGAACATGAAGAAATAATAGGAAAAGTCAGATTCAAGGAAACATAACTGAGTGAATGAAGAAAGAAAAATAGGGTTTTTCTTTAGGAAAGATACACACAATATGTAATCACTGTTGAGAAGGAGTAGGACGGCTATCAGCTGCCATACTTATTGCCACTGAAAAGACATCTTTTAAACTTAAATCCTGTCTCACTACTTGTTTCTGAAGCTCTCAGAACCTTGTTATTGCCCACAAAATCCATTTGTGGGAAAATGAAGGCCCCAAAAAGAAAAAGAGCAAAATAAACACTGAACGCTCAGCTTGGCATTTCCAGTGCCTGCCCCCTCACCCAACCTCCTGCACCCCAAATCCAGTCATCTTACTTCCTCTCCCACCTCAACTGCTACCGTCATCATATGGGCAGCCTTAAACCACTCTGCTCAACGTATGCTAAACCCATCACGGCCTCTCTCTGCTCTCAGCATTGATCTCTGGAAAGGTGTCCCACTCTTCTTCACGCTGGCACATCTCAGCCGTTCCTTACACTCAGGTAGTCCTCAGAGTGAGATAAGCAGTCACTGCTCTTTTGCATTTAACTAAATATTTGCTCACCAGTTTTATTCCTCCAGCTGGATTGTAAACGTTTAGTCCCTATACATTTATATAAGTACCTTCCTAACCTTGCATTTCTATCTTGAACCCACTTAGTCATTATTTTTTAAAAAAATACAGATTCTGAATTTTTTCCATTATTTATTGGTCATTTTGAGCCTGTTAATAGCACTGATTTTAACTACTCTTTCAGATATTATAGATCTGTCCTAGAATAGTACCTTTATTTTAGCACACCTATTTAAGCCATGACTTAGTTCATATATGTTTTAATGGACTTTCTTCACCTTTTAGTTACTACCTATATCTGAGATAATTTAAAGAATGTTATCCTGGAGCAGAGAATGTTGTCTCTTAGATTCCAGGGATCATAGACGTATGAGATGCTTGAGATCAACATTTATCATCATAACCGATGGTACTGAATTCTGGAGACTGTTTGAACTTGCCTGCCTCTTAAATCTCTCTGTATTACTTGTCATTTTCTCTGCATGAAACAGCAAAGTCTTTGAATATCCATAAATCCGGATGATACTGATACTTTCATGCATGCAGTGGAAAATTGCTTTATAAGACTATATGGGGCCACTGTGAAGTCTAGATCCTGAGAATTTTTAATTTAAAAATGTCATCTTTTAAAATGATTTTTATTACAGTTTTTTTTATTATTTGTTTTCTTACGATACAGAGAATTTGGGGCTTTTGTTGTTGCTGGGGCTCATGATAACTCTGAACTTACAGATTTCTGTTGTTCTATGTTATGAATAGTATCTAGCAAATATAAGAAGGTGCACGATCATTTATTCCATATGATTTTAACAGTTTTACTATATCCTTAAAGTAAGGTTCTTCAAAATGGAAGTTGACCTTTCTCTACATTTATTATTTTTATGATAGAAGCATCAACATCTTAGGAACGGCCTTTTCTCCTGTCACCAAATATAAATAAACTTAGCTCATCTGTTGGATTTGCCATTTTATAATGGCTAATTGGGCCACAGGGGACAAAAGCATGGTCTTTAGAGCCACAGAGATCTTGGTTTATATCCTTCCTTCTCCATCTTTTTCCTGCATAACTTTGAGCAGGTAACTTAACCTGATCCATAAAAATGGGGATGGCCGGCCTTCCCTGGTGGCGCAGTGGTTGAGAGTCCCCCTGCCGATGCGGGGAACACGGGTTCGTGCCCCGGTTCCGGGAGGATCCCACGTGCCGTGGAGCGGCTGGGCCCGTGAGCCATGGCCGCTGAGCCTGCGCGTCCGGAGCCTGTGCTCCGCAACGGGAGAGGCCACAACAGTGAGAGGCCTGCACACCGCAAAAAAAAAAAAAAAAAATGGGGATGGCCAAGGCTAATCTCATGTGAGAAATCAATTAAACGAGAGCGATTTTGGAAAGCTCTTAATACTGGATCTGGTATTTAGCAGGTCAGGAGTGATGCACTCTATTATCAGTGGACCTCAGTGGAAGCCATTGTTCAAAGGGAGATGTTGAGCCCACAGTGTGTGTTTATCTTTCAGTAAGTAGGCCTAGCGTGATGGTGTAGGTGAATTGTTTTATTTGGAAGGATGGAGGATATTATTAAATTGCTCTGAAAATCAAAATTTTATTTCATTTCTATAGGAGTGCTTATTTTCAATGCATTAGCTAAATAAATCTCCTTAATTATTCCATGGATTCCCCTGCTCAAAGATGAAAGATCTGAATATACAAAGGAAGATGGTAAAGATTTAAATGTAATGCAGGAAATCAGTTTTTCACATTCCAACAAGACATCTGACTTCTGTCTCAAACTAATTTTGAGATTCCTTACCTGAAGAATTTGTGGTAGAATACCGCCACTATGAACATTTTGGAAGCAGGAAGTTCAAATATTTTTATTTCAAGGCTTATCTCATCTGTAAAGCAAAAGTAGGCTTCAGTAGCCCCCATCTCACAGGTGCTCTTCATTAACTCTTGGACCCACCGAAGCATCTGGGGCAATATGTTTCTTTTCCTTCTATATCCTGTTCTTGTTCATAGCAGCTGCACATTTTCCCCAATTTTGCTGTGAATGTGTTAGATTATTTCTTATATGCTCTTCACTTGTAACAGAGAATTCATTCCATTCTTTTTTCTCCATAATTTCATGCACACAACATGGGGAAGCTTGTCTTGTACTTTATACAATGGATTGATGCTAACTGACAATGAAGTATCTAATTAAAAACTGACACGATGATGTGATGTGATATTCTCACAGAACTTCTCTGTCAGTAGTTACTTACGCCAAGCTTCAAGGATGTCTGAAAAAAATCAGTTCCTTAGGAATAAATACCTGTAAATAACAGGCTCTTATAATACAGAAATCAGGGTTTCTTGCGCTTTGTATGTCCACAAAGTATGCAAGTAAACAGCTGTCAACAGACCATTATTTCGTTTACTGGATCTTTCTGTTCTTTATATTACCTTGCTCAGGTATGAGCTATACTTAAAAAAAAAACACTACTTGATAGTGAGTAGTACACTTGAAAAGGAAAAGGAAGCTGTAAATGGTAAGAATCAAATATCGTTTCCTTTCAGCGGCACCCACAGCTGCAGACTTTTCCTTTTTGCATTCAGATCAGTGAGTGAACTTCTCCCAGAGAAATCCTGAGTGAACACCATGGATGAGAAGAGGAAGTCTTATTTTCCTATAAAACAGATCAGCCTGGTTACCAAATTAGTGTTACTTACCAAGAATACTTTTTGCTACATTCAGAACATTACAATGTGTACTGTCTTGGAATTTTTGGAGGAATTTAGAGTATTCTTTGCTGTTGGTGAGGCAAGTTGGCAAGCAAAATGTTCTCATTGCCCCTCAGTTCTGTGGATCTTAGGATTTCTGACAGCTGAAATCTTCATTTCCTTCCTCTATTATATACTTCTTGGTACTGTGCTCATGGCATGTGTACACATGCATACAGTGTTACATATGTTTTTCCCCCCCTTCGTACTGTTTGAATTTTTATAACTTGCTTTCACAAAAGACTAAAACCAACGTGTTCAATTTAATGTTGGAAGACCTTGTACAGGTAATATATGCCTTTTAGGAATCGTTGACATTGGTGCACATCAAATAAAATGACTTTCAGCTATTTCTGAAAGTAATAGAAAAGAAAAAACACCAACTTTGTTTCAAAGAGCCATATAAAGGTGAACATTTATGTTTACTCTACTGCTGTGATAGAGTATATACATCTTAGTGAGAGGTCAAATATTATTGAGCTGGGAATGGAACGTGATCCTATTTGTCATGTTTAAAATGTCAAATGTAGGAAAAAAAACCACAGTGATCTAGCTCATTAAATCTATATTTGAAGAAAGAACTGATGGTTTTAAATGATTTCCTCCTTTTGTAGGTCATGAGAGAGTGGGAAGAGGCAGAGCGTCAAGCAAAGAACTTGCCTAAAGCTGATAAGAAAGCAGTGATCCAGGTAAACCCTGAGTCCATCCTCCACCAAGCATCACACCCTTGTTGATGTAGTGCCTGCACCTTTTCAAGCAACTGCTGGAACCTCATGCCTGATCGTTCATATTTCCCTCAACTTGGACTACTGCTCATCATTGTCTAATAATTCAGTTGCTTAAACCCTGCCTTACTTTTGCTCCCAATTAGCTCATTATAATTCATTTCTTTAAAACTCACATTGTTACTTAAAGTCTAATTTTTATCAGTAATATATCTTTCTGGTTGCCATAATCTTCTGCTACTTCTTCCCCGTGGCAAACTTACATGATAATTTGAATTTTTGACTGGATCCCCTCTGAGAATTACCTTCAGTAAACCATGAGGTTATCATGATCATTTTCTTAAAGTTCTTTGAGTAAGAGAGGACTTTCATAAATATGCATGTAATTGAGAGTTTCAAGAGTATATACATTTATTCTACCTTACAATTAGTCAAATCAGTTTTCAGTGACCATATAAAATAATGATTTACATTGAGAAATTAGGTCTGGGGATGAAAAGCAGGGAAATGGAGGGGAATCCATAAAACATGCTGAATTAGTCAAAATGTTGGAATGACTGAAGTCTTTGAACACAACAAAGTATGATATCCCTTTTAAAAGACTTGAATTTGCTGCTCCGTCCTATTTGTCTGGTTCCCGATTGTCATGTGCCTCTGTTTGTGACGGCAGCATTTCCAGGAAAAGGTGGAGTCTCTGGAGCAGGAAGCAGCCAACGAGAGACAGCAGTTGGTGGAGACGCACATGGCCAGAGTGGAAGCCATGCTCAATGACCGCCGCCGCCTGGCCCTGGAGAATTACATCACCGCTCTGCAGGCTGTGCCGCCACGGGTAGGCTTCCCTTCACAGCTCAGGGCACAGCAGCCAGTAGGCATGGGGACACTGGGGACTGAAGGCCATAAGAAAGATATCGGGAGAAGTTTCTAAGAGCACCATTATTCACAGGTTCAACCTCAGTCTGTTTTATCTTGAAGGTTAAAGGGTCACAGAGCAGCTGCCTCCATAGTACCATCTCTGCACAGTAGACACACCTTTCCACCGAGGAGTCAGACAGGCTTCCCGGGGACTCACAGTGCAAGACCTGATTTGAGTTGATATCCCTGGATGGTGACAGTTCATGATATAGTTGAAGTCAGGGAACCACAAGAGCTGGAAGGAATTTAGATGTAACCTAGCCCAGCCCCCTTATCATGTGATGTAACTGAGATCAAGAAAAGCTGAGATTTGGCTGGGTTATAAGGATTTTTAGTGGAAAAATAGGACCTAGAACTGAAATTTCCTGCTGAGAACAGCAGCCATATTCTCTGGGGATAGGAGCCCTATTTGGTCATGACGTCCACAGCAAAGGGGTTTATTTGTGGTATTCAGGGATAAATGCCCAGAAAGTCTTACTAAGCACTGCAAGCATAGGCTTCATGGGAGAGCTTACTTTGGATGTAAGGAACATTCTGAGCATGAGTGTGTGTACATCATGTCCGCTTGTTCTCTCCATTACTGAGTGAGGAATATTGAAATCTCCAACTATAATTGTGGATTGGACTCTTTCTCATGTGATACCCTCAGGTTTTGCTTTGTGTATTTTGAGGATCTGTTCTTAGGTGCATAAACATTCAGTGTTGCTATGTCCTCTCTACCCCCTTATCATTATGAAATGTCCTTCTTTATTCCTAGTAATATGTTTTGTTCTAAAATTACTGTGTCTGATATTAATTAAGATACTCTAGCTTTCTTTTAATGTATCATAGTGTATCATTTTTCCATCCTTGTGTGGCCTCTCCCGTTGTGGAGCACAGGCTCTGGACGCGCAGGCTCAGCGGCCATGGGTCACAGGCCCAGCCGCTCTGTGGCATGTGGGATCTTTCCGGACCAGGGCACGAACCTGTGTCCCCTGCATTGGCAGGCGGACTCTCAACCACTGCACCACCAGGGAAGCCCCATCCTTGTGTTTTTGTTTAACCTATTTGTTTATATTTGAAGTACATTTCTTCTAAGCAACATATACTTGGGTCTTGCCCTTTGATTAAGAGGACCATTTAATGAAGTTATTGATATGATTATGCCTAAATCCATCATCATGCAATTTGTTTTCTAGTTGTCCCATCTGTTCCTCGTTCCCCCTTTATTTTTTGCTACCTTTTGGATTAATTGAATATATTTTATGATTCTATTTTGTGTCCTTTGTTGGCTTTTACCTTTAACTCTTTATTATTTTAGTGTTTGCTTTAGAGTTTGTAGAAAACATCTTTACCTTTTCACAATGGTATTATACCAGTACAAATGATGTTATACCACTTCCCTTATATTACAAGAACCTTACAATAAGTTACTTCCATTTCGCGTTTCCTACTCTTTGGGCTGTTGTTGTCATACTTTTTCCATACTACATTATTGTTATTTCTTAAACAGTCAATTATCTTTTAAAGAGTTAAATAATAAGAAAAATATTTAGTTACCCATATATTTACCATTTCTGGTGTTCTTTGTTCTTTGTGTAGGTCCACACAAGGAATCATTTTTCTTCTACCCAGAGGACTTCCTTTAAAATTTATTTTAATGCATTTAGATTCGTAAAGAATTCTTTGTGCTTGGGTATGCCTGAAAATATCCTTATTTCACCTTTCCTTTAAAAGACATTTTTACTGGGATAGAATTCTGAGTTGAAATTTTTCTTCAATTGCCTTGATGTTGATGCTCCATTGTCTTCTTGTTTGCATTGTTTGCAACAAAAATACTTATATCATCCTTTTCTTTATGTCTCTGTAAATAATATATCTTTTTTTTTTAATCTGGTTGCTTTTAGGGTTTTTTCCTTTATCACTAGTTTTGAGCAATTTGATTATGATGTGTCCTGGTATATTTCAACCTGCCATTAATCCCCTCTGGCTGTTTTTCATATCATACATGATAGTTTTCATGTCTAGAATTTTAATCTGGATTTTTGTATATTTGTTTCATATTTTCCATATCTTTACTTAATTTTTGAACCTTTGGAATTTTGTTATTGGCTTTCCGGCATTGTGAAGTTCACCTTGTTGAGTGCTGGGTATTTTTGGATACCTATTACTATTCCTGAGCTTTGTTCTGTAATGCAGTAAATTACTTGGAAACAGAGTAGTTATCAACCTGTGGCTAGTGATTCCTCAATCCTGAAGCAAGATCCTTCTGAGTAATCTACCATGAATGTTGAGTTTTTCCATCTAGATCATGGAAACAAGTACTATTTCTGACCCTGTGTGAACACCAGACACTGTTACCGCTAATCCTTTTGGGTGATTTTTTTTTCCCATGGCCTCATGTTTCTTTCATGTGTGTGCATTGATCATTAGTCAGCTGTATTCTCATAGGGTATCATCTCCAGTTTCTCTCTCTGAGCAACTCCTTCCTCTCCAGTATTTTTTCCTGTGACTGCCAGCCACCTCCGTCTCTTCAGACTCTCACCCCATATCTTCAGCTCTCTGGAATCTCCCAGGCTCTGACTGGGTTCCCACGCCTGGAGCCACAGCCTGGAAACTCAAGGCAGTAAGCTTGGGCAATTGTAGAGTTCATAATATGTTTCTTATTTCTCAGTGGTCTCTGTCCCTCACCTGGCATCTGATATCTTACAGAAATATAGTCCTATATAGTTTGTCCATTTTTTGGTGGTTACTGGCAGCAGGGTAAATCTAGTTTCCACTACTTATCTTGGCTGGAAGTGGCAGTCTGTGTGTACACTATGTAACTAAACCAAAAAAACACCCACTTGCACTGATTCTCCTCGTCATTTTGATTTTTCTTTCTATACTAAGGTTCAGAGCAGAAAGCTCTGAGGAACCATAAGAGAGCTCTGGTACTCTTCCAGATGGCGAAATAGTATTGACCCTGTTTTACCAGTGATGTCACTGAGATTGAGTGGCTAGTTCAGGGTGACACCACTAGTAATGGACAGGGTGGAGCTGTGAGTCACAGGTGACCACCGCAGGGCCTTCTACCAGACCAGGCTTCCTCTCGGAACAGAAACCTTTTGAAAAAGAATATTCACATTAGCATTTTCATTTTCTCTTCAGAAAAACATCTGTCCTGGCACTGTTCAGTAAAATTATGTTTATGTATCTGGAGAATGAGTTCCTTGGTTACTGTCTTTTTTTACAGGACTTTATTTTGGGGTGCGGGGCCATCAGCATCATTTGCCAGAGCAAGGCAGGGCGGTGGGTGTTGAGACCAGAATCTGAACAGCTGACATTTAGTGAAGCGTTCCAGCTAAAAGTCCTATTTCTGAAGTAAGATCTTTGCTAAATGGTCATTGATAGAGCTAAAAGTAAGATGAGGACTGAATGGAGTCTTCAACAAATGCATATTTCATATCTTTCAGTTCAGTCCCATCAGCCATCACAGGAAAGACAGTGACAAGAATAATGTTTACCAAAGCTTCTTGTGTTATCAAAGGGGATAATTTCAGATTTGGTCATAATCATGCTTGCCCAGAGTCAGGTGATCACGCCGTGTAGAATTAGACAACATGTTTATTTGAAATAAAAATTTTAAATTGGATTAAGAACTATTTAACTGTCAAAAAATCAGATATTTGTTGATTGATCCAAGGATTCACGTTGAATTCTTACCTAGAAATGCATAAAACTCTCCCATCTAATAAAAACTGGGACTGGATAGTTACAGGCATGCAATCTTGGGATTACCTGCCATTTTTGTTAAGTTATTGTCTTTGTGGGTTTTATTTGAATTTTAATGTATAGCTTGACATGGTACTTAGCTCCACACTTTGGAAAATGCAAGAAAATTCTAAATCCCTTCTTGAGGGCTTTTATATATTGCTGTTGAAAGACATAAATCAGAAGCTTGCCAGTAACTCTCTGAGAAAGGTCATGTCTTGTATTGGAGCCGTAAATAAGTATTTCTGAAACCTCCCTCATACTTACACAGTGCCTGGGAAATACAAAATATTTACTCAATGTTAGCTGAATATAAGAAAATGAATTAGTCAGGTGTTTTTTTCTGTAGATTCTGTAGCTGATAATCACGTCAGAATAACTATCCCCTTAACCCTGACCACTTTTGCCAAATAGTCCCCAACTTCACAAACAGGAATCTGGAGCAACGCGGATTGTTTATACAGTCTCTTTGAAGCTTAGGTTTAATCCATGCTTTCATTTTTTTTTTAAACCCAAGCTTGGAAGTATGACGTGATGATGTTTTTGTGCAGCTGGAATTCCTTGGTCTACCACGAATTTCATTTGTGAGTCCCCGTGTCTGTGTGTGCTTTATGTTCCAAATTTCCTTTTTGATGAATTACAGTCCTACTGGCTGATACACTGAATGGCCAACCTAGAAGTGCATTGTTTGAATCATATTTAGAATTTTTATATACATATATACTTCACATATTACAGTTGTTAAAACAGTCTCTCCATGTCCATCCATCCTCTTCCCCCCTCCCTCAACCCCCAGGAATAAAAAAATTAGAATGCAGTTGTGTCTTTGCACTAGGATAAACTCTTAATCTGTAGAGGGCTAGTAACTCTTCTAAGGACCAGCTCTTCAAAATTTTCACTTCTCTAAAAGTTTCCTTGGAAAAATAAAGGAGTTACACTTTTTTTTCCAGAAAAGTTAAAGTCGTCTCCAAAGTGGCATCGCACATGGTTAAACTTCTATCACCCTTGGAGGCCTTTAAGCTACTAAACATAAGTACTGCTTTAAACTAAATTATCATCACAAAACACAGGACTTTGGCTTCTTACTTTCACAGAGCTCAAATTGATGCAACTCATGAAATAATGAGATAAATACTATCTGAGCCTTCCCTCCTGTAACTGGCAGGGTCTACTTCATAGATGGAGAAAAGATTATGCTGTTGCCTGACTGTTCAACATTCTCTGTAATCTGAAGAGAAACTATACTTAAGTGGGATCCCATATAGATAAACTAAAGGCTGCATAGGAATTTCTGTTTAAAATAAACTTTCCATTGTAGGCTTAGGTCTAGAAAAATTTAGGAGCTGGAGTTAAGAACTGAAATGTTTTAAAGATAAGAGACAAAAAGCCAAAGCTTTCTATGTAATTCTGGGATTTTTAGTGTCTTTACAGATACTCAGTCTAAATCTCCATTAGACAACATCCTAATTACTATCCTGACTTCAACAACTTTTAAGAATTTTCTATGTGGAAGAAAGAATTAAGAAACATTTTCATGTATGTCTGTGTGTCTGTGTGCCAGTAGTGTTGTTGTGGTTTTTATCCAGTGTCTCAGGAGATATCTTATACTAAATTTGGATACTAAATACTGCATTGCAGCCATCTTATCCGTACTAAAATTAATTTCATGTTTGTATCTGATGCTTCACACTCAGACTCTCAACATTTAATTGAGCAAAAAAATTGGGAGGCAGTTCCTTTAGCACCTGCACTCTTTCCTTTCTCATTTCTTTTCTTTTTTTTCTAATTGAAGCATAGTTGACTTACAATATTATATTAGGTTCAGGTGTAAAACATAGTGATTATATATTTTTATAGATTGCATACCATACAGAGTTATTATATAATATTATTGACTGTATTCCCCATGCTGTACATTACATCCCTGGGACGTGTTTGTTTTACAACTAGAGGTTTCTACCTCTTAATCCCCTTCACCAATTTCACCCATTATTCCCCTCTTCTCCTGCTGGTGACCATCAGTTTGTTCTCTGTATCTGTGAGTCTGTTTTTGTTTCTTTATATTTGTTCATTTGTTTTATTTTTTGGATTCCCCATATACGTGAAAACATAGTATTTGTCTTTGTCTGATTTATTTCACTAATTATAATACTCTCCAGATTCATCCATGCTGTTGCAAGTGTATATACCACACTTTTTTTTTTTTTTTTTTTTTTTTTTTTTTTGTGGTACGAGGGCCTCTCACTGCTGTGGCCTCTCCCATTGCGGAGCACAGGCTCCGGACATGCAGGCTCAGCGGCCATGGCTCACGGGCCCAGCCGCTCCGCAGCATGTGGGATCCTCCCGAACTGGGGCACAAATACGTGTCCCCTGCATCGGCAGGCAGACTCCCAACCACTGCGCCACCAGAGAAGCCCTATACTACATCTTCTTTACACATTCATCTGGCAGTTGGCACTTAGGTTGCTTTTATATCTTGGCTATTGTAAATAAACCTACTATGAACATTGGGGTGCATACATCTTTCTGAATTAGTGTCTTCATTCTCTTTGGGTAAATACCAAGGAATGGAATTGCTAGATTGTATGGTAGTTCTATTTTTAATTTTTTGAGGAATCTCCATGCTGCTTTCCATAATGGCTCTACCAGTTTACACTCCCACCAACAGTATATTAGATTACTTCAGCCAAATGTTAAATTTTCTTGAGATTCCTGAAAATGTCTTCATACAATTCTTTAGTAGAATGATTTGTGAGATTTACTATGAAGGAGCACGGTTTTTTCCCTAAATTGAGGTTTTGCTCACTGCTGTTAGGTGTATTTTAGCAGCAGGGCAATACGTGTTCAATAAAAAGTAGCAATCGTTGGAGAAAATAAAAGGCAGCAATTAGTTGGTATGCCGTGGCAGGCAAACTAGTGACAGCACGAGGAGGTACCAACTAAATCAGTCTTTAGCCAATATGAATGTTGGTGTAACTATATGTTTTATAACGTAAACAGAAACTGAGGTGCTAAACTTGACTGCTTTTGTTTTTATATAATTTCTAACTGCCCTTCTCCCTGCAGTTCTTCATTTTCTGCTAATCACTTCTGGTCGCAAAAGAAATAGGAAGCGTTGATAGAATATATGCAGATAATATATATCTCCAAGGTAAATATACTGCATCTACACCTCAATATAATGGATGGTAAATAAATTAGAAGTTATTTGCTGACATCTTAATATGTGAAGGCACTGAGGGAGATGAGCACTAAGAAGTTTCAAACATCCTACCCTCAAGTTTTTTGTTGTTTTTTTAAATTTATTTATTTTTGGCTGCCTTGGGTCTTCATTGCTGCGCGTGGGCTTTCTCTAGTTGCAGTGAGTGGGGGCTACTCTTCGTTGCGGTGCGCAGGCTCCTCAATGCAGTGGCTTCTCTTGTTGCAGAGCACAGGCTCTAGGCACATGGGGTCCAGTAGTTGTGACACGCGGGCTCAATAGTTGTGGCACATGGGCTTAGTTGCTCCGCGGCATGTGGGATCGTCCCAGACAAGGGCTTGAAGCCGTGTCCTCTGCATTGGCAGGCGTATTCTTAACGACTGCGCCACCAGGGAAGTCCCCAAGTTTTGAATATAATCAAAATTTTGTAAAGCTGATCAGAATGTACTTAAAAGATTACTGGCTTGAAAATCATCTTTGAGGAATATAATTATCCTGTACCTTATATATTTATTATTCATTCATTCATCATTCATTTATTTTTAGTTGAGGTTTGTAAAATTTGGTGAGCACAAGGGGACTTGTTAACTTGAGAGCTTTTAAGGACAGACCCCATATCAAATGGTGGGTGGAAAGACAAATGGGAGAATTCTCATTTATTAAACAAAGTCCTATAAACTGTGCTGTGTGGTTTGCATGCTATTCCGGAAAAGCCTCTCAGTATTACCTCTTACCTTGCTTTGAATCTTTACCTAGCTGAATAGACAGATCTTACTAAAGACCAGCAGGAAGTGTGTAATGAGAGACACTAGTGTTTTCTGTTTTTAATTGAATTAAGTTAAATAGAAAATTAAGATGTATGTAGGCAAGGCATCCACTTGAAAGCTGTCCTGTGCCTCTGAGACCCTATTCCTCACCCAGATTCCCTCCATAGCAGAGCCCCACTTAGTCACTGTCTTCAAAGTCGAAATAGCTCTTCATCCGATGCTGTCAAACGTACAGCACTGGGATGTCATATTTCGTTCTAGCAAAGGTTGCACATACATATTTATATGTCAATACCTATTTTCATTCATTCTTGAAAATGAAAGCCCATTATGAAAACATAAATATTTAGTTGTTTTAGACAAATGCATAGCACATTATTTAATAATCCAGTGGTTACTTAACTGTCTGGCGTTACAGATATCTGCCCTACAGAACAGATAGCAACAAGGGATCTTCTCCCTAGAAACGTGTGTGTGTGCACACAAAATTACACATAGGTTTCCTTTTATTGTTTCTAGGAGGTCAAGGCACTGTGGTTAGGTAGAGTATGAGAAGAGAGTGAAATTGAAAGAAATATAAATGTGCATATCTTAGAACATGGTGTAGCCACTTGGGCGATTTGTGAAGCAAAAATGCCGAAATCTAAGTATGAATATACAAAATTGAAGCATACTGTAATTCTCTCTTAAGAAGTCAAGAGTATGGCATGGTTGGCATTTGTCAGATGATCAGACCATTTGACAAATCTTTCTGAAGGTCTGTGGTATCTTAAAACATCTTTTGTTTACGATTTCTTCCTCAACTCTGCGGGCTTTGCCATCTGGGTTGCGTTAATAATCCTGTTCATCACTGAGGGCTTCAGCATGTTTCACTGCGTGACTAAACGAGAGTTGAAGACATACAAGTCCAAACACTTTCTGGCGCTTCTTTGCTCGCAGGTCAGCAGATCCAAGCTCTGTATCCAATGGATGCTAAGCTGGTCCAAAAGCAAAAATCATGGGGTTTGGGCCAGATCCTAAATTTCAGTTTTGTATGCTGTCTTCATTGATGTATAGCTGGGGTCTGTGTAACTGAAGAAAGAACCGGTCCCTCTGCTCTTAGTACTTTGACACCAAATATGTGTGGGGTTTTCCCTCCCATAAAATAATTCTGACACTAACTACCTGTAGTTAGCATAGATCGCCACGGGTTAAGGGTTCAGTCCCACAAGGCTGCCCCCTCCCTCACTTCAGAAGCCAGTCGCAAAATCCTAGATTTTCACCTTGTATTTCTGATGCACCAGCTATAAATCAACGGTCCCCATGACCTGCTCCTCAGGTTTGATAATTCACTAGAACAACTCACAGAATAAGTACCTTATTTACTGTTAGCAATGTATTGTAAAGGATAGAACTCAGGAAGAGTTAGATGGAAAAGACTGTAGGGCACAGTATGGGGGAAGGGGTGTGCAGCTTGCATGCCCTCTCCAGGCATGGTACCCTCCTGGCATCCCAATGTGTTCTGCAGCTGGGAAGCTCTCTGAATTCCATTGCTTAGGGGTTTTCTTGGGGAGGTTCCATTAAGTAGCCATGAATGATTAAATCATTGGCTATTGGTGATTAAACTCAGTCTCCAGCCCCTCTCCCTTCCCTGGAGATCAGAAAACGGGGCTGAAAGCTCCAACCCTCTAATCATTTGGTTGGTTCTCTTGTGTCTGGAACCAAGGACTAAGACCAAATATTGGTTCCTCTAGCAACCAGTTCCCATCCTCCAAGAGTCACCTCGTTAGCATACAAAAAGATACTCTTATCTCTCTAAGGGTCTAATAAGCTCTTGTGTCTGGAACCAAGGACTAAGACCAAATACTATGACAAAACATGCTCCTGCCACCAAATTTTATAACTGTTTTAGGAGCTCTGTGTCAGGAACTGGGGTTCAGAGACCAAACATGTATTTCTTTTTTTTTTTCTGGTACACGGGCCTCTCACTGTTGTACTTTCTCCTGTTGCGGAGCACAGGCTCCGGACGCGCAGGCTCAGCGGCCATGGCTCACGGGCCCAGCCACTCTGCGGCATGTGGGATCTTCCCGGACCGGGGCACGAACTCGTGTCCCCTGCATCGGCAGGCGGACTCTCAACCACTGCGCCACCAGGGGAGCCCGAAACATGTATTTCTTATGTCACGGTAACCAAAATAAATTATTGCTGAGAACTAGCAAAATATCCCAGAAACAAACTAAAACCTACCAGATTTGACAAACTGTCCAGAGGTCCCTAATTTGTGAGTGACAGGATTAAAACCACCCTTATTTTCCATATTTTATAGTACAGTATAAACACCTATTTTTAATTACCAAGTTTGCCATCTTATAACTTGGAACAAGTGACTTAATTAGAAGGATTCTTTCTTCTCTATTTGCAAATTGGGGTTAATCATTCTACTTTTTTGTAATTAGCATTGTCTAGCTTTTTGTTAGCCATAATTAGAAAAACAAAAGGATTAATCGAAGGTTGAGATGAGACTGTGAAGTAGAAAGATATCTTCCTCCCTGAGAAGAGAACGACTGTTAGGACAGACTATAGGGGCTTTGGTGCCTTGTTCCTATTAGGAAGTCGTCTGCCTCCTTGTGGAGGAGGGATGGGATGGGAGATGGCTTTGCCTGTGTACTGTTGTGCTGTGTTACAGAGCCAAATAGTAATCTGGATATGCTGGGAAGGGATATATCTAATGCCTCCATGTTACCAAAGCTGGAGGAACACTGAATGGAGCCGGGCATGAGAATCTACTCCCATTTCCTCTGTTGCTTCTTCAACACTTCTGTGTTCAACCTGACATAGAATTGTCATTTGCCTTCTTACAGTCATGTTAAACTATTACAAAAATCACTTATGTGCTCTTCTGAAGAAAGGAATATGCAGTGGACTTTAGCTCAACTCCTAGTTTTAAACCTTTGTGATCAAAGGTTCCCGTGGAAGCTTCCCCAAATGGGTTTTTTTTTTCAGATTTTTCTTGCAACCGTGAGAGTGCATGTGAAATGCCGAGGAAGGTCTACCGTGGCAAAATAAACTCATCCAAGAGACCATCTCAAGCGGAAAGAGGTTAAACTCTCTTAAGGGAGTTTTTTAAACCTGCACACAGAGATTTTGTACATTGTACATCTATGTGCTCAAGATATCTCAAAATCCAAGATGTAGAACTGTGAAAATAATGGCCCTGAACCTACTTATGAAAACAGGAGAGAATTGCATTTCCTTGGTAGGTGATTAACTTCCCCAGTCACAGGATTGGAAACAACTAGGGTTCAATTTAATGCTTCAGGAGAGGGTTTTCTGAATACGTCCCTTGTGAACTAGAAAGCTTAGGGTGCTTCCCCATAAAGTGACTCATTTACTTCCTTCTTGACAAGATTATGCTTAGGGCTTTTAAAGGCTCTTGACAGATCATTCCCTCCCATCAGGAGATGGTTTCAGGCACAAGTGTCTGTTATGATAAGATGCCAGATTTCTACATCAAGCGTAACGCTGCAGAGAGGCAGAGTGGAGCTGAACAATTGTGTCTTAATGTACCACAGTTCCAAGTGAACTGTGGAATAGAAAGCTACCCACTCAGACGTGATTGGCATTGAGTCAGTCAAATGTGTCTGATTGATCCAAAGTCCATGGACACCAAGTTTATGAAATTGCATAAAAGAACCAAGTGAAAAAGGCAATACATCTGAGAAGTGGGAACATTAATTTCTTAAAGTTACCTTTTAGAGGGAAAGGCTGTGAAATTTCTTTCAAAATTCCATGCATCAGCCTGACATCAAAACCCAAGCCACAAGAAGACAAACTATAACATCTTTTGAAATTAAGGATATGAATCTTGTGGACACTGGGGTTTGAACATTCTGTAGAGCCTATGAAATATTTTCTGGGAAGAGTTCCCCATTAAAACAGCTCCCTAAAGGACCCCAACAGACTGGGTGGATAGATCAGTATGTACCAAAAAATTGGGAATGCATCTCTTCTTGGTTGAGAGATGGTTATTTTCAACTCAGATGCCGTGAAGGATGTATTTTGCCCCTGGAACTACTTGTGCAAGTTATATTTAGCTCTAGGTTATTCATTAATTTAATTAACATTTTTTTGACAACCAAATTATGCCAGGAACTGAGCCAGGAGCTAGTGATATGTTACACTCTTGTTCCAAGAGAGGGAAATGGTCAATGTTCCAAAATGTAAATCTTCTATTTTCAGGTTCAGTATAATCCATTTTAGTAGGGCCTACTCTTAATCCTTTACGAAATTTCTTTTTGAAATGATTTTTTTTAATGCAGTGTGATTGTGAAGTGAATTTAATGTGTACTGAAAAGTGCTACATCTGATGCAAATAGATACTTTGTAATTATGGGCTAAACACTCAGAAACAATAATGACAATAAAAAAAGGATTGGATATAATTAGTCCCCCTGGGGCAGATCTTTTCCTTTTATTATCTCTGTTCTTTGCTATAATTTTTAATAATAAGATTAGCCATTCAATGGCAATATAACCAGATTTCAGTATTAATGCATAGAATATTGTGGAATGAGGGGAATTTGGCAGAAAAAAATGTTATTACTAGTTACAGAAGATGTTAAAGACTTGAGAAAGGTTGAAATTATATGCATAGAGGTTAAAATGTTTCCTAATCTCTGCTTACTGCCAATATCCTTACAATGAGCCACTGAATTCTTAAGCTTGTTTTTCTAATCGCCTGAATAATCCTGTCTTAAATGTAAGGATCATGACAGTAGAATAGCAGTTACTTTAAGAGAATATATTTCTATAGATACCAGGTATTTTTTCCTATCATTTCTATATGAATGTTCTGAGTTTTTAATTAAAATTTTAAGAAATTCATCTTTGTCCTAACATAATGAAATAAAATTCCCGAAACAATGGAGGTTCCCTGTTATTCTGTGATATGTGAAATAGCTCTAGAAATAGTTTTAAGCCTTGGAAATTCTGCGTTCTGCCTAAAAATTGTAAAGGCAGTTATTTCTGTATTTGAATGAAACACTCATGAATCACATACCAAAGGCAGAACTCTTTTTTTTTTTTAACTAAAGCAAATGAATATACAGAAGTACAAAGGAATGTTATCTATTTTTCTTTCTTAACTAAAATAGCGTTTATGAGGTATCATCTGCCATTTCATTTGACATGATTTGTCTGTCTACTCCAACATAAAAACTAATCTGATTTCTTTTATTTTTCATTTCTAAGCATGATCATTAGAAATATGTTTACGTGAATAAGTCAACCAAACAGAACCTTGTAATTCATTTAATGAGGGACGTCAGAGTGTCTTTCTGAGTGTCTTCCTGAATTCTGGTGTCCTGAGGTGTAGGCAGTGGGAAGAAAAGGCTGGTAGATGCACGCGCAGTGTGTATCTGAACTCACATAAACAGTGATGAGGTCATGGCTTACACTGGGCTCTTAGGGCTTATTATCCTCACAGGAGCTTTGTTCCCCAGCAGAGAGAGGCCTGGGCCATCACGAGAGCCCGGTGTGCTACTGTTTCATTGTCAAGCTCTAGGGATTTGGGGGGGGAAAGTTAGGAATATATTTCTGAATATACTTCTGAAACATATAAAGAAATGTCGGTATTAAAGGAGATAAGCAATTTTCAGCATTCGAACACATTCACCATTTAATTATCCATCTTAGTAGAAGATAAGGATGGATTTAGAACTAGAATCCATGAATGTCACAAAAGCCTAACTTTTTATTAATACCTATAATCCTTTTCCAGTAATCCTAAACAGATTGAAAGAGGACCTTCCTATCTTGCTATTTCTCCTCCCTACATCCGAGGCATTAGCTAAAGCACAGCGGAATGCCAAAAACCAAGGACAGTATTTCCAAGATTGAACAAATCTGGATGATTTTCAGCACAATTAAAAGAGCGGATATTAGCGTGTCCCAAAATAATATTATCTGAGCTTATAAAAGCTAGAAATCCAGGCAAGGACTCCTAGAACAGGCTCTCATTTCTAACTATTCAGCGATTTCTTTCAGTTTCCAGTTCTATAGGTTACTTTGTGGAACATGTCTTTGGTGTGGTCCATTTTAGAGTTTCCTTGAAAGGCAGGGTCACATAGTGATCAGGAGAACGGGCTCGGAGCCAATGTTGGGCTACCTGTTCTTGCTGTACCCCTGACTAGCTCTGTAACTAAATGGAACCAGTTTCGTAGTCCTAAACCTCCTTTGTGCCTTGTTTGCTGCATCAATGTAGTGGGGCAAGCAGCTGCACCTCTGTCACAGGGTTGATAGGAAGATTTAATGAGTTACTATGAATAAAGCACTTGAAACACAATCTTATTCATATAAGCAGTGAATAAGTGCTGAACTGTTATTGCTTAGAAGAAAGGGAAAGGGGGAGGGGATGGAGGTAGGGACTGAGTAGAAGAAATCAGCGTGTACTGAGTAGCAGCTGTGGATGCAGCGTTGTGTGAGTAACTAACAACATTTTTAACTCCCACATACACCGTATGAAAGATCATTATCTGAATGGTACAGATGAAGCTTAGATATTTTGTGACTCGTGTTTATTTTAAAATTAATGTTAACATTAATAATAGCAAGTGGGAATCGATACTGTTTGTGATGATAGTGGAAAAAAGCACTGGGGAGACCCAAGTGTCAGTTGGCAGAATTCAGCTTAGAGCAGCAATGCCAAGGCCAGTTTGGAGCAGTTATATCCTAGTGCCCATGCTTGGAGGTGACAGTCCTCTGAGGACATGCCTTGTAGAAACATTTATAGGTGACTGACTACAAAAGAAAAAGAAGAAAAGAAAGTTATGATGAAAAACAATCTAAACAATCTTTATGTTCAATTGAAGTATTTTTTTTCTTATTTGAGCTCTTAAAGAAAAAAAAATCCATTTTCTTTAAAACAACAAAGCCTTTTCAAGAGGAAAGAAATGAAATAGAGCACCTGAGAAAGCACATTCAGCCAGTCGGCTGGGACACCTTTGATGAATGCAATTAGTTGCAGTCTCCAATTTTGGAAGCATAATTGCAGTAGAACTAGAGGGACTTCTTTAGGACTTGGTGTTGAATAAGGAACAAGCATGTATATAATATCCTGATTGCACAGTCCTGCGTATAAAATATCCATTGCATTCAACAATACTCGGCCTTTGATTTCTGACCCCAAACTCACCTTTTTTAAATATATATATTTAAAACCTATTGTCTTTTAAATATGTATATTATCGAAGAAGTTTGTCGGTTTTTATCTCTTTTACTACTTTTCGGATTTAAAGGGCCATTCCCTGATTTGTAGGGTCAACCAGATTTCAGAGTACCAGTGAAAATTGTAATGATGTGTTGCCCAAAACTGTTTCAAGCTGTGATATCTGCCTTTTTTGAAGATTATGGAGAAGCATATTAGGATAAAAGGATAAAAGAAATAAATAAGGCAGATGAACTCAGGTTTACTTTCTTTTCATTGTATTTCTTTGTTTTTCTTAAGTATAGGAATGTGGCCTATGGAAGGTATAGTACAGAGCACCCTTTCTGAGTCAGGCACTGTATATTTTGTGATTCCTGATAAAGAAAGACAAAATCTAGCCCTTAAGAATCTCACAGTTGAAAAGAGCAGTCAGAAATGCAATAATGAGGGTTTGCATAGCATTTCATGGGAGCACAGAGAAAGGGTACCACCTCCACCTGGCATGTCAGGGAGGTGGCCCTAAGCTAAGCAACAGGAGAAGGGGAGGCACAGTCCATAAGGTATTGGAAAACACATACACCATCTCTGAATAAATTCTGTACCTTCCAACTGGCTTTCAAGGTGCCCATGACTCACAGGTTAATAATAACTAGATAGACCCAAATGGCCAAAATTCTATTTCTGATATGAACTTGCATAGGTAATTTTTCTTTGTTTGTTTTAATGAAGAAGAAACATGTATCTTTGGAAATCATTTTTAAAAATCATAGTAGAATGCATGTAGCAAGAGAATTGTTAAAGATAGAGAAAGCAGACCTTGTCCCTTTTTTTTATGAGGATGAATGCTTTCAAGTAAGACTGGAATAAAAATGAAATGGAATCAATTAGAAAAAAAATAGAAGCACTTAAGAAAAAACTTAATTGTTGCTGAAAGAATTAGAATCTGATGGCGTGGAAAGGATTTAATTAAACTCCAAAGTAAAATAATACATTGGCCTTTCTCCCAGAAAAATATGATGTCTCTTAGAACTTATCAGCTATTTCTTGGCCTGCAAGTTAGTAGTGGTTATCTATTATTTTTCTCATTTTGATTATTACATGCTACTGATGGTGGGATTATTTGTGCAACAGTTACTGCTGAGACAACCGTTAAGACTGTGCAGATAGAATTGTAGTCTCATATGCCCCTGTATATTTGGGTGGGAAAATGGAAAGTACCTAACTTAAATCTGACAGATCCAAAATCAACTGTCCTTCAATAGCAGAAGACACTATTTTAAAAAAAAATGTTAACAAGGATAGCCATCATGATATGTGTCAAATGCTAAATGCTGTTACAGAAATGAAAAGTGACCAATCAAATAAGAATTACCTAGTAAGAAGGGAATGGAGAATTGCAAAAACGTGACTCACAGTGCTTTCACATCATGGAATGAACTAGCGGGACCTCTGACCCAAAGCCATTGGAAGAAGCAATATTTTGGACAAACCTGAAATTTTTTCTTCCCCTACAGCCTCGTCATGTGTTCAACATGCTAAAGAAGTATGTCCGTGCCGAACAGAAAGATAGACAGCATACCTTAAAGCATTTTGAACATGTTCGCATGGTGGATCCAAAGAAAGCTGCTCAGATCCGGTCCCAGGTAAGCACAGAATGTGGTAATCATGCAACTTGGACAATTCAGTGTTCTTGCCCTTTGAGTTGGATCTTTAGGTATTCCCAGAATAGCCATGGGTGTTGGACCTGTATAGCAAGAGTTCTTTAATACCTGGTAAATTCTAAAGGCTTGTCCTAGGGCAACATGTGGTTTGGCACTTTCTGAGTTATGAAAATAACAAAGAATATAAAAATCTTGAGTGTCTACTGCTACTGATTCTTAAGGAACCATCAAACTCTGATGACTAAAATGAAAACAAAATTGTATAAACCAAAACCGCTAAAATTTGGTTCAACTAAATTATAGAAGACAATCATAAACTCCATTTCTACTGTAATGCTTGGAGATAATGTGAGACTAAATGAAGCTTGGTAGTGATAAGTTTTATACTCTGCCATTTTCAAAACTTGACAACTGGGATCTACCTCTGGAAATCTAAAATTTTACATTTCCTTAAACAGAAAAATTTTTTGAAATATCTATCATGAAATATCTATGTTTCATGTGAAATATCCATATGATCCCATCTATTGGAAACTTTGCAAAGACATATATATATATGGAGCATCAGAGCTTATTTAGGAATCTCAATATTAGGAATCAGAATTGGGCAGAAATGGTCTTTTCAATTGGCTTTATATCTTATGGTTACAAGCATATAATATAATGGAAAGTTTAAAGCAGCTCCAAAGTTAGAGAACAAAAAATGAGGGAATAAGAAAAATAAAGATGCCCTTTCATGTTCAAAGTTCCAGCAGCATTTTGTCAGTTTTATTTGGGAAGCTTGTATCTGTCTGCGGTGCTTGGTAAGGAAAATAACTCCTCCTTACTCCAGAGATGGTTTACCTGGAGCTATCATCCTTTGCTGCAGGTTATGACACACCTCCGCGTGATTTACGAGCGCATGAACCAGTCTCTCTCCCTGCTCTACAATGTTCCTGCTGTGGCTGAGGAAATTCAGGATGAAGTTGGTGAGTGAGCTGTTTTTTCTAGTTCTGTGCATATAAACATAGTTTCCTCCTGTAGGAGAAAATCAGGGAACTGAGTTCATCTGCATCAGGAATCATCAGTGTTTTAATATGTGGAAGGAAAAAGAGCAGATTCCCTTGTACAGTGAAGCTATTGGGGAGTGAAAGTTGCTCTCATCTTAGCAATTGCATCAGGTCTTAACTGCATACTGACAAAAGCCGAGGGGGATGTAATTTGACTTTGGTCTATTTGTGTGATAATGAGCCACTTGTTGTTGGATTATACTTGTCAACAGTTTTCTAATTTAGTCAATCTTATAAATATCACCTTATGATGCTTTGGTACTTTACAGTTTAATAGAAACAACCCTTCATCTCTTAATTCTTTATTATCATAATCTTATGAGTGCCATGATATCCTCATTTTTCAGATGAAGGAGCCCAAACTTACAATTTAAGAAACTTGCCTATGTCATGCATATCCCAAGGAGCACAGCAAAACCACAAAACTCTGACCTTTGACTTTGAGGTTATTGTTATATTCAGTAACACATCTTTCTTTGATGCATGCCCTGCCCCCTGCATAGCCATGAGTGTTCTCTGGACCACATTGTTGTTTAACCTTAATTAACTATATGCCCGCTATCTTTCATTAAACTTTTAAAATAATCATACACTCATAAGAAGTTGGAAAAATAATACAGAGTAGCCCAAGGTAGACATCACCCACCTTCCTCAGCAGTAACATCTTATGTAACATCATGCATTATCAAAACCAGGAAACCGACCTTGTGTGCCCACTGTCTCCTATGGCCCTAGTTTTCGTAATGACATCTTTAATATTTCGTATGAGTAAGTTCTCCCTTTTCTGTTTTCTTGGAAAGGGAGTAAAGTATCGCATAACATAATTCTCCACAAACCCCCAAAATGCCCATATTTGTTTAACGTTGCCTCACAGAAGTACTTAGATGCAATTACCCTAGTGCATCTTTCAACATAAAGCAGATGTATGAATCCGGGCGATATGGTGCATAAACCATCTGTAAATAAGCAATATGTGTGTGGTGGATCCCTCTCCATAATGAGTCCTGTTCTTTCTTAATTGGGTTGGAAGTAGATGCTTAATTTGGTTTAAAACAGATGCAGGTTATCTGAAAACAGAACACCCAGGATGTTGTAGATGGTGTACCGGTTGCAGGAATTCCTGCTCTGAAGTGCCCAAAACACGGCTTGGCTCGATTTTTACATTTCATAACAGTGCTGTTCTACTCTTCTTTTTTCTGACTTAGTAATACCTTGCAAGTGTTGTTTGTATTACTACCAAGTAGTTGGCACTTATCAGGTAATAATGGTCTGTTCAGTGTTGTGTATTAACACACAGGATCCTTTCTTTAAGAAACGAATATTCTTGTTATATATTAGGATAGACATGTGTAAGGAACCTTTAAAATACTGTGTATTAAATAAGTATAAGAAAGGCCTCCAATAAGTTGTAGAAGGGACAAAATCAAAGAAAAATCACGTTCTTAATGAACTGAAGCTCAAATCTTCTAGATGAATGTATTTTGGCCTTATAGCCATCTTATCAAGCTTATTTTCATAAGGAACTTCAACTGAGGTGTTGCCAGTCATACCAAACTATAGAGGAATAAGCCATTGCAAAGGACTAGAATATTTCACTCTCAGCCAGTAATTATGGTTGACTCTTTCTAATTAAATTACCAGACGTTTTCATTCAGCAAAATACTACTGAAAGCAGTGACCACTAATAAGTCGCAGTTCCACAGAACAGATGGTGATTCAGCTGTCTTGAGTGTTGCAAAATGCCCCAAGAGTAGAACCACACACTAAACTTCAAATCTCAGTGGCAGGGAGAATATTCCGATAACTAGAATCATAGAATTTTTTCTTTAAAAAAAACTGTTAAGTAAGCTTAAGAGCATGTCATTTTTAAAAATAGTTTTGTCATTCTGAGTATACCGAACACCGAATCCTAAAAGATAATCATTTAAAAAATCTTTCTTGCCTCCATTTTTATTTATTTTTTATTATTTTTATTTATTTATTTATTTATTTTTGTGGTACGTGGGCCTCTTACTGCTGTGGCCTCTCCCACGGAGCACAGGCTCCGGACGCGCAGGCTCAGCGGCCACGGCTCACGGGCCCAGCCACTCTGCAGCATGTGGGATCTTCCCGGACCGGGGCACGAACCCGTGTCCCCTGCATCGGCAGGTGGACTCTCAACCACTGCGCCACCAGGGAAGCCCAAAAATAACTTACTTTTAAAGTAGGACCATAGATGAAACAAGATGGGCTGTGAGTGCCAATTGTTTAAGCTGAGTGCTGTTTAAGCTGAGCGGGAGTTCTTTGTAGTATTCTCTTTACTTTTATATGCGCTTGAAATTTTCCGTAATAGAAGTTGGTTTTTAGCTTACTTTCCAAATAGAATCTGCACAGATTTCTTCCAGTGTATGTCCTGTACATTTAATTTCTAATTAAATGCTTTGTCATTAGTCTGATTTGCATGCATCTGCCTTTTCTGTGTGTAATCAGATTTTAGATTTGGAGTCAGTTCAGTGTAAGTAAGAAGCATACTAAAATTCAGAGCTGCTGGGAAAAGGAGAAGATCCAAAAGAACCTACAAATGCGTGTTGTTTATATAAAAGTTTGTGCTTATAAATGCAGGCAGTTAGAATATGTTTAATACAGTAAACCATCTGGAGAGAAATACAATAGTTTTGTTAAATAAGGGTAATAGTTGCTCTGGAGATGAAGGGTTTTCACCAGTCCTGAGGAACTGCTAGTATCTTTCGTGACATAGGTTTATCTGCTTCAGGTAGTTTATGCTCCCACGAGGGTAGAATTCTCTATTATGGGTGAAACTGAGGAAGAAGCTAGTCACACCAGAAAGAAAAGGGCGAAAGTGGGAACTGGCATCAAATTTGTGAGAACAGTAAAGTGTGACTGACTAAAGCCTAGAATTCGTCAGGGCCATGAGTTCCAGCCCTGACCGTTTTCACTCACTGTGCTTTCCTGAGAAAGCCATCTGTTTATGCTGCTCTACTGTTAACTCCAGTAAATCCCATATCCATAACAACAACCTGTCTGCTGAGTCCCAGTGACATATTCCAGACTCAGAACACAGGCATACCTCGTTTTATTGCGCTTTGCAGATATTGCATTTTTCACAGATGGAAGGTTTGTAGCAACCCTGTGTTGAGTGAGTCTGTCAGCACCGTTTTCCAACAGCATTTTCTCACTTCAGTCTCATTTTGGTAATTATTGTGATATTTCAACCTATTTCATTATTAGTACATTTGTGATGGTGCTCTGTGATGAGTGATCTTTGATGTTACTATTGCAAAAAGATAGTGACTCGCTGAAGGCTCAGATGATGGTTAGCATTTTTTAGCAATAAAATATTTTTTAATTAAGGTATTTAATTAAGGTAAAATATTTTTTAATTAAGCAATAAAATATTTTTTAATTAAGGCATCGTCTTTTTAGACATGATGCTATTGCACAGTTAATAGACTACAGTATAGGGTAAACATAACTTTTATATGCACTGGGAAACCAAAAAATTCATGTGACTTGCTTTGTTGAGATATAAAGTTGAGATACTTTATCGCAGTGGTCTGGAACCGAGCCTGCAGTGTCTCCGAGGTATGCCTATATTTCACCTGTTTCTCAAACTCCAAACTATGTGTGTAAGGAAGAAATCATTGTGTCCCTCTTGCAATTGACCCATTTTACAATCTCAGTTATGGGTTATCCCAGTTGTCCTATACATATCCATGATGCCTTCCTCTCCTCCACCCATGATTGCTTATCAATCTGAAATCCTATGTATTCTACCTCCGATATTCATGTGGAATCCCTGCTCTGTAAATCCACATCGTTAGCTCAGATCCTTATCCTCTCACATGAGTTTCACTGGACTCTCAACTAGTCATCCTGCCTCTTGGTCCCCTCCTACCCAAATTCTTCCTCTTCAGGGCTGAGTTCCCTGCTAAAATGAAAATACAACCTGCACATGGTTCTTCCTTGCTTGAAAAGCAGCATACTTCAATACTCAACTAAAATGTCCACACTCCCATAAGCCCTTGACTAATTTGCATAGGGAGCCAGAGGGAAGAGCTGGTGTTTGAGTGACAGTTATATAGCGAATTGATGAGAATCTCTTACTGATGATGTTGCTGGCCTGAGTTCTTTATGAAAGTTCACGCATGTTGAGGTTCAGGGCCACCACATATAGATGTGACAGGTGGTTTAGGGAAAAAGCATAGACTGACATTCATTCCACATCCCACTAACGAAGCCAAGTCCTCTGGGATGGGGCCACATCCACGTGAAGTGGAGCTTTCTTATAATTCACACAAATGCAACATATGCGCTAGTGACAACACTGGTGAATTCAGTGACAGCACCTCCAACTAACTTGCCCTTAACAGATAGTAAAGTGATGAAAGTGGAATTGGAGCCAAGGTCTGCATGAGTCCGAAACTCATACTCTCTCTGCTACCCACTTTCCTACTCTCAATTCAGTAGAATTTTCTTCTACTAAACCTCAGTGTCTAAAGCACCATGTATCCACCTCTAATACCATACTCTACTTTGTATTTAATTGTTTATTGACACGTCCACCAGCCCCCAGTCCTGTGCGATCTTCCAAGACATGTCTTGGTCATGTCTGTATCCTTGGGATCCAGCAGAGGACCTGGTACTCTGTAGTATTAGTCATCATAGCCTAGGTTGAAGCAAATCCCTAGGCTGCAAAGTAGATGATCCTTAACTTAGGTGGATCAGGTGATCTCCTCCATAACCCTAAAGACCCACCCTGAGCTCCTTCCTTAGCACCTAGCATAGCTAGTGCTACACAAAACAAACCTTTTTCCTCGGCCGCAGCATTCTCTAAAGCTATGATTGCTCAAGCCAACAAAATGGGTGCGTTGGCAAAGGTATCAAAATAAAGAATAAAGCTGAGTTCTCAGGACTGTAATTAATAACATTTTACAATATTGTACTATATCTTATCCATGACCCTCTGCTGTTTGGCTTTCTGCCCAATTCATATACTTTGACACTTGATTTATTAAATATGTTGTCTGGTTTGACTCTTCCATCAACCAGAGTCTGAGGCTATCTATTTGCTTTGCTTCACCAATAAGTATGAATTATCAAAACTACTCTATTAGTTTTATCAAAGCTTGCTGTGTATTCTTTTATAATAATTTTTCAGTTCCGTTTGAATTACTATTATGTGCAAGTTCCCAGGCACATCATTTATTACTTAATGTTTTCCTTTTTTAAAAATTGTATTTGCATACAAATTATGAAGCTTTCTGTAAAGAAAGACGTAAGGCGTTTGTACAGGGGGAAAGAATCCCTTCCTCATTTAAAATAGCTGTTTAGGACAATTTTTTTTTTTTATTCAGCAAATGATATAATCATTAATTTAAGGAAAATATGCCTCTTTTCAATGTCCATATTCTGTCTTAATCATCTTTTAACCCTTCAAAAAAGCAGAATTCCTTCATCTCTACTATTGTTCATCTCGGCTTTGCTTTGTCAGTTTGCTGTTTCAAAATGAGTGGATTTTTTTATCCTTTGTAATCTTCCTTAAATCTGTGCCAAAAGGATCCTATTCTTCTATCAGCACTCACCAGAGTACTTCATTTTACAGCTTCCTCAAGGCTAAAAACATTGTAGCTCTCAACTCAGGGCTGGCTGTTTCACAGAATGCTGTAATGATCAATTTATGAGAAAGATAGGAGGAAGGAAGGGGGGAAGGAAGGCCTAACTGTTTCATACCCTGGGTTTTTTTTTTTTCTTTTAGCCTTCAAAATTAGTAAAAACATGAATTATTGTAAACCAGATGTTGGAAGGATCTCTGGCGGAACAAATCCATAGTGAATGGGGTGGGATTGAAATATGTGGCAGGAGATCAAGAAACTCAAGTTAATGAAAGAAGGCTTATAATTTTTTATTACAATTTGACTGTGGCCTCCTGATAAACTTTTCTGCTCTTTGGGAAAAATACAGCATGTTGATTTCAAGGACAGTGTTTCCATTCTCTGTTCCTAGTAAACCTATTGATTTTTGGATTTAATGAATCCAAAGTAGTCTAGACTTAAAATAGAATATCTATGGCACTTCCAGACCAACAAAATGGAACATTCATTACTACTGAGAATTTTAAGTATCCTTGTGTATAATTGTTAGTCAGGGGAGGGCATCAGGAAGAAAAAAAAAATCATAAAAGTAAATAAAGTGAGAGAACTATTAACTTACTCCACTCTTATTTTCCATAGGAAATGGCTTTTAAATATAAGTAGATTTTACATTTTAGAACTGATTTAAGTATTTGGCAACAAGAACATTTATTTGTATCATAAATTGTCAAAGACATTTTCTTCCTTTAGTTTTACAGTAGTCTCAGAGGTCCTTATTAGTATTTTTTCCAGTATTATTACCTGAATTACAGGTTTGACCAGTGTTTATTTGCCTACCCTCTAAATGTATATCTTTGTCTCCCTCTTAAGCAAGACATTTACTCTTCCAAAATAGTACAACTCATTTTATAAATGAGAAAATGAAACTGCGTTGTCAAGTGACCTACATGTAAGCATATTAATCTTCAAAACGGAAAAGTATACTATGACAACAGCAACCCAGTTTTCTGATGCTTTGCCTGCCATGTTGAAATGTCTCTAAACAGCAAAACATAGATGTGTCAATGCCAATGAGTTCATACCTCAAACCCAACTGGTCTGTAAATAGTCTTAGGAGGTTACAGCCCTTAAGCATTTAACTCACCCATAGTGTCTAGTTTAGTGCTTTGCAGACATTTAGTTCTTTATACCTTTTTTGGATATGATATGTAAGCTGTCCTTTTCTTAGGAGTTTAATGACTGAATCTATAAATATAGTGTATGTCATTCAGATGATCTGTGGAAGTCAGTGATAGGGTCCTTTTGACGTATGTAGGGACTTTCCTGGTGGCCCAGTGGCTAAGACTCCATGCTCCCAATGCAGGGGGCCCTGGGTCAATCCCTGGTCAGGGAACTAGATCCCACATGCTTCAATGGGAAGATTCCTGCATGCCGCAAATAAAGATCCTCGCGTGCCACAACAAACATCCCACACGCGGCAACGAAGATCTCACGTGCCACAACTAAGACCCGATGCAGACAAATAAATTAATTAATTAATTAAAAAAATATTTTTAAATGCTGACTAATATTTAAAAAAAAAAAGTTGATGTATGTAACTTGACATATGTAAATTATTGACATGGAAATTATTCAGGGAAACAACATCAGTTTCCCTGGGTAATTTTTATAATATTCCCTTCTGACAAACAGATGTGTTTTTTTCTGTATTTTCTGATCCATAATTTTAAAGGAAAAGTCAATCGTTTAGCATTATTAAAAAAGTATACACTTTCTAGGAAGAATGAATGTCAAAAAGTTTAATTTAAAACAAATAAGCATAATCTCTGCCATTCTGGCAGGTAGATTGTAGACATTAATATGTATAATTCGGAGTGGTATATTGATCTTATTTCTTGCGATCCCAGTGTACCCTGGCAGTCATTAGATGACTTACATATAAACCACATTGTTTATTTCATACCATTGCAGTGGCTCTATGGATTATGTTTTCAGTCTTAATAAGTAGGCGGTATCTATTAAAATCTTTTGCATATTTTTTAATAGGGCTCTGCGTTTTTATTATTGAGTTGTAAAAGATCTTTATATATTCTGGATACTAAACTCTCATTAAATATATGATTTGAAAATATTTTCTCCCTTTTTGTAGGTTTTCTTTTCACTTTCTTGACATCCTTTGAACACACAAAATTGTAAAACTTTGATGAAGTCCAGTTTATCAATTTGTTTTCGCTGTTGCTTATGCTTTAGTATTATATCTAAGAACAATTGCTCAATCCAAGGTCAAATATATGTATACCTGTGTTTGTTTCCAAGAGTCTTATAGTTTAGCTCTTATAGTTAAATCTTTGATTCATTTTGAGTTAATTTTTATATGTAATGTGAGATAAGGATCCTCCTTCATTATTTTTTTTATTTTTTATTTTTTTGGTACACGGGCCTCTCACTGCTGTGGCCTCTCCCGTTGCGGAGCACAGGCTCCGGACGCACAGGCTCAGTGGCCATGGCTCACGGGCCCAGCTGTTCCGCAGCATGTGGGATCTTCCCGGACTGGGGCACGAACCCATGTGCCCTGCATCGGCAGGCGGACTCAACCACTGTGCCACCAGGGAAGCCCCCTTCATTCTTTTACATGTGGATATCCAGTGTCCCATCACCATTTGTTGAAAAAAACTATTCTTTCTACTTTAAATGGTATCGGAACCCTTGTCAAAAATCAGTTGACCAGGGATATATGGGTTTATTTCTTGACTCTCAATTCTATTCCTTCTATATATACATTCTTATTACAATACCACAGTATTTTGATTATTGTAGCTCTGTAGTAAGTTTTGAAATAGGCAATGTGAGTCTTCCTCCTTTGTTCTTTTTCAAGATTGTTTTGACTATTTGGGGTCCCTTGCTTTTCCATATGAATTTTAAAGTCTTTTTTTCCTCATTTCTGCTAAAAAGGTAGTCAGAATTTTAATAAGGATTACCTTGAATCTGTAGATCAATTCAGGGAGTATTTCTATTGCAATTTTTTTTAATGAACTTTTAAAACACTATCACTACTTGAAGAGATATCCGCTATGAGGTGATTCTGCTTTGACCCCATTCAGGAGGGTAAATGTTTAGAAGTCGCAGGAAAATTGACTTAGCACACTGTCACCCTTTACTCAAAATTTTGGTGAGATTCAAGGAAATTTCTTTGTGAACTCTTCCTTAAATCATGACAACTGTGACACATTGGTGGGTTTTGTCTATTTTCATGCCATTCTCTGATATGTTTGTGTGCGTGTGTGTGTGTGTGTGTGTGTGTGTGTGTGCACCTTGACCAAATGGGTGAAGGCTGAGGCAGTGCCTCTCACACTGAGCTCTTCTGGTGCCTGTGATGATCGAGTGCAGTTCCAGAGTTTTTCCTTAACTCAACAGCTCTTGCACATGGCCCTGTAATTTGAATCAAAATCCAAAAACAAATCCTAACTAAAATGATTGGGGGGTGAAGTCAGACCACAATGGGAACTCCTAGACTACTTCTGGCAGGGAACCCTGCCACAGATGTATCCTGATTTTTTTTGGTAGATTCTGGGGAGCAACCAGTGATTTTACACTGGGGAACAAGGGCTGGTTATTTTGTTTTTCACAACCAGCTGCCTTCAAGGTTCATATTTTTAAAGAGAAGAAAAAAATTGTAGTGATATTTGCCACCCTGAAAATAGAGATGCATTCAAATTGAGATTAATTTTGAAATCTGTTTCCACAAAGTCTAACTGGGAGAGAGATGAATGTATTTGCATGTGAGAAAGACTTTGGAAGGAATGTTAATTTGCCTCTTGCTCTTCAACTCAGAAACAAATTTTGCAGTGTACTCCCTGAGTAAGCTCTGTTACTCTTTGTTAACTATTCTCCTGCCATCTATACCATGGCCTGCTTTAGAAAATCAGTCATAGACACTGGGGTATAATGTCTCATCAAAAACAGGAGATCAATCTATTAACCCATTCCAGATTATGAGGCATGTGTCCAAAGGAGTGTTTACATCATATGAATCAAAACACTATTCAGAAACAATCTTTTGGACTTGGAGTGAAAAACAGGTGGTCAAAAGGCCAAAGTTAGGGTGTTACTTAATTTCAACTACTGTTGCTAGATCCATTGACCTGAGACAGTGAATTTAAAATAGCCTATTTAATGTGTCTAATTTTTTACAAATATATTTATTTACATGTGCTCATAAAAGCATGAATTAAATCTTACTATTTCTGTGGAACAGCAAATGGTGACTACTTGTATTGTCTTATGCATGTCTCAGTATCTTTGCTTTTGGTCTGGGTGGTAGTTAGAAAAGTCTGCCCATCCCATGAGAGCAGATAGAGGAACTGTGTGTTCAGCTTCCTCTTTAACATTAAACTTGATAAAGCTTCCCCTAAGGCCAGTAGAGACCAGAGGCATTGTCATCTGAGAGCAGGAGAAAGGGCCAGCTGCAAGTTTCATGCCTCTCAGAAGCAAGAGCCTGAGCCAGCCTGGTCTTGGCAAATGATGCATTTCTTCTCTTTCAGAGGCTAGCATAGTGAAGGGAAGCTCTGGGCCTGCTTCTGAAGCTTTGCCAAGTTATGAAGGAACTTCCTGGGACCTGAACAGTGGAGAGCTGGGAATGCAAAAGGGAACATATCATATTAATATGATTATACTTATTAACGTCTTATACTGTTTTTATTTAGGTAACTCTAGAAGCAAAGCAAATTTCACATTCTAGGTTTTAGGCAGAGGACAGGAGATGTGGAGAGAGAAATTGGCGTTTGAAATTCTAAATTAGTCACTCTTTTGCAAAAACCTGCCTTCGTTTTGTTGATGATTACTGAGGCTTGAAATAATTAAAATGAGTTTACTCTCCAATGATAGTCAACATATTTGATAGAAAGGAAAGTTGCCAAAATGCCCTTTTTGATGTGGCATACACAATAAGGAGAGTATCATGTGTGGAGCTGGACTTGAAAGCATAATCATTCATAATGTAACCTTCCTCTATTACACTAAAACTTTTTCTTTAGTCATGACTGTGACCAGATAACATAAGCTTCTTGCTGTTTATAAGTTTTCCATGATACCAAAAAGCAGTTTTCTAAACTTTTTGTATATGAAACGTTGTTAATAGTTATAGTTTTCTACTCAAACAGCTTTAGTCAATTAAAAAACATTGCCACTGATATATCACTAGGTAAGTGCCTTAATTCTCAGTCACCACTCTAATAATATCAAGGGAATATTACAGGGTTTCAAAAGTATATAGGTAGGGCTTCCCTGATGGCACGGTGATTAAGAATCCACTAGCACAATAGCTAGTGCTTACCACTAGCTATCTATTTTACATTTGGTAGTGTGTATATATCCATGCTACTCTCTCACTTCATCCCAACTTGCCCTTCCCCCTTCCCGTGTCATCAAGTCCATTCTCTATTTCTGTGTCTTTATTCCTGTCCTGCCCCTACATTCATAAAAATCATTTTTTTTTATTTTTAGATCCCATATATATGTGTTAGCATACGGTATTTGTTTTTCTCTTTCTCACTTACTTCACTCTGTATGACAGACTCCAGGTCCATCCAACTCACTACAAATAACTCAATTTTGCTTCTGTTTATGGCTGAGTAATGTTCCTTTGTATATATGCACCACATCTTCTTTATCCATTCATCTGTCAGTGGACACGTAGGTTGCTTCCATGTCCTGGCTATTGTAAATAGTGATGCAATGAACATTGTGGTACATGACTCTTTTTGAATTATGGTTTTCTCTGGTTATATGCCCAGTAGTGGGATTGCTGGGTCATATGGTAGTTCTATTTTTACATTTTTAAGGAACCTTCATACTGTTCTCCACAGTAGCTCTATCAATTTACATTCCCACCAACAGTGCAAGAGGGTTTCCTTTTCTCCACATCGTCTCCAGCATTTATTGTTTGTAGATTTTTGGATGATGGCCATTCTGACCTGTGTGAGGTGATACCTCATTGTAGTTTTGATTTGCATTTCTCTAATGATTAGTGATGTTGAGCATCTTTTCATGTGTTTCTTGGCAATCTGTATATCTGCTTTGGAGAAATGTCTATTTAGGTCTTCCACCCATTCTTGGATTGGGTTGTTTGTTTTTTTGATATTGAGCTGCATGAGCTGCTTGTAAATTTTGGAGATTAATCCTCTGTCAGTTGCTTCATTTGCAACTATTTTCTTCCATTCTGAGGGTTGTCTTTTCATGTTATTTATCATTTACTTTGCTGTGCAAAACTTTTTAAGTTTCATTAGGTCCCATTTGTTTATTTTTGTTTTTATTTCCATTTCTGTAGGAGGTGGGTCAAAAATGATCTTGCTGTGATTTATGTCACAGAGTGTTCTGCCTATGTTTTCCTCTAATAGTTTGATAGTGTCTGGCCTTACATTTAGGTCTTTAATACATTTTGAGTTTATTTTTGTGTATGGTGTGAGGATGTGTTCTACTTTCATTCTTTTACATGTAGCTAGCTGTCCAGTTTTCCCAGCACCACTTATTGAAGAGGCTGTCTTTTCTCCATTGTATACTCTTGCCTCCTTTATCAAAGATAAGGTGACCATATGTGTGTGGGTTTATCTCTGGGCTTTCTATCCTGTTCCATTGATCTATATTTCTGTTTTTGTACCAGTACCATACTGTCCTGATTACTGTAGCTTTGTAGTATAAACTGAAGTCAGGGAGCCTGATTCCTCCAGCTCCGTTTTTCTTTCTCGAGATTCTTTTGGCTATTTGGGGTCTTTTGTGTTTCCATACAAATTGTGAAATTTTTTGTTCTAGTTCTATGAAAAATGCCATTGGTAGTTTGATAAGGATTGCATTGAATCTGTAGATTGCTTTGGGTAGTAGAGTCATTTTCGCAATGTTGATTCTTCCAATCCACGAACATGGTATATCTCTCCATCTTTTTGTATCATCTTTAATTTCTTTCATCAGTGTCTTGTAGTTTTCTGCATACAGGTCTTTTGTCTTCTTAGGTAGGTTTATTCCTAAGTATTTTATTCTTTTTGTTGCAGTGGTAAATGGGAGTATTTCCTTAATTTCTCTTTCAGATTTTTCATCATTAGTGTATAGGAATGCAAGAGATTTCTGTGCCTTACTTGTGCATCCTGCTACTCTACCAAATTCATTGATTAGCTCTAGTAGCATCTTTAGGATTCTCTATGTATAGTATCATGTCATCTGCAAATAGTGACAGTTTTACTTTTTCTTTTTTGATTTTGATTCCTTTTTTTTTTTTTTTTTTTTCCTTTGGTGGTGCGCGGGCCTCTCACTGCCTTGGCCTCTCCCATTGCAGAGCACAGGCTCCGGACACGCAGGATCAGCGGCCATGGCTCACAGGCCTAGCCGCTCCACAGCATGTGGAATCTTCCCAGACCAGGGCACGAACCCATGTCCCCTGCATCGGCAGGCAGACTCTCAACCACTGCATCACCAGGGAAGCCCCTGGATTCCTTTCATTTCTTTTTCTTTTCTGATTGCTGAGTCTAAAACTTCCAAAACTATGTTGAATAATAGTGCTGAGAGTGGGCAACCTTGTCTTGTTCCTGATCTTAGTGGAAATGGTTTCAGTTTTTCACCATTGAGAACAATGTTGGCTGTGGGTTTGTCATATATGGCCTTTATTATTCTGAGAAAAGTTCCCTCTATGCCTACTTTCTGGAGGGTTTTTATCATAAATATGTGTTGAATTTTGTCAAAAGCTTTTTCTGCATCTATTGAGACAATCGTATGGTTTTTATTCTTCCATTTGGTAATATGGTGTATCTTATTGATTGATTTGCATATATTGAAGAATCCTTGCATTCCTGGGATAAACCCCACTTGATCATGGTGTATGATCCTTTTAATGTGCTGTTAGATTCTGTTTGCTAGTATTTTGTTGAGGATTTTTGCATCTATGTTCATCAGTGATATTGGCCTGTAGTTTTCTTTCTTTGTGACATCTTTGTCTGGTTTTGGTATCAGGGTGGTAGTGGCCTCATAGAATGAGTTTGGGAGTGTTCCTCCCTCTGCTATATTCTGGAAGAGTTTGAGAAGGTTGGGTATTAGCTCTTCTCTAAATGTTTGATAGAATTCGCCTGTGAAGCCATCTGGTCCTGGACTTGATTTGCATTGTGATTTTTAATCACAGTTTCAATTTCAGTCCTTGTGATTGGTCTGTTTATATTTTCTATTTCTTCCTGGATCAGTCTTAGAAGGTTGTGCTTTTCTAAGAATTTGTCCATTTCTTCCAGGTTGTCCATTTTATTGGCATATAGTTGCTTGTAGCAATGTCTCATGATCCTTTGTATTTCTGCAGTGTCAGTTGTTACTTCTCCTTCTTCATTTCTAATTCTGTTGATTTGAGTCTTCTTTTTTTTCTTGAAGAGGCTGGCTAATGGTTTATCAATCTTGTTTATCTTCTCAGAGAACCAGCTTTTAGTTTTATTCATCTTTGCTATTGTTTCCTTCATTTCTTCTTCATTTATTTCTGATCTGATCTTTATGATTTCTTTCCTTCTGCTAACTTTGGGGGTTTTTTGTTCTTCTTTCTCTATTTGCTTTAGGTGTAAGGTTAGGTTGTTTATTTGAGATGTTTCTTGTGTCTTGCAGTAGGATTGTATTGCTGTAAACTTCCCTCTTAGAATTGCTTTTGCTGCATCCCATAGGTTTTGGGTCATCGTGTTTTCATTGTCATTTGTGTCTAGGTATTTTTTGATTTCCTCTTTGATTTCTTCAGTGATCTCTTGGTTATTTAGTAACATATTGTTTTTAACCTCCATGTGTTTGTATTTTTTACAGTTTTTTTTTCCTATAATTGATATCTATTCTCATAGTGTTGTGGTCAGAAAAGACACTTGATACGATTTCAATTTTCTTAAATTTACCAAGGCTTGATTTGTGACCCAAGATATGGTCTATCCTGGAGAATATTCCATGAGCACTTGAGAAGAAAGTGTATTCTGTTGTTTTTGGATGGAATGTCCTATAAATATCAGTTAAGTCCATCTTGTTTAATGTATTATTTAAAGCTGTGTTTCCTTATTTATTTTCATTTTGAATGATCTGTCCATTGTTGAAAGTGGGTTGTTAAAGTCCCCTACTATGATTGTGTTACTGTCGATTTCCCCTTTTATGGCTGTTACCATTTGCCTTATGTATTGAGGTGCTCCTATGTTGGGTGCATAAATATTTACAATTGTTATATCTTCTTCTTGAATTGATCCTTTGATCATTATTTAGTGTACTTCTTTGTGTCTTGTAAAAGTCTTTATTTTAAAGTCTGTTTTGTCTGATATGAGAATTGCTACTCCAGCTTTCTTTTGATTTCCATTTGCATGGAATATCTTTTTCCCTCCCCTCACTTTCAGTCTGTATGTGTCCCTCGGTCTGAAGTGGGTCTCCTGTAGACAGCATATGTACGGGTCTTGTGTTTGTGTCCATTCAGCCAGTCTGTGTCTTTTGGTTGGAGCATTTAATCCATTTTTATTTAAGGTAGTTATCGATATGTATGTTCCTGTTACCATTTTCTTAATTGTTTTGGGTTTGTTATTGTAGGTCTTTTCCTTCTCTTGTGTATCCTGCCTAGAGAAGTTCCTTTAGCATTTGTTGTAAAGCTGGTTTGGTGGTGCTGACTTCTCTTAACTTTTGCTTATCTGTAAAGGTCTCAATTTCTCCATCGGATCTGAATGAGTTCCTTGCTGGGTAGAGTAATCTTGGTTGTAGGTTTTTCCTTTCATCACTTTAAATATGTCCTGTCACTCCCTTTTGGCTTGCAGAGTTTCTACTGAAAAATCAGCTGTTAACCTTTTGGGGATTCCTTTGTCTGTTATTTTGTTGCTTTTCCCTTGCTGCTTTTAATATATTTTCTTTGTATTTAATTTTTGATAGTTTGATTAATATGTGTCTCAGAGTGTTTCTCTTTGGGTTTATCCTGTATGGTACTCTCTGTGCTTCCTGTACTTGATTGACTATTTCTTTTCCCATGTTATGGAAGTTTTCTACTATAATCTCTTCAAATATTTTCTCAGACCCTTTCTTTTTCTCCTCTTCTTCTGGGACCCCTGTAATTCGAATGTTGGTGCATTAATGTTGTCCCAGAGGTCTCTGAGACTGTCCTCAATTCTTTTCATTGTTTTTTCTTTATTCTGCTCCCTGGCAGTTATTTCCACCATTTTATCTTCCAGGTCACTTATCCGTTCTTCTGCTTCAGTTATTCTGTTATTGATTCCTTCTAGAGTATTTCTAATTTCTGTAATTGTGTTGTTCATCACTGTTTGTTTGCTCTTTAGTTCTTCTAGATCCTTGTAAAATGTTTCTTGTATTTTCTCTATTCTGTATCTGAGATTTTGGATCATCTTTACTATCATTACTCTGAATTCTTTTTCAGGTAGGTTGCCTATTTCATCTTCATTTATTTGGTCTTATAGGTTTTTACCTTGCTCCTTCGTATGTAACTTTTTTTTTCATTTCTTTTTTAATTTTCCATTTCTTCTTTTTTTTTTTTTTTTTTTTTTTTTAATGGGTGGTGCTTTATTCGTGCCAAACTAGTTGTTTGGCCTGAGATGTCCAGCACTGGAGTTTGCAGGCAGTTATATGGAGCTGGGTCTTGGTACTGAGATGATGATGTCCGGGAGGCCTCACTCCGGTTGATATTCCCTGGGGTCTGAGTTTCTCTGTTAGTCCATCGGTTTGGACTTGGAGTTCCCATCACAGGAGCTTGGGCCCGACCTCTGGCTTGGGAACCAAGATCCCTCAAGCTTCATGGCATGGTTAAAAAAAAAAAAAAAAAAAAGTAAGAAAGAAAAAAATGAGCCGTACAAAGAATAAAAAACAAAATAAAATTAGAAAGATAAAAAATATATTAGAAAAAATAAAACTATAATTGAAACAACTGCAACAAGCTAAAATAAAACTACAGCAGAAAAAAAAGGGTTGGCGGGGGGGCAACAGGCCAAAAGGAGTGATCACTAATAATGTATAAAGAATAAAATAAAATTAGAAAAATAAAAGATTTATTAGGAAAAATAAAAATATTAAAAAATCAACAACAATGAATCAACAAGGTAAAAGAGAACCCCAATCTAAAAGAGGAAAAGAGAAAAGAAAAAAAAAAAGAAGAGCCTTGGCTATGGAGGCGGAGTTTAGGCAGGGGTGGAACTTAGGCAGGGGCGGTGTTTAGGGTGGGGCAGGACCTAGGTGGGTGGGGGGTGACGTCTCAGCGTGGGGCGGGGCCTCTGCTTAGGACCTGCATAGAAAGGGAGGGGCAGCATGTCCAAAGGAGAGCCTCTGGAGTGTGGAGTTCTGGAGTTTGGAGGTAAGGCCCTGGGTGAGGGTGTGTGGGTGGGGTTTAGGCCCAATGCGGTTGGAGGGAGTCTCAGAGGGGGTCTCCGAGTGTAGAGGTGGGGCCCCGGGTTGGGGTGTAGGGGCAGGGCTTGGGCTCTGCACTGCGGGAGGGAGGGTCCGAGGGCAGAGGAGTAGGCCCGGGAGCCCAGCCGGCTCCCCAGTGCTCAAGTGGACAGGGAAAGCGCTGGCCCCGTTCCCTTCTGTTCCTCTGCGCCCCTCCCTCACCGTCCCTGCTGGACCCCTAACCATGGGTGGGTCCCACTGGACGTCCTCCCCTCCACCAGCCGCCCCTCAGGGTGCTGGTCCCGGAGGTCCAGCCTTTGCTTTAGCTCCCCCTTCCCTCCCTCCCACTTTTTCAGGACCCGCACGGCTGGAGGGGGCCTCGGTGGGCAGAGGATCCGGCCCGGGATCTCAGCAGGTTCCCCAGGGCCCATGTGGGCAGGGGAAACCTGACCATGCTCCCTTTTGATCCTCTGCCCTCCCAATGGTCCCCCAGTTTCCACCTCGGACGTGGGATCCCTTCCCTTCTCCCAACTGCCCCTCAGGGACACCAGTCCCGTCCCGCCTCCACTTCTCCTCCCCCTTCACTCGCCCCACTTCCTACCCGGTCCCTGGGGGTTCCTCCTGTCCCCTTAGGTGTCCGTGGTACCGCACCGGTGCTTGGTAGGTGCTCTCTTTTCTTCTCTTTTTTGTTTAAGACTCATTTGATTCTCAAAATAACCCTGAACAGCAAAGCAAATAGTGGGAAAAGAATCTGAAAAAGAATATATATATATATATATATATATATATATATATATATATATATGAATCACTGTGCTGTACACCTGAAACTAACGTAACATTGTAAATCAACTACGCTTCAATTTTTTTAAATAATAATAAAATAACCCTGGACAGGCAAAGCAAATAGTTGTTCCCCTTATTCTCCTTCATGAGCCTAACCTTCCAAGAAGGCTGATCTTACGTCCACAGCCCTGGATATATTTACATATTCTGCTCCATCTGCCTGCAATACCCCTGCCCAGTTTTGGCCTATTGAGATCTTTTTGAGCTTCCAAATCCCAAACTCTCGTGTCACCTCTCCCTTTAATTCTTTAGTTAACACAAAGCATCTGTACTCTGATCATTATAATGATCATTATATATTACATGTGTGTGCTGTTGTTTTGATGTGTACATGTCAACTAATTATCCTGTACTAATTATAATCTCTTTGAGGGTGTGAATCAAATTTCTTGTGCATTCGTTTCTCCTGAAACAAATTACTAGGTACAAGCCAGTATTACAAATACGTGTCTTCAAGGAATTCTTCAGTTAGAAGATTTGTGATTCTTGGATCACCAGCATCAGCGTCCCCTGGGGACTTGCTAGAAATTCACATTCTCTGGTCCCACCCCAGACTTTCTGAATCAGCAATGCTGGGTTGAGGAATTCGCAGTCTAGCTTTTAACAAGCTGTCCAGGTGACTGTGATGCATGCAGAACTTTGAGAATTACTGATTTAGAGTGTATTCAACTTACAAAAAGTTAGTAAACAGGTGAGGGTCTATTCTAGCCCACCAATAAGCCATTTAGATTTACCCATACTGTTATGTCCTAAATCCACATGATAAAAAACCATATACCACAAGAAGTATTTAAGGTGAAAACCTAAATGAAGTTAATATATTTAATTCATAAATATAACAGCTCCATTTATAGAAAAAGATACATAATTGCTGAATAGTCTTAGATGAAAAGATACACTTCTCATGATTAAATACTAAAAATCAAAACATAATTTTTTTAAATTATCAAATTGGTAATTTTTTAAACCTGTCATACCCTGTCATAACGGGGGCAAGTGAAAAGGAACTTCATAAGCTATTGATCATTAGATGGGTATAATCTTTTTATGGAACTGGTTGCCTCTCCCTAATAAATTAAAACGTACAGTCTTCTCTAATTTGACACCATATCCCTCCGGATATCCTGTGGAGAAGAGAGGGACATTTCTACTGTCACTTGAAACCCCTCAGGACTATTTATATTTTTTGATAAGCATCACTGCCTTTAAAATAACTATAAAGAAAGGACAAATGACATGCAGCAGACTTGGCTCCCGTTTCAGTTTATATTTATAAACTGACTCCTCTTCAGTTTATATTTCTCTCAGTTTGGTGTTCCGTGCCCCTAAAATTGTAGGGAAGTTGCAATACGTGATGTTGGCTGGAAATGTAGCATTTCAAGAAACTTAGGTGGAAATGCTTTTAAGTCCCGAGTCTAAATGATCAGTGAAAGTGTTAGACCATCTCTGTTTTTTTTCTTCCAAGGTTTTATAGTCTACTGTAACCCTAGAGATCTCAATTTCTATGCTATTCTGTAAAAAAAGAACGGAAATACTTCCTAAAGCACTATTGCTTCCCTCCTCCTGTTTTTTAGGGTGTTGTCATCTGTCAAAACAAGTTCTTGGCAATTTTTTTTGATACTGAGAATGAACACTTGAAGCAAACCAACCAAATTTAAGTGTTTTGAGGATAATAATAATAATTACAGGAATAGCCTCTCGGTTTTCTGCTAAGAATTAATCAGAACAGTTTCCAGATTGCTGTTGGCAATGGCAGTTACCATGAGGAAAACAGAAAACAGAAGCTGTTTCAAGAAAAGTAGGAATAGATGAGGTCTGGGGGAAGTACATTTTTAATCTAGTACTCAGGCCTTGCCGGAATGGATTTCAAGTTTATAGGCTAAGTCTCTGCTTTATTTCTCTTGCCTTCCTTTTGGCAGAAAACCAATTTTCAACACTTCAGTTCCTTCTTTCCATCTTGATGGAGAAGTTTTCTTATACCTGAAGTACCTCTTTTGCGTATAAGAGAGGAATTAAGTTGAGACTGTCTGCAGAGTCACTGAAACAAAGTTATACACAAAAAAGGGCCTAATTTCCTGTCCAGTAAGTCAAATATTGTATGAATGTATGAGAGAGACCTTGCTTGCTTTCTAGATCTCTTTGATGTAAAATAAAGAGATGGGGCCACACCAACAGAGCAGGCTAGTGTGATGAGTGTATTGACTCAACAGCTCATAGCTTAGGCTTCCTTCACTGCCCTGTGTGATTTCTACACCTTTGTACATCTGCCATGGACAGAGGAAAGTATCTGGCATTTGCTGGTTTGGTTGCTGTAAGTCCTTGGGTGTGAAAAGCACCTGAGAACTCATCCAGTGCACTCCCTGTGGAAGTTGTTATTCTGGAAGCCATGTGCTCTTGGGGCCAAGTGATGCCCAATAATGTTGGGGCATTCTTGTTAAAAATGCAGACCTCTGGGCTCCACCTCTGATTTACAAAGATCTTCATTTTCCTTACCCTACCCAGGTGATTCTTAAATATTCAAAAGTTTTAAAACTCATGTTTATATGAAGTACCAAAAATACAAGGATTCTTACAGGCTTAGATTATGTTTCTGTTGGTCTTAAACATCGAAGAATAGCAGTTGCTGTCATTGAAAATTAGCCATGTGGATTTCTAGTGGTGCTTATTTCCAAAGCAGTGACTATCTAAAATATTAAAGTGAAGAGCATTATTAACCTTGAAGTTCAAATTCATTGAGAATTTATTTAGTTGTGACAGGGTTGGTGGCTGTTTTCTTTATCCACGTTAAGACTTCTTATTAGCTATGAAAAGGGATTGGCATAAACAGCTTATTAACTTTGATTAACTATGTCTAAAAGAAATGAACAAGAATAGGGCAGGCTTCAGTCAGCAAATGCTGTCTCTCTTAATGTTTTCTCCATTTGCTTTTTTTTTTTTTTTTTTTTTTTTTTTTTTGCTGTATGCGAGCCTCTCACTGCTGTGGCCTCTCCCGTTGCGGAGCACAGGCTCCGGACGCGCAGGCTCAGTGGCCATGGCTCACGGGCCCAGCCGCTCCGCGGCATGTGGGATCTTCCCGGACCGGGACACGAACCCGCGTCCCCTGCATCGTCAGGCGGACTCTCAACCATTGCGCCACCAGGGAAGCCCCCCATTTGCTCTTTTATTGCTTTCAGAAATTGTGAATTTACTACTCTACCTACCAGAATCTTTTCTTCCCTCTTTAGATTCTTCACTTTCTATTATTGATACTGACATTTTACTCAAAGAAACTACTGATTTAGGCTCTCTTCAAATCGAAAGTGATATTATTTTAATAAAGGATAAAAGGGAAAATTGACAAAATACACCTGGAGTTGTCAGCATTGTAAATGACAAACGGTAAAAGCTTAATCTTGGAGGATTGTCAGAGAGCCTAACATTAGCTCAGGAAGTGTGTGTCTCCATAGCGAATTGACAAAAAAAATTACCAAGACAAGGCACACTGGGTACCAACTTCAGGTGCCAGACCTAAGAGCATCTCATTCTGTTAAGCAGCAGTGTATGTATTTCTTTGATAATACAGGAATGCAAATTATATTCCTTTGCTACTTAAAGTATCTCCTGTGGAGACTTGGCATAAAAATCATACACCATCTATTTTTCCCCCCCAAAGCAAGTAGACCACGTAACTGGAAATGTCCCAGATGTGTGAGGAAATCGTCCTTTGGAATTTTCCCTCTGCCTGTAGTGAAGGCAGGTAGCAGAGCAGCTAGCACTTGAGCACTTTCTTGGCAAATGGCCAGAAAAAGTACGGAAAATGAAAAGCCCCAAAGGTCAAGTATACTTTCCAACCTTGGACTGTGTCACATTTGGAAGAAATCACTTCCTTGTCACTTTTATGAAAGGGGCAGGACATAAAATTCACTGCTCATCCCTGGTGACCCACTGGTAATTCACACTCCTTTTCTCATCTTCAGCCATTACCTTTCCAAAAAAAGAAGAAGAAGAAAGCAGCAAAATCTCTTTGAAAAAGCTGTTCTGACTGATCTTCCTTTGATCTGGGTATGACTAGGGGGGCATTCTAGTCAACTCAGGCTGCCATAATAAAATACCACAGATTGGGTGGCTTAAGCAACAGAAGTTTTTTTTTTTCCTCACAGTTCTGGAAACTGGAAGTCCAAGATCAAAGTCTCAGCAAGTTTGGTTTCTCCTGAGGCCTCTCTCCTTAGCTTGCAGATAGCTGCTTTCTTGCTGGGTCCTCACGTGGCGTTTTCTCTGTACACAAGTGAGAGAGATCTTCCAGGCCTGTTGAAATAGGGCTCCACCCTATGACCTCATTTTACCTTAATTACCTCCTTAAAGCTCCTGTCTCCAAATACAGTCACATTAGGGCTTAAGGCTTTAACATATGAATTTGGGGGGGGGGGGGATACAATCCAGTCCATAATAGTTGGCTACACCATGTTTTCGGATAGATCCAGTGTACCCCGTCTTCAGTATTCCGTAACCATCATCTATTTAGTGCATATGGGTTCTTTCATCCTCAGAAAGTCAAGGGAGGCCATGAAAGACATTTTTCCTGCTTCTCTACCCTAAGTCACTGAAACCAGTTTTCATGTCAGCAGCCTTCTACTCTCTCTTTGTGAACTTCAAGTACAGACCTCTTTGATATATAAAAAGCATACACTTGACATGGATTGATTTGATGGATTTTTAAATGTTGTTCTTTTACTAATTTCTCCATATTCTTCTCTTCATCTCTAAGTGACGAAAGCCAAGCATTCCCAGTGTTGAGGCATAAGGACAGACCAGATAGGATAACAAAGTAGAGCGGGATAAATCCACAACCAGGTATTGGTAGCCATCTTTTCTCATGTCTTGAGCCGAAAGTCACAAATAACCTAGTTGTAGTAAACATTCATTCTGTAAAATATTCTATTCCAATCATCCATATTTCATACAAGAATAAAAGTAAAACTTTAGGCCCCTGGAGAAGTTTCATTAAGATCCAGCTTGTTGAATGGACTCTAAGTTAAAATTGATATGCTGAATGTTACAGATGACTCCAGCTATTTGAGCATCACTCCATTTAGCTGCTGAATGGAGATATGACCTACGTCACACTGGCATATGCAGACTCAGTTCTGGCATGAGAGAGGGTTATGCTTTCATCACCCTAGAGTTAATAAAACCTGAAACCTGCCAGGCATTTGCCATGCGTTGTGCTGCCAAGGACAATTCAGCTTCCAGCTTCTTAGAAAGAACATAACATATAACCTCTGTGTTTACAAGGGTTTTGAAACTGAGGCCCTTCCACTGCCTTGCTGAGCTTGTGTTGACACTGGTACCCAGAATTCCCGTGCAGCCAGTGAGGGTCCAGAAAAGGAAGTGGATGGTTTCCCTGTAGAAAGGAATAGAGATGCAGAGAGCTGAAACAGAGAAACCTTTTGGTCTCCATTGAAGCACTTTCTGGTGTTCAGAGGGAAAACATCTCTGCACTGATGGCGCCAAATTAGACTATTAGATTATAGAGCTCTTCACTCCTCTCCAATCCACTTATCCTAACCTTGAATAAAGGGCCCACTAAAAATCTACATTCTACTCTTGCATATTTATTTATAGTCAGAAATGGCTATCTCATTAGCAGATGGTTAATATTCACTTATACGGGTAGTGTAATAGTTTCCTAGGACTGCCAGAACAAATGACCATAAACTGGATGGCCTAAAACAATAGAAATTTATGCTTTCACCATTCTGGAGGTTAAAAGTCTAAAATGAAGGTGTCCACAGGGTCATGCTCCCTCTGAAGAGCCTAGGGGAGTATCTGTTTCATTCCATTTTCTTGCCTCTGCTGTTGCTGACAATCACTGACGTTTCTTTGGCTTGTAGGTACATCACTCCAACCTCTGCCTGTGTGTCGTTTTCAATACGACCAACAGCCCACCTGCCTCCTGTAGGGTCCATCTGGGACTGAGGGCCTTCTTCTAGTATGATCTCATCTTTACTTGATTACATCTGCAGAGATCCCATTTCCAAATAAGGTCATATTCAGAGGCACTGGCGGTTAGGACATCGGTATATTTTGGAGGGGGAACACAATTCAACCCATACCAGGCAGGGTTTTTTTGATTTTTTATATATTTTTTGGCCACACCGCACGGGCATGGGGGATCTTAGTTCCCCAACCAGCGATGGAACCCACGCCCCCTGCAGTGGAAGCGCAGAGTCTTAACCACCAGACTGCCAGGGAAGTCCCTGGCAGTTTTATTTTTTATTTCCTTTGACTTCTACAAATCCAAAAAATTGTCCAAGTTTCTTTCCAAAACACTATCAAATTTAAGTCAAAGGACTGCATGTTTTTTTATGACCTCTTCACTTAAAAAAAAATAATTTCCATATTTAACTGGTTCGAATTGTGAAAGGCTTTAAATCCTTTGCATTTGCTTGAGGCTGATTAATGAGTAAATTTGTAACCATGACTGTTTTAATTAGCCAAGGTTAATTAATGTTTACTACACTTGGAAGATGAAAAGACATGGATAAATGCACCATAAGGTGAATCATTTTTTAATTTGTTGTTGAAGCTTATAGTATGTTCGAATAAAGACTGCTTATATCACAAACACACACACAAAAGGTTGTTGGAGCCCTGTGGTAATTAGTGTAGAGGGCTCTAAATTTTGAGGTTAGTTATTTACATATTATTGAAGATGATCATGTTTTGATACTGTATATTCAGAGAAAGCTAGTTATATTTTTAATCTGATTGTGTAAAAGGGGAAAGAATAGAAATCTGAGACCAAACTGATAACTCTTTATATAGTATATCATAATTTAAGATGAAGTCTGTTTTTTGTTTTTTTATTTCTGAGTTGAGACTTTTTCAGAGCAGGGTGGAGGAGGACTCTGCTGAGATGAAAATAACATTTTTAAGCAACTTTTTTGAAGAAGGGAAATTACTAGAATTCCATGTAAGTTTTCAACAGGAAAAGCATGAGGGGCTTGGACGAGGTCTAGTGCTGAGATTGGAAAGTGCGGAGATTAGAAACAGTTTAGAAGGAAAGACTAGGGCAAGATCCCTGTTACAAGGCAGCAAGGAGTATATCGTGGAAACAGTTGTCTCAGGCAGCAAAATGGGTTATCCATTCTTGGTGAGGAAGTGGTCATCTGGGGTAATTTTCCACCATGTTCAGTGGAACACACCTCTGGCACCAGGGTTCGTGGCTTACAGGGAACTTGAAGCAGAGCTGGCTGCCCTCAATAACAGCACCCCCATTTCATTTCATCATTGTCTGAAGGGAGAGCATATTCAAAGGTAAATTAGCAAAAGGGTTGGGTCTACTTTATTTTTTATCTCCTACACAGTTTTTTCACGTGTTCTTTGCAGAATAAAAAAAATAAGGTTGTTTTTTTTTTTTTTCATCATCTCATGGGTGCTCATACTGAAATGATTGGATTTAAGAGGGGGTGAGGGGAAGACCTGTGACGCTTTCTGGATGCAAAATACTTTGCTCCATGTCGTTCTTAACAGTAACCACCAATCTGATGTTATTGTTAAGCACAGCAGTTCAACACTGTAAAGAATTTTTAGTGAGGATGCAACACTTCACTGTGGATGGAACTGTTCATTGTCTAGCAGAATTCAACGTATGATAAATCCCTCTGGGAGAATCTAATGTGGGCTTTTTTACTAAAATACCAGGGAAAATGGGAAAACTCCCATTTTCATGCCAGTGCTTCCCAGTGGGCCTGTTTCAGTCTTTCCATAAGCTCTTCAGACCCATATTTCCAGGGGCTCCAGACCTCTCTACCATGATGTGTTGGAATATCACAAACTCAACGTGTCCAAATAGAACCTGTCTTTCTCCCCCCATATTTGCCCTTTTGATGGACAAAACTGAGGTCAAGAATAAAAATATTACCAGCCACCCAATAGCACCTCCACCCTATCCCAGTCACAACCTCCCTGGTGCACCTCCCACCACTTCCAAAGTAACACTGTTGTTCTTTGTATCACTTCCTTAAACATCTTTCAGTTTTTATCACTAGTGTACATCCTTGCCCACTATCTTCTTCCCCTTTTTTTAATGTTGACATGTCTCTTTAGGATTTTATAATCCTCAGGTTTCCCCTCTATCCTTTTCTTTTCTTTATAATTTACTTATTACTGAACTGCAGGCCTCTCAACCCATGGAATAACCATAGTCTGGATTTTGCTAATGGCCTACTCTTCGTGCAGGTCAGTATATTCCTTCGCCCTGTGTGTATCCCACAAATGTAAAGCCCCTAGCTTCTGTCTAAGCTGCTTCCCTTTTCACCTCCCTTGTGTCCCAGGAACCAGAAGAGTCCCAGCTCTTGGGCAGCCCATCCTCTGTGCCTTGATCCATGCACTTGTAAATACTAGAACAGTAGCCTGTCTTCCTTAGCGAAGCTGTAATATCACTATCTCCCCCACCCCAAAGTCCCAGTTTGTTTCTTTCTCGCTCTGTCTATACCCCTTACCATAGCATTTGTATAGGAATTACTTTTATGCCCATCTGAGGCCGTGAGCTTTGAGTAAAAAGAAACTGCCTTACTTATTTCCAGGCAGTTATTTCCTGCCCTGGCCTGGAAGATGTAGGATTGCTGAACAGGTGAATAAATGAGTGAATAAATGAATGAGCTCATTAATTAATAATAAAATGATTCTAATTTTCTTGACTCCAGATTAATTTTCTTAAAGTGAGTCCTTTCAGCCTCTCCACATCTGCTCTATTAACGCTTCCCCAAAGACAGACACTTTCCATCCATCCCCAAGCTTCAGATGCCAAGCACTTTCCATCGCCAGGCTTGGTTCCCCCTATATTGTTAAGGGATCCCGTGAGTCCACTACTGCAGAAGAGAAAGGACCATTGCTGTTCTAAAAACGTTCACTGCAGAACCATTTTGTGTTAAAGAAAACAAACATAGGCCAGTGTGCAGAAGAGCATAGAGGGCTGATGTGGTTCTTTTCAACCTGCATAAATAAACCTTTCAGGTGCACTGCCATGCATACAAACATGATACACTGTCTACAGGAACAGGAGCATCCTCGCTTGTGATTCGCGCTGACCTTATCCACCCCTGCCTGCACCCCTTGTACTTACCAGCATAAATCTTAGGCTCCTTGAGTGAAATCACCTATGTATGGATGTTGAAAATGTTACTTTCTACCATGAGCTAGCCAGCCTTGGTAACCGATACCTTACATCCTTCACAATACGGGCATACCTAAGAGATAATTGCAAACTCGGTTCCCGACCACCAGAATAAGGCGAATATCTCAATAAAGCTAGTCATGTGAATTGTTTGGTTTCCCAAGTGCATGTCAAAGTTATGTTCAAACTGTGCTGTACTCTTTTGTATGCAACAGCACTGTGTCTAAAAAGCAACGTACTTACTTCAGCTAGAAAATACCTTATTGCTTAAAATGCTAACCATCATCTGAGCCTTTATCGATCTGTAATCTTCTTGCATTGGTAACATCAAAAATCACTGATCGGGCTTCCCTGGTGGCACAGTGGTTGAGGGTCCGCCTGCCGATGCAGGGGACGCAGGTTCGTGCCCTGGTCCGGGAAGATCCCACATGCCGCGGAGCGGCTGAGCCCGTGAGTCATGGGCGCTGAGCCTGTGCATCCGGAGCCTGTGCTCCGCGACGGGAGAGGCCGCAGCAGTGAGAGGCCTGCGTACCACAAAAAAAAAACAAAAAAAAAAAACACTGATCATAGATCACCATCCAAATATGATAATAATGAAAAAGTTTGAAATATTGCAACAATTACCAAAATGTGATCCAGAGACCAAAAGTGAGCAAATGCTGTTGGGAAAATGGCACCAATAGACTTGCTTGACACAGGGTTGCCAGAAACCTTCAGTCCGTAAAAAAATGCAAAGCACAGTAAAGCGAAGTATTGCCTTTATTGTATGCCTGTATAGAGTTCTGTCGATTAGGCATTTATCAGATATGAATCAATTAGTGTGCACTGTTTTCATAGCATAGCAGAGAATGATTACTAGCTGTTGAAAGGGGCACTGTTGCCCATAGGGTGTCTCTTACCCAGGTAAGAAAGATTTCTCTCGCAAGTTTGGGAGAAGGTGCCAATCAGACAGGACCACTGCTTACAGTGCGCAGGTTGGACAGGACACAGTGGTAGGGGCATCACTCAGACTCCCTCCCTTGTCACGTGCAGCTGGGGGTACAGGGTGGAGCTGAAATGCAGTCTGCACAGAGCTTGACAAGCCATGTGCCCTATATGTGACTCGCATCCTGTGGGCTGGTGAGGGCCTGGCCTTTATCAGAAGTAAAGGTGATGTTTTAATCTCCAGCTGCTCTCTCTTAGTTGGTTTAGAGCTGAGGTGGAGCAAAAGGGGGGATATTGTGCTCAGATTGTATACAGCTGCCAGAATGACTTTGCATTTATAAAAATGTATGCAAGAGCAGTTAAACAGTCATTTGAGTCCTTTTTTAAAATAATCTTCCACATTATCCTTTCTTGTGCTCACTAAAAGCATGAGCGATTTTTAAAAACTGAAATGTGATACTGACCCAGATAGAGCAAACCTCAGATTTTATTTCATGTTTCCAATTTACTGTATAGCGGAGAACTTACAAGTACAAAGAAACAAACAATAAACTGTACGAACTATGCAGAACAACCTACCAGAGAACAAAGAAATACATACTCTGGAATGGCACTGGAGAAATACGGATTCTTGTGATTGCGTCTCTCTGTGTCCTCAAATCTGATAACTCCAGTTCCAGGGGCCTTCTTCAGTAATCTTACAAAATTCTGTCTCCTTGACCACAGTCGTAACAACTAGATAATAAAGTGATGAGGGGACGAGATGAAATAATTGATTCTGTAAAGGATAAAACTATGTTAAAAATTATTTTTGGTGGGATGGCAAGTGAATTTTTGTTTCTTTTGTTTTCTTTGCACTGAATGTATATCACTCATAATTAGCACCAAACTACATTTTTATATAAGGAGGAATCACAGTGAAGTGATGCTGCAGGGGTTAGGCTCTTAAAGACAGTTTTGAAGAGAAAATTCTACATAATCATAATTACTTTGAAACTCCTTGAGCTTAGCCATAAAAGTATACACCTCTCAACTACCCCAAGACAGCCAGTTTTTCCTCTAACATGTGAAGAGACAACTGTCTTGCTAGATTGAAGGCCATAAGAAATCATTGACTTTTGTTTAAGGGATATAAGACATAAAAATCACATTTATTTTAATTTAGTTTGCAGAGGACATTTAGTCTGCATCTGCTTACATTCATGGACATATATGCATTTTCACTATATGTCTTAACCAGAGGAAAACATCCATACACATACAGGCTAAAGCTGGCACTACAGATCGGCCCTTTACACTGAAATTCTTCACTATGTGTTGTTTCTTCAAAACTAGGGCACATTTATATATGTGAATTATGCCCTCAACACAGCATACTTTGAGATTCTTTCTGTAATATGTAAACTTGGTTTTTAGCTTAAACTTTAGAAGAGTTTTCCCCTCAGGATTGCTTAGGCTCCTGACTACCCAGGCGGGACCAAGACTCCTACTGTGGTTGGAAATAAGATCAGGTCATTGGCTCAAGTTCCACAAGTAAACATGAAGTAGGAACTCTACTCTGTTTTTAGAAACCAGGGAGCCTGACTGACTTTTATCTTGGTTTCTGATGGCCATTGGTAGGTCTAAGTTGTTTGATCTGCGTTGTTTGAAAGTCAAAACGAAATTTGTCTGGAAAAGGAACTTCTTCTGTATGCTCCATTTTAAGCAAGACAAGTGATGCTTCAGGAGAATGTCACTTGCAACAAGGAGTGTTCTCACAAGTAACGTGTAGCCATGTTTGTATCACCTTCAGGGAGAGTTTGTTGCCATAAGTGGACAAAGCATGCTCCATTTAAAATCTCTGTCCAAGAAACTACTAAAGAAAAATAAACCCAGATTCAGACGTGGAGTCTGAATTTTGAGACCGTGAGAGATTTTCAGGGTTGATAGTGTAGCTAAAAATAAGAGGACTGACCCAGTTTTCTGGGAGGTCAAAATAAAAACTAGATTTGTGGAACAGTTCTGCTTTGTGATACTATATCTCATTTTTTCCTCATGTTGGAAAATATGGCAGCCTTGTAAATTTAAATCGCTCAAAATCCAAAGCAGTCTAAATATCTTAAATTTGACTCAGTCGGTGAAACCTAATGACAGTTCATGTGGCCATCATATTTATACCAGTTCATGTGGCCATCATATTTATACCAGTCTACCAGAGAAAGGGAAATCTAAAGAAGTGGGAGATGGGTGAGAGGAGAAACTGCTGCTGAGGGTGGACCATCAAAACAGGAGTGACAGGTAAGCCTCACTTAGAGAAGGGAGCAGTGCATGGCTGTGTAGCTGGGAACACCTGGCCTTTCAGCTCTGCCCCACCATCAAGAAACTCTGTGACCTTGGACACCAGCTCTTTGATTACCTTGGTTTCTTCACATGTAAAAAAGATATCATTACATTCATCACTTTCCAAATCGATCAGAAATAATGTATGCAAAACAGGATGCTTGTGATGATAGATGTGGATGTATTTTTATAATATTTGTTACTAATCAAAGTGAAATAGCCACGTCCTCCATAAAATGTTTTTTTTTTCAATGGAATAGTGAGAAGGTTGCACTAGGAATCGGGATACTTGTGTTCAGATCCCAGTTCAGTTACCGATAACTTTACATATATTTCTCAAGGTTGGTGTCACAGTTTGCTCAACTGTCATTGAGGGTAGTAATCCCATTATGAAGGTTGATGTGGGTATCAAATGAGCTAACAGCTATGTAAAGGCCACAGGCATGGAAGGCGTCATTGGTGCCACTGATCTCATGCTATCAAGATGTCATAGCATGACACAATTCCATCACAGTATTGCTGTTGCACCAGTCACACGCTGATCGAAACATCCCAGCCGTGTGCAGTAATCACTTGAAGACCACATAGGTTCTCCCCCAAATCAGCATTTCAAACAACTTCTGCTCCATTGAACTATAAGTCAGTCCATGCTTAAGACGTAAATTCAGTCTTTATAGGGGAGAGCACAGCAGTGAAGTATGTCCTCTGGTGCCCTCTACTTTTTAAAGTACATTCTTTTGCTCAGGGTCTGAATAACAATGACCTGTTTGTTTCCTGAACACTTTCCTGCTCTGGCTCCTATGTAATTTCCTGCCTGACAAATAGTCTGGCAAAACAAAGGAAATTCATAACTAGTCTTTCCTTTCCTGTGGCTTCCTGGTTCAGAAAAATGTTATCGTGAATGACAGCTTCAAGGCCATAGGGTGGGTTGGGTTTATGAACATGCCTTTGAGGTGTTTTGCAGCAAGGTTTCTTCTGGCAATATTGTTTCTTGGCCATCCTCACCTTTCACACCTTGTGTTTGTTTTGAGGCTTGTCTTGTAGGAAGGGGATAACAGGCCATTTTGTACTGATGCCTTTGTAGACCTCGTGGCAGTGGTCAGACTGTAATGTGCTTAAGACTCGCCTGGGATCAGATGTATTATGCTAAGTGAAATAAGTCAGATAGAGAAAGACAAATACTGTATGATATCACTTATATGTGGAATCTAAAACATACAGCAAACGAATGAATATAACAAAAAAGAAGCAGACTCACAGATACAGAGAACAAACTAGTGGTTACCTGTGGGGAGAGGGAAGTGGGGAGGGGCAATATAGGGGTAGGGGATTAAGAGGTAATCTGTATAAAATAAGCTGCAAGGATATATTGTACAACACAGGGCATATAGCCAATATTTTATAATAACTATAAATGGAGTATAACCTTTAAAAATTGTGAATCACTATATTGTACACCTGTAACTTATATAATATTGTACATCAACTGTACTTCAGTTTTTTAAAAATTGCCTGGGGATCATGTTAAACGTGCAGATTGTTTCCCTAGCTCTGGGTGGAACCCGAGATTATGCATTTCGACAAGCTCTCAGGGGATGCCCACACAGCAAGATTATAGATAACAGGATTCAAAGTGAAGAAACTACAAAGACCATCCATCCAACTTCCTAATTTTATGGATGAGGCACCAAGGCTTAGGGAGTTTCAGAGGCCATGGTGATGTTAAGTATAGTGAACAGCGTGGCAGTTATATGCTAAGCCATGTATCAGACATGCACAGACTGTGATTGGAAAATTAAATCTGATCTCATCGTCCTGGTGTGGGCAAAATGCCTAGAATGGATGACAGCAGATTTATAGTAGAGCTTCTTGATGGGGAAAAAATTACATCCCTTTTATAAATACGTCCAGTGCAGCTGTGGCAGTTGCAGGGGTGGCATGGTGGAGGGATGCATTGTATAGAGGTGTAATCCTCAGTCCTTTTAAATGCATAAGTAATCATTTGTTAAAATATAAGGATTGATCATGTGAGACTCTTCTGTTAGACAAGGTTGATAGAAAATTTCCATTTGGGGAAGAGGCTGCAGATAAATGTGTATTTTTCCACTAGGAACCAGAAGAATCAGAAGATTGGGGAAAAATGAAGATAGCGATGAAGGGTCAGTTCTATACAGTAGAAAAACCAGCAAGCCTGAGCATGTTCACTGGTCTCCAGATCAGACCTTGAATAGCCGTATTTCACAAGGGAAAAGACTGAGCTTGGACCTCCTCTATGTGAAGGACATTTCCCACCCACCCCAAATGTGTTTAAAGGATGGAAAAGGTAGTTCAGTAATTACAACTGAAGCTTGTAGAAGAACTGATTTAATGTTTATAAACTTCATTTTCTTGAAACCTAAAATATGGCAGTTAAACTTTTAGAAGGAGTTTGCCTAGTGGATTAATAATTAAAAGAAGAGCATTAGGTGAATTATCTAGGATTCATCTGTTTCCCATTCATAGTCCTTTATGAGGCCATTTCTCTCAAAATGAATTATCATGGAAGTCTATTGCTTCTACAAAAACAAAATATGTTAGTCATTTGAAGTTGAAATCACCCCTGGGGGATCTCTTTTGATGTTGCTTTCTTTTTTTTAAAAAATTTATTTATTTATTTATTTATTTGAGGGGGGCCACGTTGGGTCTTCCTTGCCGTGTGCAGGCTTTCTCTAGTTGGGGCGATGCACGGGTTTCTCACTGCAGTGGCTTCTCTTGTTGCGGAGCACAGGCTGTAGGTGCGCAGGCTTCAGTAGTTGTGGCTCACATGCTCTAGAGCGCAGCCTCAGTAGTTGTGGGGCACGGGCTTAGTTGCTCCGCGGCATGTGGGATCTTCCCGGACCAGGGCTCGAACCTGTGTCCCCTGCATTGGCAGGCAGATTTTTAACCCCTGTGCCACCAGGGAAGCCCTGATGTTGCTTTCTTTAAAATATTTTAAATATTTTCAATGATAGCTAAGTGGTGAGGTGTTTCATTTTCTTTCTCTTATTTACTATAAGTATGCTTGATATACATCTTCGAAACATTTTTAAGAGGGCAACATACAGTGGGGTTCATTTCATGTTTAATATTTGAAATTAAACATCTTTTTATTGTTTACGTTGTAGTTTAAATATTACCACCATTGAATTCAGTTAAGTATTTCCACTTTTAACTGCAAAGCTCATATGCTTGGGTATTACAGAAGATATTTAACTACAGAGGTAACTGCTGCAATTTTGGGCAGTATCAGTTAGCCTTTAAGAAAATAAAGAGTCTTGGGGGAATGTGCCTTTTAGTTTAATACAGCAGTTGGCAAATGTAGATGCTTAAAAGCTTTGACATCCCAATATATGCCATCAAAGCATTGTAATAAAATATTAAATTAATTCAGATAAAAATCCATCGGGGCCACCGACATAGTAGAAGTGTGGTTTCTGTGTAGTTAGTCTGGCCACAAAATTCAAAGATTAAGTCCCACTCAGAATGAACAATGAAATGATATTTGGCTTTGAATTTTTTTTTTATCATAAGAGAAATTGCCTGGTGCCAATTTTGTTAACAGTTGGTAAAATCCTGAGCCCTTAATAATGTCAAGAAGTAGGTTGCCATCTTAGACATTTTATGGTCAGAAAATTGAATCCTACTCCAGCTAACAGTAATCCATCATTTCCACCCTCTTTTCTTCCCTTAAACCCAACACTGACCTCATCGTTCCAAGTGAGATCACCAAAGGTGGTTGTTTCTAAATCTCCTATGTTAAAGAGAGATAGGAAAGTGGATTTCTGCTTTGGTACCAAAAGTTTTTTTAAAGCTTAAGTGCTTCTCAGTCTGCCGAAAATGTAATGTTTGTTGAATGTTTTGTTCTTTCATTTTCTGAAAATGAATATAATAAACCAGGAAAATTAACCACCATGGGGCTCTACATTTTAGCAGCCATTTGGAGGAAATTTCCTGCCAACAGTGTAAAAGAGAAAAGGGGGCACACCATGATTTGCTGCAATCTAAAATGTCGTGCCTATTTTATGAAGCACAGATGTAAGATTTTCCAGTGTGACAGTTCCCTACACTATCTTTTTTACTGCCATGGCTGAGATGGGTACAGGACTCCCCCCAGCTCCCATGCCTGGGAAATGCCTATTTCAGGGTACAAAAGCAGTAACCATTCCATAGGGCTCATGGTGTTTAAGTCAGCTTACAAGGTAAATGTGGAAGACATTATGGAAGTCATGCTTATAATGCCTGGTTTCTCCATCTACTCTGTAAATGAACAGTCCAGTGATGAGAATAAGAGTGACCCTGGATAGGTAGGGGTTAAATCAGGGAGGTTGGTGTTATGTAGCCCAGGACTTGGATTTCAGCACTGATGCTTACTGGCCATGGAATCTTGAAGAATCCATTCACCTCTCCCGGCCTCAAATTCATGTTCTGTAAAGGTAATGATGCCTGCCTCATAAAGTTATTGGGAGGAGAGCTGTAGAAGAGCGGGCATTGGAGCTGGGCCCTGAAGAGTTCATTATAGTTTATATAAGCAGAGATGGGCTTCCCAGGTAGCAGGAACAGAGAGCAAAGGTGTGCTGAGGGGAATGCATGGTCCCATCTGAGAGTATTCCAGACCGTTCAGATGTGGTATTATGATTCTGACACCAATTCCAATGTGTGGAGTTCTCCCCACACCAACAAGTGATTCTCCAGCATTAGCTGAGTGTCCTACAGTTCAACCCAATCCTGATACTACTACCTGGAAGGTAGCGTCAGAGTCCACAGGTTAAGCAAGGGCTTAGTCCCACAAGACTGCCCACCCCACTCCCCTCCACAGCCAGTCTCGAGTCCTGGCTGTCACCTGGCCTTCTGATGGCCATCTGTGGATCAGAGACTCCAGCCACCTCCTCCTTAGGTTCTATTAACTTCCTAGAATGGCTCACAGAACACAGATAAATGTTTTACTTACTGGATTTTTAATAAACTAGCAGGTTTATTTAAAAAGGATTTAACTCAGGAACAAGAGAAGGTTAGGGCAGAGTATGTGGGAAGGAGCTCAGAGCTCTCCTGCCCCCTCCCAGCCCAGCACGCTCCCACATCTCCACATCGCGTGTTCACCAATGCTGAAGCTCTCCTAACCCTATTCTTTTTTTTACATAGCATATTTTTTAAATGTTTACTTTCTAATTGTTATGAGTATATAATACAGCTTAGTTTTTATATTGACCATGTATTCCGCAGCCTTGCTAAATTCACTTAATTTTTTTCTTCCCTTTTTTTATTGAGGTATACTTGATTTATAATATTATATAAGTTTCAGGTGTACACCATAGTGGTTCACAATTTTGAAAGCTTATACTCCATTTATAGTTATTATAAAATGTTGGCTATATTCCCTGTGCTGTACAATATATCCTTGTAGCTTATTTATTCTAAACATAGTAGTTTGTACCTCTTAAACCCCTATCCATATCTTGTTCCTCCCCCTCCCCACTGGTAACCAATTTGTTCTCTTTATCTGTGAGTCTGTTTCTTTTTTTTTATATTCACTAGTTTGTTGTATTTTTCAGATTCCTCATATAAGTGATATTATACAGTATTTGTCTTTCTCTGTCTGACTTATTTCTCTAAGCATAATACTCTATAGGTCCATCCATGTTGTTGCCAATGGCAAAATTTCATTCTTTTTTATGGCTGAGTAATACTCCATTGTGTGTATATGTACCACATCTTCTTTATCGATTCACCTGTGGTGGACACTTAGGTTGCTTCCATATTTTGGCTATTGTAAATAATGTGAACCCTATTCCTTGGGGTTTTTACAGAGGCTTCATTACATAGGCATGTTTGATTAAATCATTGGCCATTGGGGGTGAGGCTGAAAGTTCTAACCTTCTAAGCATGTTGTTAGTTCCCCTGGTGACAAGCCCCCATCCTTAGGTGACCTAGGAGCTTTTCAGAAGTCACCTCATTAATGTAAAAAGACACCTTTATAGGTCACATCACCTAAGAAGTTCCAAGGGTTTTAGTACCTCTGTGCCTATAAAGACCAAATAAATATTTCTTATTGTAAATCACAATATCACAGGTGTATACAGCAAAGAGCTGTGAGCCTCATGGCTAAAAAGATGTGGTGGGCCCAGATCCCAGAGGGCCTTTAACATTTGTCAGAGGAGTTTGGGATTAAGTTATTAGAAACCAAGAAGCCATTGAAATAGGGTGGAGCCATTCCTTAATATCAGGAAAAGATCTGGGAAACAGAGGGATAAAAATTAGAGGAGGGAGAGCACTGAGAAGAGAATTATCACAATTATCCAGGCAAAAAGTAATGATGGCTCAAGGGAGGTGGGTAATGGAAAAGGGGAGTAAGAAATGAATGAGAGAATCCAAAAATGGAATTAAAAAGGAGCCGTCAGTAATTCAAGTATGGGACACAAAAATATAGAGTCACAGATGGTGCTGAAGGTTTCACGCCTGTGGCTGGGAGAATAGTTCTGCCATGATTAGAAAATGGGAAGGCAGGAGGAGAGCCTTGAGCTCGGTTTTTTTGTTTGTTTGTTTGTTTTTGCGGTACGCGGGCCTCTCACTGTTGTGGCCTCTCCCGTTGCGGGAGCACAGGCTCCGGACGCGCAGGCTCAGCGGCCATGGCTCACGGGCCCAGCCGCTCCGCGGCACGTGGGATCCTCCCACACCGGGGCACGAACCCGTGTCTCCTGCATCGGCAGGCGGACTCTCAACCACTGCGCCACCAGGGAAGCCCCTCAGTTTTGTACATACTAAGTTCATGGAAGATCTAAGTTAATAGTTCCAGCAAACTGTTAGAAACATGTACACTAGAGTGGGAGGGAGAAGTCAGAGCCGGGGAAATACATTTCAGATTCAACCAAAAGTAGGGGGTCCTTAGCATTTCAAGAGTGGATGGGATTTCCAAATGAAGAACTGAAGAAAGAGCTGGAAAGAGATACAAGAAGAAAATGACAGAGGCGAAGAGATTAGAAAAAATGAGCAGAGATTTACTCAGAGAAATCACAGGAAATAAGCTCAGTACTGAGTATACAAGGCAAAGAGAAAAAAATTCCAGATGGAGGAAGAGGTTAAGTGATGGTAAATGCCACAAAGACACCAAGAACAACATGGCACCAGGTAGGGCCAGGAGCTGATCCCGCTGGCAAAGGTTATTCATTCCCTCACAAGATGAACATGTAAGCACCAATAATTATTCCAGAAGATCCTCTCTTTACATTTTAACTACTTAACAGTCACAAGCATAAGATTTATATAAAAGACCCATTTAATTTATTAAAGTAGACATTGGCTAAGTTATTAGCCATTACCTGTGACTCTGTAAGACATGAAAAAATTGGAAGAAATGTAATGCGGGCCTTTTATCTGTATGGGAAAGGTCATTGCAAGCATCAAATATTGAATTTTAGAATGGTACCCCAGCAAATAGATATATATTATAACTCAAATTAGACTTCAAGAGGACCGATTTGCTTGAGATTTTATCATTTAAAATATCTTGCAATAAAACTGACTTCATAGAAGGACATTAATCTCATACTTTAATGCTAGTCTGTCAGACTGTTTTAATAGATATATTTGAACAGAATTTTAATTTTTCAGATAATTTTTTTGTGAATTTAGAAGAGAATGTGAAGGATAATAGTAAGATGTTACAAATCAAATTTAAATCCTGATTTTACTTTTTTCATTTTCTACATCAATAACACTAACCAGTGATTGGTTTGAAATATATAATACAGTAAACTCTTGACAGAGGTATGATTAGAAAGTTCTGATTAATGTTATTGTTGATAGCACACATGCTATTTATAAGTCTCTAATGTTAAAAATACGTCACACAGAAAAACCTGGTGAATCTTTGGCAACATAATAAGAGAATCACAGACCTTGTGATACTCAGTTTTTAAAACTGCAGTTGCACTTAGTACAGAGTTATGTTCCCAGCTCTTTTTTCCAGTAAAAATGCATTTCAATAATGAAATGTGTAATTTGGGAATTTTCACTGGTCTACAAGAACTTCAGATAGGTTGATTATGTTCCATAAAGTTGATTTTGTTTAGTCAGTTTTAAAAAGGGGTAACTGATAGTATTTTTTGAAACGAGATGCAAACAAGACGCAGCAGAGAAAGACAGGATATTTGGTTTGAGAGCCATGAGAAATGTTGGCAGGCGGGGCTGTTTATCACACAGAAGAGAAGGCTGGAGCAGAGCTTCACGTCTGCAAAGCCAAAACTGGCCTTCTTTGTTGCCTCAGAACATATATCGTGCAGCACCTGGGAGCCTTTGAGAAAGACAGATTTTTTTTCAAGGCAAAACAATGAGAACTGTTGAAGAATGGAGCAGGCAGGCGTCCCATCACGCTTTTCTTGTCCTTAACACATGTTCATGGAAAGACTAGGGACTCACTGGATATGTCCTTCAGCTTGAAAGAAACTGTACCTTGCATACTGCCGCCACTCCACTGCAAACACCCCGCCAAAGCATGCTCTCATTCCTCTGTGATCACAGCAGACTAGGACAGAATGGCCGTTGACCTCTCAAGGTTTTTCACCACTGGGGGGAGTGGTGCAGCGGGTCAGAGCATCAGCCTTGGCCTAAGCCACTCTACCTGGGCTCAAATCCCACCTTGGGCATTGCTAGCTATGATTTTGTGTAAGTGGCTTACCTACTGTGTGCCTCAGTTTTCACATCTGTAGGATGGAGACGATAATGGTACCCACCTTGTGGCTGTAAATAAGATCATACATGTCAAGTAGTTACACTCGTGCCTGGCAGACAGCAGTTGGTAGCCGCTGCTGCTCCTTCTGTTGTGATGGTTGCTGTTACTCACCAAAGACATGGCTCTGTTTTGTTTAGATGAGCTGCTTCAGAAAGAGCAGAACTACTCAGACGATGTCTTGGCCAACATGATCAGCGAACCAAGGATCAGTTATGGCAATGATGCTCTCATGCCATCTTTGACTGAAACCAAAACCACTGTGGAGCTTCTTCCCGTGAATGGAGAGTTCAGCCTGGATGATCTCCAGCCCTGGCATCCTTTTGGGGTCGACTCCGTGCCCGCCAACACAGAAAACGAAGGTAAGAAGCCCAGGAGGGAACAAGTGTTCAGTCTGGTTGTATAATCTCTCTCGTGTTCTTAAGAGGTGACTTTTGATATGAATTTTTAAAAGTGCTTTCTCACTGAGAGGTATTTTGTTGCTTCTGGAATGAAAGCACAATATTCAATTAGTGTTTATGAGACAGTGACCTAGAATGCACACCTCTGAAGAAAACAGACATGTGATAAAACTGTGGAAATCACAGTTCACTCAGTGGAGAGAGAAAATTTTTTTTTCTTTTGTGGCCACACTGCGAGGCTTGCGGGATCTTAGTTCCCCGACCAGGGGTTGAACCTGTGCCCTCGGCAGTGAAAGCACAGAATCCTAACCACTGGACCACCAGGGAATTCCCAGAGAGAGAAATTTTGATGGGGCCTGCATAATTGGAGGTTTGAAAGCCACCAAAATAGTCTTCATTGGTTATTTATTCTAGTGCATTACATTTCAGATCACATTAAATGTTAAAGGCAAAGATAAAGAACCACTTATGTCATGAAAAGTAATTTGCTTAAGAGTTATACAATTCTGTGTTTGGAAAGTTAAATATAAGGCAGCTGTCAAAATTAAGAAGCACATTGACCTAAACATTTCTTCTATGATAATTCAGAAAAGCAAGATTTTCTCTGTCAACAAACTTGCACAATGCATTATGTACTTTTCATTCACAGGGATTTCTTAGCAGAAATTTTCAAATAATATCTATTTAGGAGAGAGAATTTTTTAGTCTTATTCCATATCATTTTACATGTTCAGAAGTATAAAATTTTGAACATAGGAACACCTTGATTTCGAGATACTAATACCTTGTTTTTCAAGAACACACAGGATTTTTTTTAATAAATTTATTTTATTTTTATTTATTTTTGGCTGCGTTGGGTCTTTGTTGCTGCACGCAGGCTGTCTCCAGTTGCAGCGAGTTAGGGCCACTCTTCATTGTGGTGCACCGGCCTCTCATTGCAGTGGCTCCTCTTGTTGCAGAGCATGGGCTCTAGGCATGCAGGCTTCAGTATTTGCAGCACGCGGGCTCAGTAGTTGTGGCTCGCGGGCTCTAGAGCGCAGGCTCAGTAGTTGTGGCGCATGGGCTTAGTTGCTCCGCGGCATGTGGGATCTTCCCAGACCAGGGCTCGAACCCGTGTCCCCTGCATTGGCAGGTGGATTCTTAACCACTGTGCCACCAGGGAAGCCCAAGAACACATAGGATTTTATCTGTGGTTTTTCTTTGTTAAAGAAGCAACTTTTGACAGTAATATTTTGACAGTAATAAATATGGATATATGTAGTATGGATACCTCAAAATACAATCACTTACTCCTCAGACTAAATATAAATCCAATATTAGACCATAAGTGCACTGGAGAAGCTTTTTTTAATTTTTTTTTTTTTTTTTTTTTTTTTTTTTGCGGTACGCGGGCCTCTCACTGTTGTGGCCTCTCCCGTTGCGGAGCACAGGCTCCGGACGCGCAGGCTCAGCGGCCATGGCTTATGGGTCCAGCCGCTCTGTGGCATGTGGGATCCTCCCGGACCGGGTCACAAAACTGCGTCCCCTGCATCGGCAGGCGGACCCTCAACCACTGTGCCACCAGGGAAGCCCGAGAAGCTTTTTTTTAAAGAACCATTGCAGAAAATCTTGATATGGACTGTTTCCATAACATGAGTAATCACCCCAAATGTGTTTCATTAATTTGGAAAAAGGTACCTTCTAGTAATACTATCAGACCATAAACAGCAGTGTTATTTATAATATAAAAATAATTAAGACTACCATTTATAAAAATAGTTCTAACATAGAGGAAAAGAATTTAAGGATACTTAGTTATCAAAGATCTGGGTGACTTCCCTATTAAATTGTATTATTACTAGAATGCTAGTTTTGTCATTTTTTAAGATAAATACATTTTGGTCATTTAAAATCCTCATCAGTCAGTCTCTAATGAGATTTTTTTGTGAAAAATTTTGTAAACTGAATTTTGTAAACATTTTGTAAACTGAACACACACAAGTTTTTTTCTTTTCCTTTAGGATACTGTGTTGTTTAATTGATGGAGAAATAAGTAACATGTATGGAGTCTTAACAAACTTTGTTTGGTAGAAAATTGCAGTCCTTAATGCCCTTTTTATACCAAATAATGTTAAATGTGTAGTTTGTCACTTATGTCCAGGTTTTAGCTTTTTATGGAAAAATTTAAATACATAGATTATTCTCTATTTTTATTAAAAATTGCCTCTGCCATTGAGAACTTACTCATCTCCAATGTGATTCTAAAATTATAATTTATAAAGAATTAAATATCAATTTCTTATAATTTAAGACCTTTTCACGTATTTTAAATATATATTTTCTATAAATGAAAAGTTCCCATTTAATATTTTCCATTTATTGATTTTGGAAAAGTAGGATAAAACATACTTTAGCGTTTACCTTAATCATTTTTATGAACACACACACAAATAATAGAGGATAAATTTGTACAAATTGTAATTTGTACTACAAATTGTACTACAAATTTGTACTGCGAATTGTAATTTATTTATGGTAAAATTTATGGAAAGGGATTTAGAAAACTCACAACGTAAGCTAAGTTAGCAGCAGAGTAAAATTAATTTACAGACATTAATGTGGATGTTTGTTGTCATATTTGGTATTTCCTTTAGAAATGTGAACTGTGCAAAGTTTAATGAAGATAAAAGACACTCCAGCCCCTGTTTTATGTTAACTCTTCAAATTTCGTGAATACGGTGAAATGCAATGAGCCTGGTACCACAGACCACAATAGAGAATAGCAAAACGTTATAAACATTCCAGAAGGTGCTTCACTTCCTGAATTTCAGAATTTCCCTTTCTCCATCAAATCTTGAGAGCTCAACTGCTTTATATATGAATATCAGCCTACATGTTTCCTTGGTGTCTTTAATGAGTTAAATTTAGCTTTGCATTTATCATATTAATAGTATAAGTAATACCGCAGTTAAATAAATCTGCTCTTATACGCCCTAAGCATTTTATCTTGACTCTATGTGTACTCATAGGCATATATATGATCTCCACTAAAAATTATACGCCTTCTATCAATATTTAAACATGCTTCTTATGTTAAAATTTTTAAATAGTAGCCAAACTGATCCATTTTGTTTAGGAAAAAAATGGGATAATGCTAACTGTTCCTTTTACGTAGAAATATAAAAAGGAACTATTTCATTTCACTAAAGCCACTTCCTGAAATCCCACCCCTGATGCCATTGTCAGCACTCTCAACTGTTTTCCTGTTCTTCTGCCCCTTAAGAATTCCCTCAAATCAAACAAGAAACAAGGCAGTGATGGTACAAGTTAGAAAGCAAGCTGTGATTTTTTTTTTTCTCCTTCTCTTGCCAAATAATCCAAAAAAAACTGGATTTATCCTGGGTTTCCCCAAAGTGATCAGTTTACCCAAGGTGATCAGTTTTTGGAAGGTCAAGAACAAAAATGGTTTGGAGATACCCCAGAACATCAATGGACTGAACACACACACCAGGGCCCTTGAGTATTGCCAAGGTAGGTGCCCAGTTGGACAAAGTCCATGACTGAGTGCCTCTGGATCCCTGACCAAGATACAGCTATTACATTGCCTAGGCCTCATCAAAAGAGCTAATATTCAGGGCTTCCCTGGTGGCGCAGTGGTTGAGAGTCCGCCTGCCGATGCAGGGGACACAGGCTCGTGCCCCGGTCCGGGAAGATCCCATATGCCGCGGAGCGGCTGGGCTCGTGATCCATGGCCGCTGAGCCTGCGTGTCCAGAGCCTGTGCTCTGCAACGGGAGAGGCCACAACAGTGAGAGGCCCGCGTAACGCCAAAAAAAAAAAAAAAAAAAAAAAGAGCTAATATTCTTGTTAAATAAGGGTGTTATTGACAAACAGCAAAATCTTACATAAGAGTATTGGAGGCAATAATATGTAAGATCTCAGAGCTTGAGTTCTGGTTTTCACCATCATCAGACCACCACTCCTTTTATAACATTTTGAAAAGTCTCTCTAACAATGAATCTTAAACTGAACTGACAGAGTTTGGTAGGGGAGTCAATACCATGGATGTAATTTATAGTAAGTGTTTCAACGAGTGTTCAGGCTTGACTACCAGTGGAAACAATGGCAGTCAGGTGTTTGCCCCCTTATGGATGTGACAAATACAGATGCAGACTGATACAGGGGCCCTGAATTAGTTTTTCTTTCTTCATTTTATCCAATGGTGAGCTCCAGGAAGATCTACAGTAAGAACTGTGCAGAAATGCATTGTGTTTATATATAAAGCTGAATTAGGTTTTGGACTCACATAATCGTAAATACATAAATGTCCAACAGGAATTTAGGAAGCTGTGTAGGGTGCAGGACAATTTTTATTTGTGTGGGATTGCCCTGTGCATGCCATCTAGCATCCCCGGTCCCCAGCCACTAAAAGCCAGTAATGTCCACCCTCCTTCTCCCATCATATCAACATCCCACACTACAGAATTATGTGCATCAGAGTTTAAATTCCAGCGCTGCTACGTGATCTGGGGCAAGTCACAGAGCCTCTCGGGCTGCTTCCTAGTCTGTAAAATAAAGTTGGTAATAATTGCTAACTCAGAGACAGGGTGTGAGCATTAAATGAGATGGTATGGAAAACTCTTAGCAAAGTGCCTAGAATGTAGTAAATGTTCAGTGGTAGTTTTTTGTTGGTTGGTTGGTTTTATTTTGTTTGTTTTTAAATAGAACCAGGATCATATTAGAGAGGTTTTACCAGCTTGTCTCAGAGAGTCACCCTAACACCCAAACAGTATATCCTTAAAATTAATGAATATAACAAGCCGTATAACAGTCCTAAAATCTTACCCTTTCTCCCCATCTTCCTCTTCTCCCTCTCCCCAGAGGCTTTTCCTTGTTAATCTTACAGACATGTGCTTGCACACAAAGCTATTGAAAATACCTAAAATTCTCAAAGGATTTCCTTTCATTGTTCATGCAACCCTTATCATCATCAGAGCTTCGAACGCTTACCAAAAATTTGTTTTTCTCAAGAACAATCAGTCAAGTCCACAGAGGGGGTCAGACACTCAAGCATTCTGTTAATTTATATTGAAAAAAGAAGCATATCACAAACACAGTTTTCCAATATTTTAGGCTCTTTGACCAGCTGCGATTTGCCTTCAGGGATTGTTATTCTGTGGTTGAGCCACAAAACTGAAATGGCTAAACTGAAGTGAAGCTGTTGTTCATAAAACAGTTGTTCTCATGGATTGTGAAATCATCTGGCTGAAAGCTTTTGTGCTGATAGCATTTGTGTTTGCTCTGCATTTTCATGACTGCCTGACCAGAAGAGCCTGAAGATGAGGAAGAATGCAGTGGCCACCAGAAAGTTTTTGTGGCCAGCAGTCAGCTTGTCTGTGTGTATAATACATACACAAAACACTATAATATTCTTCATGAGGCACACTAGGTCTTGTAACATCGTATTGTGTAACTGCATTGTGAATTTGCCCTCTCGTACATTTTCGCTTAGCCATAAAGCAGCAATGAACAAAGCACTTTAAATGAGGAAATTGAGATTAAATAATGTCTTTCATCAAACCTGCAAGCCAGGGCTTTTCAGGCCCCTCTTATCTACGAGTAAAACTGATTTCCTGCTGATTCCTCCATCACCTTAGGCCTGATGGGGAGGGGAGGCTGTGCTGGGCAGCATTTAGCTTAGAACTGGTCTATTACAAGGAATGCCAGAGCTAAGAAACTCAAAAGTCCTAGCGCTTCCATCATTTTGTTTCTCTCTTTTTATAGGGGACTATTTGATTCAGAGCTGCTGATGGCAGTAGAATAACATATTTCTGCCTATTTTAACTCTTTAAGACAATCTGTTTCTAATGTTTAACTTACTAAACAGCCAAAGTAACATGTTTTGAACACTATATTGAAGTTACTTGCTGGTTCAACTAGTAATGGTCCATTTGAAAAATTAGAAAGTATTTATTTTGGATTGGGGAGTAATGCACTCCTTTTTCTTGTCAATGTATATTCTTTTTTGCAGTGATGAAATTATCTTTTAATTATTGATGTCGATCACTGAACACGAGTTACTTATTTTTTGAATATTTACTCATATTAAATCAGCCTCACACTGTTAAAGCAGACTGCAGTTTAAGTCACTAAAATTATTATTGTTTATCTTCCTGAAAAATATAGTTTTATTACTGTTTTCAAATAATACACGAACCTTAAAACAGAAAGGCAGAGAAATTTCTAGGAATGATCTCCTCACCCAGAATAAACTAATGACAGCTTTTTGTGGTAATATCTTTCAGACCTTTATCTATGCGCATGTGATGTGTTTCCATATTCCCTTGAGTAATTATGGAATAGGGCTTTATCATTTGTAAGGGTCTTTGGCATGTGTGTGCACATTTGAGCCCTGGAAAAACCCAGCTTCCTTGTGACAAAACAGAAGCTCAGAAAGAAGGAGGTTTGCCCAAGAGCGCAGAGAAAACAAGTGGTGGCATTAAAATGGACCCTGAGACTAGCCTGACTACCACATCTTCAGTCCAAATTTAAACCACAAACTCAACTGCTTTCCCCTGAGTGGAATACAGTTTCTAATGATTTAACCATTGATGAAGGTAATCACTTTAAGTTACTTTTTTGCTCTGTGAGTTTGCTTTGGTACATTCTTACCTTCAACTGAAGCACCATTTGGGGCTCTTGTCATCAGGAAGCTCTCAAAAAGTACAACAATCCTTCAGTTAACACCATTTTATAAGGAGTAATAAAAAGTCCCTCACCATACATTGTTGCGGATGGGAAAAAGGATGAAATACAGAGAAACAGTATTGTTCAAATGTATTTGTGAGTTGCAGAAGGAAGTATGTCTTAATCTGATACACGAATAGAGTGTTACTCATCCTCACAATAGTTGTCATAGAATATTTCATAAATAGGATATTTAATAAATGGAGTTTTATAGTATTTGAGAGTTTTTGAAATGGAGTTTTAAAATTTTTGGTTCCTCATTTCAATTAGAAGATAAGTATTATTTCTGTTTTACTTGTGAAGAAACAGCCTCGGATGGGATCATTTGCCCCAAGTCGCCTGCATTGTAAATGTTGGGTTTAGATGCCTCCGCCCTCCTTTTCTCCTCTACGGTGCTGCCAGGCTGCATGATAAAGGACCAAACCACCTTTTTCTTTGGATACATCCAAATGTCTTGGTATTCTCAGCAACATTTTTTTTTCCTATTTTGTAGACTTGGCTTGCTGCCACTTTCTTCTCCCTTACTGTTCCCTGCTAATGTGTGGCATTCAAAATCGACTTGGACTTATAATCCCATTTTTGAATGCCCGGGCTGTGTGCATCAGTAAGCTGTATGGTCTTACTGAAATTTTTGATCCAAATGCCATCCCGTCGAGCACACCTTCTCTTCCCATGGACACCTCTGCTCACTTTTCCTTACCTTCTTACTTTTATATTTCCCAGACCTTACCCAAGAGGCTTTATCCTCCCTCATGGCTTCACTGGCCCCTTGTCCATTATTTATCCTAAAAGCTTTGTTTCTTTCCCTTGCCTGTTTCTTCAAAGACCAGGGTAAGTTCAAGTTAATATTTTCTGAGAGTCAGAAGCACTTTGGAAATACCAGCTAATGGTCAACAACAGTGGGCACTATTGTGCTGACTGCAATGTTTTCTTTGGGTCAGACCCAGAATACTCGCAAAGGAAAAATTGTGAAAGTCGACAAATATGAAAGGAAGTATTTGCACTTCACACATTTCAACTCTATGTCATCTATTAAATAGAAACCAGTCTTTAAAAATACAGAGAGAGGGGGAGGAAACTCTGGTTTACCTCTTCTACCCTCAAACTGGGAACAAATTGGATTCGCTAAATGGCAGATTATGTGGTGAAACGTTCCTCTCCTGATAAATTCCTATTTGCATTTCTCCTGGCGATTTAATGGAGTCCTTTTGTAGTTAATTAACTGTAAAATAAAATAAGATTAAAAAAAGATAAGATTGGATAGTTGTAAAAGGAGATATCTTTAAGATTTTCCACTGCGCTGGGCATAATGTATTTTATTTCTAATCAAAAGCCAAGAAACTATTTCTAAATTCGCTGAGAGGAAAACCCACACTCCCAGCCCCTCTTCTTTGATGTTGCCGCGTATCTTATCCTGGTGAGCACATTTATTAGAAAAATAAGGAGTAGGATTGGCACATCAAGAGCGATAAGCCTTTTGAAGTGGTACCCCTCCCATCCTTGATGCTCAGGATTAACTCACTGTGGTTCTTTTCTAGCTGCTTTTTTTTTTTTTTATATAACTTGTGTATTGCACATGCTTTTCCTTGCGCTGTGTTCAGGAGCCACGACTTACCATCTCGATTTGTCTTGTTTGCTTTCCGTGTATCTTGCTTCCTGTGCCCAGTCGAGCCTGTTGACGCCCGCCCTGCCGCCGACCGAGGACTGACCACTCGACCAGGTATATCCCGGTGACCCTCCGCCCCTCCGCATCTCGCGCTTGCACAGACGCAGCCCCTTTCTTGGGGGTCAGCCTCTCTGAATTGCAGATATGGAGAAGCAGGGTTTGAAATGACCATGGAAACCAAACTTTTTAAAACTCCCCTTTGCTTTTCCTTACACTTCATTTCCCAAGTTCCTAATTAGGCGATCAATTTTTTGCTTTCTGAGCATTCCTTTTGAAACAATAAAAAGGAGCCCTTCCAACGTTTGTTTTTTCCTTTTGATTTTCTGGTGGAGAGGGTTCTGTAGAGCCGATTGGTCCTCAAGAATGGAAACCTACACAGATGCAGACTCTAGCTGGTGACGACCTGGTTACTGCTGGAATATCTCATTCTTTCTTTCTTGTTTGGTATCCGGATGGTCCATTTCTAACTGAACTGGGCTCAAACTTGATTCAGTTCCTCAAGTAGACATGAGTTCCTAAAAATATCAGAATTGGAATATCTTTAGAGCCCAGAAGTATTTCCATTTTATCTTTTGTGGGTTATATATACTTATTCTTGATGAGTGTCTAAAATGCAGCTGAGGTATGTGCCTAATTTTCTATACAAGTTCTTTATTTTTTTATAGTACTTAAAATTCCCATTAACACTGATATGGACACTTCTTTGGTTTTTTTTTTTTTTTTACATCTTTATTGAAATATAATTGCTTTATAATGGTGTGTTAGTTTCTGCTTCATAACAAAGTGAATCAGTTATACATATACATATATTCCCATATCTCTTCCCTCTTGCGTCTCCCTCCCTCCCACCCTCCAGTCGGTCACAAAGCACCGAGCTGATCTCCCTGTGGACACTTCTTTTTTTGGTAGTTTCCCAAGCATTAAGAAGAAACACACTTTCACCTTCCTATATCTCAAATTTAGTTTTAAGAATAATGTCACACCCAACAAAAGCACATACATGCCTGGTTTTGACCCCGTGCACTACCTCGCCCAACTGATAAGTACCCATTGCTTTCAATGAATCAAAAAGAGAAGTTACTGAATTGACAAATCTGTATATACTCTGGGGAGATTTTACTCCCAACAGTGCAAACCTACCCATAAATGTTTTCTTCTGTATCTTCGTAATGTCCCCATGCGGTACTAGGAACAGGGCATTAACCTCATATGGAGATGTTAACACAAGGAGTTTGACCTTTGCTCCCAGGTTGAGATGCAGTCAGCAGCCGGGCCAGGAGCAGCCCCTGCCCCTCTCTGCCAGTACAGGCTCAGGTTCCATCTGCTTCCCACCACAATCACTGACGAGAAATTCAGTGTCTGCCTTGTGGCACCTTCATGCCTCTGCGCTATAATTAACAGGGCAGCGGGGGCCGTGGAGTGACACATCTTGACAGCCAATCTCCTTGATTTTATGAATCTCTTTCTGTAGGGCTTTTCAGAGAAATTTAAATTATAGTAAGTCAGACCCAGTTTCAGCTCTTCTAACATCTTCCTTATTGCCAGTGTCACACAAATAAATTTCAAAGAACCAGCAGTTGACACATCCCCAGCCTGCTCAGCCCACTGGTAGGGCCCAAGGCTGAGTGAGGCCTTGGGCCCTACCAGTTCCATTCTAACTGCAGCTGATACTAGCTTAGGTTGGTCCTTTGCCTTGGGCCTTTTTTATGGCACTTCCTACTTTATTTTTAAAGGAAGAGATGCTTTTCATCTACAAGCATGAAATGTGAATTAGAAGCGCTCATTCAACCAATTTTATTAAGTTGCTACATTGAGCATACTGGGCAATTATGTTCCTATTGAAATACCCAGGAAGAGGTAACACCACTGAAGTAGATTTTTTTCCTTTTTTAAAAAATCTAAAATGAAAAGGACTTTTCTATACATTCTTAAACAAAAACAATTTGTTTTAAGGGAAGAGCTTGAGAATACTTAGAGGTAACATACAGATGGGAAGAAGCTCCTTCTAAAGTCTTTGTTGTAACAATAGCAATAGCTCATTCTGATATTTCACAAAGACTCTCCAACTGCTTTGGAGGGTCAAAAGAAATTAAGTAATAAGGCCTCTGTTCTCAGGAGCTTGAATAGAAAGACCACACTTTGTGTATTTAGAAAGATGAGATGGAATTAGAAAGGCACGGAAATACAAAGTAACATAAAGTGTAAACCACCTTGTGATGTTTGTTTGTGATTTGAGCAGATGGGACATTAACCAAGGGGCGCGTTAATCAGGGCACTTGCTGGAGATGAGCTTTAAGATAGGTTTTGAAAGGTTTTGGGCACATCCATTGTCAAAGAAGAGTGGAATGTTCTATACAGATAGATGAGAGAATGGCCTGGGCCAAACTTCCTTTCTTACACTATTGTAAGGCTTGGGTTCCCCAATAGAAGAGGGCCATAGTGGGGAAAGAATGCTCAGATAGGAAGTGAGGAAGATTCTAGCTAAGGTATGTTTATGAACAGTCCTATTTGCTGCGTATGTCTTAAGAAATACTATGCTCTATATTTTTGTGCTTGTAGTGAGTCTTTTGAGCACTTGGACCAGTTTCCCCCTGTGTTTTCTAGCATTACTTTCGGTTCTTCATCATCACACTTTATGAGACCACGTGTTTGAGTCTAACGTGCTCAATTATATCATTAGATTTTCCAAACTTAGAAACCCTTTCCAGGATTGTCACATCATGTTATTCAATTGATGTCATTGTTTTTTAAATAATCACTGCTGTCACTCTGAAACAAGTAAAGAAAGGGCTTTTGTATAATCACAACTGAGGAAAATGACTTCTCCTTGACTTCCATATCTGAAATAACAGGGTACAGTCACTTCTAGAATGTAGTGTCAAGGAAGGAACACCTTTAATATCAGTGGTGATTTCTAGGGATGGTGACCATTACAGCTACTCCCCTGGGCTTATTTCCAGAGAGAAATAGACTCTGAAGGACAAGTAACACCATTTGACCAGAATAAAGGAGACAAATACAGGCATACCTCGTTTTATTGCTCTTCACAGATGTTGCATTTTTTACAAACTGAAGGTTTGTGGCAACCCTGAAGTGAGCAAGTCTATTGGCGCCATTTTCCCAAAAGCATTTGCTCACTTCATGTCTCTGTGTCACATTTTGGTAATTTCGCATTACTTCAAACTTCTTTGTTGTTGTTATATTATGGTGATCTGTGATAGTGATCTTTGATGTTACTATTGCAAGATTACAACTAGCTGAAGGCTTAGATGATGGTTAGCATTTTTTAGCAACAAAGTATTTTTAATTAAGGTACACACATTGTTTTTCAGAGTAGACTACAGTATAGTGCAAACATAGCTTTTATATGCACTGGGAACCCCCCCAAAATAGTGTGACTCACGTTATTGCAATATTCACTTTATTGCAATGGTCTGAAACTAAACCTGCAGTATCTCTGAGCTACGTCTGTACATTAGCAGACTCTTCACAGGGTGGAAAACTTACCCTTTCCACTATAATTTTAACCATGCTTCTCCAGTCCTAATAAAGGAAACCAGATCCTTTGAGAAAGGTTTCCTGAAGGACATGCTTTCCTTCTTCAAATGAACATGCTTCCCTTCTTACTGAGAGCCTGGTGTCAGAGCTTAGAGAATGAGAGTCTGGTGTCAGAGCTTAGAGTGGAATCAGGACAACTCGGAAAATGCATGTGGTAAAACTGTAAGTGAAGGTCCCTGCGATTTATTTAAAACTTCTCATCACATATCACTATATGCAGTTTCAGCTTATTATCAGTGACATTTTCCTGGTGCAAGCTTATTAATTTTTTCCCCTTTTTAATGACATTTGCTTAATATATAGAAAGGCTTTTCAGTGAATGACTATACATGCTGTACAAAAATGAACTAGGGAGAGCTCTTTCCGCTGAGTCCTGCAAACTATTGTGCTATAATTAATTATCTGTTGTTCTGACTTGCTACATGAATTTGAAATTTTTTTGACTATTAAAAGTAATCTTCGTGTCCTTTCAGAAAGAGTGTGGGTTTTTCTAGAAGGAAAGACTATTCAAGAGAGTGTTCTTAAGATCTCAGAAATATAATTTTAACTATTGCACTGTTAGATCCCGATGACAGAAAGAGGGTAAGGTATAAAGAAATCACTTTGGTTCTAAAGGGACCTCAGATTTAAAAGGGTTTGTAGAAAGATAAAAGTATACAACTAATGAGAAATAAAAGAGCATTAGTGTCACAGCCCAATAAACATTTGTATCAGGAAGATTAGAGGTCAGAATAAGATGAAACTTATTAGAAAATGCTAATCATTTTAAAGCAAGAACATAAATAAGAATAGAGAGCCCTACAGCTCTTGGGATGGGGTTAGGAATCGGGACAGTCAGTGAGTGGACCAGTTAAAAGATGAGAGAGAATGGGAAACTGTCCCGCTTTGATTGTGCTTCTGTCTTTCATGTGTATATTAAACAGGATGGTCTTTTGTTAAAGGAAAGGCAAGTCCAAGACAGGTGAAGATGAGAAAACAAGGCACTAGCCCTTTGTAATAGTTATCTATTACTATGCAATAAATAACCCCATAACTTAGCAACTTAAAAACAAACCTTTACCTTCTTATAATGAATTTCAAGGATTTCAAACATGGTTTAGCTGGGTGCTTCAGGCTCAGGGTCTCTCAGGAGGTTGCAGTCAAGACATCTGCCACAGCTGCAATCATCTGAGGGCTTGAAGTTTGGCTAGGGCTGGTGGGTCTTCTTCCAAGATGGCGCACTCACATGGCTGTTGGCAGGAGACCTCAGTACCTCACCATGTGAACTTTTGAGTGTCCTCACAACATGGCAGCTGGCTTTCCCCAGACTAAGTGATCCAAGAGAGAGAACACAAAGGAAGCTGCCTTGTATGACCCAGTCTCAGAAGTCATACCCCATCACTTTTGCCATATTCTAACAGTAGAAGCAAGTCACTATATCAGGTCTACACCTGAGGAAAAGGGAATTAAATCCCACCTCTTTTTTTTTTTTTTTTTTTTTGTGGTACACGGGCCTCTCACTGCTGTGGCCTCTCCCATTGCAGAGCACAGGCTCCGGATGTGCAGGCTCAGCGGCCATGGCTCACAGGCCCAGCCGCTCCGCAGCATGTGGGATCTTCCCAGACCGGGGCACGAACCCGTGTCCCCTGCATCGGTAGGCGGACTCAACCACTGTGCCACCGGGGAAGCCCAATCCCACCTCTTGCTGGGAGGAGCATCCACAAATTTGTGGGTATATTTTTAAACTACCACACTTCTCTACTCAAGTCCAAGTTCTTATAAATCATGGGCTGGGAGAACTTGAGGGCAAGATCTTAGAACCCCTCTCCCTGATCTTTGTGGACTTAGAAGATAGGGATAAGAAAATGTAGTTGTGACAAGCCGAAGGGAGAGAAGACAGCATCACAATCTACATGCCGGGTGGAGACTGACATTGATCTTGGGTCCATTTTCAAATAGGTTATTAAATGGAAGCTTTCTGAATAGTTGACCAAGAATCAGTGATATGTCACAACCAGCGTGGGTTCCCTGGATCTTGTAAAATTATCCTCTTTTCTCTTTGTGTAGACTCTGCTGTTAGACTGGCACGTCATACGCTGTGGACATTGCTTTTCAATTTCAGCAAGATGTGTAACAAGGTTCACAGCACCTTGTAGACAAGATGTAAGAGTTGATAGACCAAAAGCAGGAAATCAGGTCCCATGGGAGCTGAAGGAACTTGGTAACATGTAGCCCAAGTAAGAGAAAAATCAGCAGGAACATGATGCCTCTCCTTGGGTATCTGATCTGTTCAAGGCTACAGTGCAGAAGGGGGATTTAGGCTTGCTCTATGTTGAACAGAGTGGAAGTTATAAGGAAACTGATTTTGGCTTAATGTAAGAAAGGCCATTCTAGTAGACAAAGCTGTCCAAAGATGGAGGCAAACTGATAATTCTTCTCTGTTTAAGTAGAGCTGAGAGTTTACCCCTGGGTGGGAACACCAGAGAAGAGATGATTTTAGAAGCCATTCTCATCCTAAAATTCTGACTTTTGATATTTAAATGCTGCAACGTGGAAACGATATTTATACTTTGTAATTTCACCTTTTGTTTTAAAAATTACTTTGCGTTTTGATTTTAAGCTTCAAATTACTATCTGAAAAATTAAATTCATTATAACAATTAGTGTAAGAATCATATAGCAATATATAGAGAAAGAAGAGTTAGCATGTTAGAAATTGTTAGTCCCACAGAAGCATTTTTCAGACATTATGTACTGCAGTTCTTTATTCAGCAGATGAACCATTTACATTATGTATCTATAACTAAATCACTTAACTAAATAAATGATACGATTTTTACAGTGCTTCACTGCATAGATGCATGAACATAATTTATTTGTAATTGGAACAAAGTCCTCAAGTAGCAGTTTTGTTCTGACAGGTAGTTAATGCTCATTTTTAAAGCCTTTTATTATTTTTTCTGAAGGAATGAGAGCACGTGGAAAAAGACATATAATAGGCTAAACAATAAGCACCTAAAGCAAGCGAGTATATTCTAGGAGCAAATCCTTTCCAGCCTCCCAACTAGCATTTAACTTCTGTCTTTTTCCCCATTAAAAAAAAAAAAAAAAAATTATAGCATGTGTTTAAAGGCAATAGAAGCCTGAAGTGCAAATTTCTTTAATCTTTAATTTATTTTTGTTTAAAATAGGTAGTGGTTAAGGATTTAAATATAGGGTGTCATTTTCTGGAAGAAAGTCATTAATCCATTTTCCTCTAACTTCAGGCCTAGAAAGAAGTTTCTGGTAGGCTTTGTGTTGTAATGTTATTGTTTATAGATAAAACAAATGGACTGGCCTGCGTATTTTGATTATGGTATAATGCTTATGGTATCATGCAGGTTCGGGGTTGACAAATATCAAGACGGAAGAGATTTCGGAAGTGAAGATGGATGCAGAGTTCCGACATGATTCAGGATATGAAGTTCATCATCAAAAATTGGTACGTGACATAATCTACCTCTTCAGGCCACTCTGTCTTGTCAAATGACTTTCGTTCCTCTTGGGTCAGAAATCCAGTTAAAGAAAAGATTAAAACGAAAATAAAACACTTGCCTATAGGATCATCATGAAAACGTGAAGAAAAGAAAAAGAGGCTCTTTATATAGTAGTTCTTTAGGTCTAGAAAGCAGCTGAGCCCACGTTGGGCTTAAAGTGGAATTACTTTGTATTCTAGCAGCCATTTTAATAAACTTCCTGTCTGTTTTCTAGGAAATCAGGTGTATAATAGGCTTGTGTGAAGGATCGAAATCTCAGATAAAACACGTGTAAACACTGCTTGGGTTCACAGAACAGCTTCACGGCCGCTGGCTTAATTTCACATTTGTAAACTCTTCCCCTGGGCTTCGTCGCCTCTCTCTCACCCCTCCTTTCTGTCCCCTCCCCACATTTTAAATTTTTCCTCGGGAGTGGGATGGTTGGGACTCCCTGGAGGTAGGTAGAGGGGTAGGTGAGCCAGACTGCATTATGTTCCCAGCAGTGTGTTCAGCAGAAGGCTTGGGCAAGAAAGACTGTGGCTTCCTTTTCAGACAAAATTACCCTTTTCCCCCCCAAATGTTAGAATTGGAGTAAATCAAAAGGCACCCATCTCCCTTAAGGTTACATAAAAACCTTTACCGAAAGCTTCAGATAAATCAGTCCTGCATTATGTTAGGGGTCCTCCCATCTTAAGAGTAAATAAGCCCAGTAAGTGGCTTAAACTAATAAAGAAGACAATTTTGTTGCACATTCAGTATTGAACAAAAGTGGTAATCAAATTCTGAAATCAGTAATAATACTTGAGAAGGACTCTCTCAGGCACTTTGTTTTTGTTTGTGTGTGTGTATACATGTGTTTTTCCCTTTCAAGGAGAAACTGTCTTTCCACTATTCATAAATAAAATTTGCAAATCCAAGTATTAAACTCCAACAGAAACCCCTATAAAGTATAGTGTATGCCTCTTTTCACTCTAAACAATTGAGGCAAGTTCAAAATTGACTTGAGATTCAGATTTGCATTTTAACTCCCATAATCTTTTTGATAGAAGCACAGTGAACTTTTTGAAGTGCGGTTTTCGTTGGCAAGTTAATCCAGTGTCAGTTATTATAGAATCAGGGGCACTCTTGATCTGGCTGCTGCTGAAGAGGTTAATAACAACTTGTGTAATCTGTTGAGGATTTGGGAGCTGGTGGGGCAGAGAGCTGAAGATTAATGTGTGGATTTGCGTTTTCTGGTGCCTGTGTCATAAAAGCCCATCTCCGCAATTACACTAACTCCTGTAATATGACCGTGACTAATGGCAGAAGCAGCAATTGAGAGGATCAGCTCCCTCTACTGAACTAGTTGATGAAATAATGTACTATAATTAGTGCAATGAATGTTACAGAATTACAGTATTTTCTTAAAGACATAGGAAGATGTCCAGACTTGCATTCATTTCTGATTACCTCATACTTTTATTGTTAGCTAATTAATGATTTGCTTTTTATAAATATGTTGAGTGAGCATATTTGTTTAGAAAGGGGCATAATTATGAACAGTTTCTAATTTTGTTGCAGATATACCATAAGTAAAACTCTTAGAAATTCGCTTTATTTGCTGTACTTCATGTTGCCTTTTCAGACTGCTAGGATGTTAGTTCTAGCCATGACAGTCAGTCATTTTACTGTCTTGAGATTATACTAAAAGAATTATTTAGGGAGCTGTTTTTATTAATTTACATAGCAAATGTGGTATATGTTCAGTAGTAGTTGGGCCAGATGATCTGTCGTAAGATCATCTCCTTACATAAAAAATGATAAAAGTTGCAGTGTGTTTTTATAATTCCATTCAAGTAAAGTTGAAAAAATAATGACTTGCATTTATAAACAGTATGAAGGAATGTAGTGTAATAAATTTATCACTGAATAAATTTCTTCTTTACAGTATTCTCTAAATTCTTTTCATGTTTAACACAAATAAACATCAAGAATAAAAAACATTTTTAGTTGAGTTGCCAGGGACAACATAGTAAGAAAGCATGTGTTAATGTGTGGCTATTAAAATTCCTATCTTGTTGCCTACTACTTCTTCTCTTTGAAATAAGTGCCTTTTAAGCATTATGCTTCTCAAGGTTAATTAGTGTCTTGCTGAATTATTGTGGCTGAAAGTAGGTAACAAGATGCCTTTTTTCTTCTGTTTAATGCCTTTGTTTCAGAATGCTTGTTCCTATGTATTTAAAATGTCCCTCTAAGGAAATGAGGGCATCTATAGTTTGGAAAAGCACCTAAGGCATAGTGGTCATGCGTCAGGTCTCCCAATTTAAACCTGCTGTGACTGGGAAAATACTGACCTCCTTTCATAATCACGATCCGTGCCTTTCCAGTGTTTGATAGATCCGAGAGCTGCCGTCCCCCTCTTACAGAATGTTCCATCTGTCAAAGGGTTTCAGGTCCCTGCAGGCTTCTGTTTTGCCTTTCTAGAGACATGTGGGGGATGGAGCGAAGTGGACTTCCTAAAACTGGGGAAGCCACATGTTGTACATCATTCTCTAGACTACAGATGTCATTCTTAGTAAGTAGAATGTGGGTTTTTTTTTCAAGTACGCACCAAATAATTGAGTGGCCAACAACTCAAACTTACGGCATAAAATATATACCGAATATACTGAAACTTTTCACATACCTCATCCAGATATCTCCCACAATTACAATCCTTTCTCTTGCATTTGTTTTCCAGGTGTTCTTTGCAGAAGATGTGGGTTCAAACAAAGGTGCAATCATTGGACTCATGGTGGGCGGTGTTGTCATAGCAACAGTGATTGTCATCACCCTGGTGATGCTAAAGAAGAAACAGTACACGTCCATCCATCATGGTGTGGTGGAGGTAGGTAAACGTGGCTGCATGTTTGCAGGTGGGAGTTAAAGACTATGAAGAAAATCTTGCTGGGTGTTAGATGAAGAATCATCCAAGTATCTCTTTGAACAAACAATCCATATTGCTGCTCAAGTTGCAGCTATTTTCTTGCTTCTGGTTTTTATTCATTCCAACTTATAACTACTGTGATCGAGACATTGGGGATATATGCTGCTATCTCAACTTCTTATAATTTGTATTGAAATATCAAAATAATACTAATGGTAATGCCTGGCTTATGGATATTGTGATTACAGATATTGTGATTACAGACATTTAAAAGAAAAAATAACAGCAGAAGTCACAAATGAAAAAAAGGAAGTGGAAGCCTGCTTTTAAAAAAAAAATTTTAAGCACGCTTATTCCTGGATTTTTTTATCTTAAATAATTTCATTTCTAACTCAAGCCAGGTAATAGTAAATAATTTTCAGTAAAGAGTCTTACCTTTAAAGTCTCACAGAAAATCACATTATACCAAAAGGCTGAGTGAAATATACAAGGTTGTTCAAGACCTTTAACCTGTCACCCTGCACATCCACCTGAAATATCTTAGTTTCAAGGTGTTAGTGCAGTGGCACTGGAGGTGGAGAGAAGACCCACGAAGTGACAATTACATCTACTTGAGACTGTCCAAACACCCCAACCTGTGAGAAACAAGAGTATGTACAGCACAGAGGTAGCAAATTACACCAACAAAATAGAGTAAGCTGCGGGATTCAAATATGATGCCTTAAACCCATGATACAAAATATTTTAAAATAAAATTAAATGTGCAAATAAGTTCTTCATATGCATTTAAAATGCAGGGTTTAGGGGAGGAACCTCACAGTATATGTATTTTTTAGGAAACTGTTAGGGAAAGTGAATTAATACATCTTGAGAAGTTTAGAATTTTTAGAGCTGAAAAGATCTCAATAATCAATTAATTGATCTTCTCATTTTCTAGATGAGAAAACAGACCCAGACAGAAGACATGTCCTTTCAATGTCAAATTCCGTAGAGCCAAGTTCACAGTACAGATTTCCCCACATGCTGTCCATTGCTTTTTCCATCAGAGCGAAGTTCAGATATTTCCAGTGAGTTAAACTTCTCACTAACCCCAAGGAAATGTGCTCCAAACCATTCTTGATTATAGGAGGGCAGGAACAGTTTAAATAAATTAAGTTTGTGGCAAAGCCAGAAACCTCATTTAGTTCAGCACTTGGAACATCCAGACTCCTTGTTTACAGGAGCTGCTGATGGAAATTGGTTTTGAGTCTTGTTTTCCATGTCCATCCTGGTGTAGATGTGCTAAAGGACAGTGAAATGAATGAATTCATGAAATAGGTGGCAAGATGTATAAGAACTGAATGATTGACAGATAGGAGGGTGAGCACATAAATAGACGATGACGACGTCATGAAGTGTGGGGCGCTGCTCTTCATAGTAGTATTTCTGAGCTTCTGTCCTTTGAAACAGTATAAGATGTATTATTAGTAGCATTATTAGCATCAGTAATCTCATTTCTACTCAAAACAATTTTTTTTCATTTTAATTGCATGTTTGAGCAAAAAAAAAACAACCTGTTTTCATACTTGAATAATTCAAAAGCCCATTTAAATTTTTTTAATATAATCATACATTTTAATGGCCTTGAACTGATGAATCTACCCAAGCGGTGGCTTCCTTTTTATCAAAGTGCCCGTCTTTGGTGCCAAAGGACAAAGAGCCTATACTGGTTTGCTCAGGCTGCCATAGCAAAGCCACAGCGTGGCTTAAACAACAGAAATGTATTTCCTCACAATTCCTGAGGCCTCTCTCCTGGGCTCATAGGTGGCCTCCCTGTGCCTTTACATCACCTTCCCCTGTGCAGGTCTGTGTCCTAATCTCCTCTTCTTGTAAGGACAAGGATTCGTGTGCGTAAGGATTAGCGTGCATAAGGTCCACACTAATGACCTCACTTAACCTTAATTCCACCTTTAAAGACCCTCCAAATACAGTTATATTGTGAGGTATTAAGGATCAGGTTTTTAGCATCAGAATTTGGGGAGGACACAGTTCCGCCCATAACAGAGGCCAGTGATGCTGGGCGGTAAAACAAGGCATCTCAGGGGCTCTTTGCCGTGATTGCCATGATTCTGCATGAGACTTACCGGGTACTGATTTCAAAGGACACATTCCCCAGGTCCCACCCCAGACCTAGGAAAACAGAATTTCTAAATAAGAGGCTGGAAATCTGAGTGTAGAAAATGTTCACAGCTGAATCAGACATGCAGTCAGTTTTGAGAATCACTGATGTATATATAGTATTACCACTCCTGCCTCTTTGTTGTCTAAGCAAACCTTAGGGAGTAGAAAATGGTATCTCCTTGTCTCCAAGCTCACTAGTCTCTCACTGGTTGCCTTTTAAGCCTTCTTACAGCTGCCTAGGTTAAAAGTTTCTTTTGGTTAGTTAGCAAGAAAAGTCTCCTTGGTTTTGGAATATTAGAGCAGTTGATGCTTTAACATGAGTTCTGAAAAAAAAATAATTAATTTTTAAACCAGAAGGCATCCTTGTAGGGAAGGCAGTCGATCAGCCCTTCTCTTGGTATTTATTTTGTTAGCTACTTGAGAGCAACTAGGAACCTCTAGAGTGACTGCCCCACCTCCTTTTGTGTTTCTTTTGTAACGATGTTGTCGAGAGCCGGGAAACCACCCCTTTTTCCCTGGAAAGGCCTTCCTTTCTCTCCATTCCTTAGGTAACCCTTTCTCAAACTCCGTGTTGAGCCAGTGTTCAACACGGAGCTTGAGGAACTTCAGGCTAACTTCATCTAAGGTGCTCGTCGTCATCCCTGCCCTTAGGAAGGTGATAGTCTAGCTGTGGTGGTTTTGCACTTGGACACAGAGAGCTGCAACCCAGCCTAGACACCTAGGGTGCCTCACGTGGTCTGGGTGATGCAGGGTGCTGGGGGGTTTCAACATGATTGCTCTCAGAATCTACGCCGAACGAAGTGATCCTCCCACACACATTTCTCTGCCTGTCTTAGCAGGTTGTCACCCTCAAGGACGTGGAAATAAGTTTATTGCCAGCTCTGGTTAACCTATTTCGTTAATGAGTAACCTTATTTCACTAAGAACAAAAATGAGTAAATGGGTATTCCCAGATGGATGGGTCTAAGTCTGTCAGAACAGAATACAGTCACACTTCACGCCATCCGTGCATGAAGGAGAAATCACGACAAAAGCCTTGGTGTCCAGGAAATCGCTCCTTCTTAGAGGAAAAGATTCCTGCAGAAGATCACAGAGGTGTGGAAGTGAAAGCAAGCCCAGTACTTTTATTAATAGAATCGTTGCCCGGTGGAAATGAGCAGTTGCTAGTTTTTGTTTGGAAAAACTAAGCAATAAATATTGATTTAGTGACTTGCTTAGTCATAGGGCCAGAGATTCAGTCTGTAAGTCATTAGCCACCGTTTCCCAAGGAGATGACAGTGCTTCATTTGTGCTTCAAGCAGTGACAAGATAGCCTTCCGTTGTTCTGTTTCCCAAACGTGTGCACCATCTCTGGTGGCTGAGTATCCCAGCGCCTGCTGAATTACCCACCATTGTCCTGCTGTAATCAGGTTCTGCAAAGCCCATTGACCCCAGGTTCTGTTTAGTAGCAGACAGGCCTTTTCTACACTGATGTCAGTTGACACTGAATATTTTAAAATATATATTGGAGTAGTATGTCCACTACTTCTCGTCTTTAATAAGAAGGGGGGGGCACAAATTCTCTTTATTGAAGGACATGAAAAAATTTTCCTTTCACAGATCTGATAACTAGAACACCAGAAGTCTCCCATCCCCGCCCCCAGTCATCTCATGAATGATCTAAAGAAGAGAGTTGCTTATTTCGCTTTTTATGGAGATATGGCATATGACTCTTTCTAATGAATGTGCTATCAGATTGGTGACATTATAAAAATAGGTCCTTATGGGTCCTTTCTTCCTGACAAAAAGTCAGTCTTTAGTGGAGGCACCTAGCCACCGCTATAGCAGTCAGACAGATTGGTCAGGTTAAATTGGAAGCAATGGTAAGAAAAAGTGAAGGTGGACTCTAAATCTTCAGGTGGCTGGAAGTGAACTGCAGGAGGAGAAATTGGAAGGTCAGAGGAAGTCCTCAGCATAGCGGGAGAGTTCCAGGGCATGCCTGAAGAATTACTTGATGTAGGCACTAAATATCACTGAACTACTTATAAAGAGATGGAAATATAATTAAGAAAATGAACATGTATACTGTAGAGTAGAAAACCAATACTGCAAGGTTACTAGAAGGGATAAACCATTAGCTTGAAAACGTCATTGCTGTTCTCTTTGCTTGTGCTTTTCCTTCCCATGTTCCTGGTGTTTCTGATGTTCTTACACTCTCCGGTTATTTTGCATGTTTAGTTTATCTTATCCGCCATTCTTTGTCCACCTAGATGACCTGAAATGAAAAGTCTTAGGGGCCGGGATTCTGTTGTTGGGCCATGCATAAAGGGACACCCATCAACACACATCCTGCTGATTACTATACATAATAAAATTAAAGTACAGTGTCCACTGGCCCTCCTCCAAGCTTAAAGTACCTACACGAGAAACGGGATGGCAGGGGTATCTAGAAATTAAGGAGAGACCCAAATAGATTGTATGTCTACAGTCTAACGGTTGAGCTATAAATTCTTCTGGATATAGTGAAGGAATAAACAGCTCCAAAGAGTCAAGTTCAGGGAGAAAGGGGTAGGAAGAGGGCATTAGCCAAACAGTAGTCAAAAGCCCTACTCAAGGTCGTATTAGGACCAGATGAATCAGGCTCTTTGGGCTCAGTTCTCAGTGTGTGTCAGCAGCAGTGACCGTGGAAGTCCAAGGTGGGGTGCAGCGCAGGGGCCCGGGGTCTCTAACAAAGATGAAGACTTCAGATCAGTCACTACTCCCATCAAGTCCAGAAAGTCCAGAGAGGGGACGCTCAGAGGTGCTGTGCCGGGTGGGTTTTCATCTCAGCAAGTGACACATGTTCCTGCCCCGGGGAGCAGATGGGGATCCTGTCCCCCACTCCATTGTTCTGTGGGTTCTTCCAGAATAAGCACCACTGGCTACATCTTCCCCCAGCTCCGTTTGCAGGGAAATAGTGAGTGACAGATAGCTGAGGCTTGTTGGGATGAAAGGCTCCCCCTTACCTGCTGCCCTTCCTTCAGTGGTAGGTTTATCCATGGACATGAGTACTGTGTTTCACTTTTAGCTCTTGAGGGGTTGGGAATAAAAAGATGCAATCCACACTCCTTGGGTGCCATGTTGTAAGGGCAGTCCCTTCTCCTGTAGCTCCTGAGCCCTCTGAGGCCTGAGGGCCAAGCCGCCTCACTGCAGGACTGGCCGAACAGCTGCCCTCCCAGCGGCAAAGGGTCCTGAGGATTAGCAAGTAGAAAAGAGGCCAAGAAAAGACAGGAAAGTTAGCTGCCTGGCTTGCATACAGCCTCTGAGCCTAGCATTTACTGGCAGGGCTCTCTTAAAGAGTTGGGCTTTGGCCTTTGAAGAGAAGATCAACTATTAAGTTGCCAGGTGTTCCCCTGTCCTTGATGAACGCAGCCAGTATGAGGGTTGACGTTGGCTCCAGGGGGAGATACAAGTTTAATACTCCAACAATCAAGCAGCGTTATGTTTTCTTCTACACTCAGAAACATAGCAGCTTTGTGCTTGATCTCCTCGGCAAGATTTTTTTTAATCTCCACATTCTTTGAAATCTCAGTTAAGAGGTGGCACAGCGCAAAAAGAAGCCCAAATTCAAATGGCATAGGGCTGCAGACAGGCTGTTTCCTGCAAGCAGATTTGGAGAATGAATGAAATCTCTTGTTATTGGTGCTGACCTTTTTTGCGGTACGCGGGCCTCTCACTGTTGTGGCCTCTCCCATTGCGGAGCACAGGCTCCGGACGCGCAGGCCCAGCGGCCATGGCTCACGGGCCCAGCCGCTCCGCAGCATGTGGGATCTTCCCAGACCGGGGCACGAACCCATGTCCCCCGCATCGGCAGGTGGACTCTCAACCGCTGTGCCACCAGGGAAGCCCACCAGGAAGCTGACCTTTAATGATGGCGTTTTAACTTACAAGTTAGTGGCTAATGACACAATTGCCAATTAAAGCAAGGTGACCTCATTTGTTGACAACAGAGCAGATCAAAGGAGGAGAAAGGGATGAGAAAACACCAGTGATTATTCCCCCAGGGCCAGCGATGGTGAGCATCCATTTGAGCCGTGTCCTCTGAGGGGAATTTTACGTCTTTTTATTCCAGCTGCCTTGAGATTAGCCAAGGTGATCATTCCAACTCATGACCATACTGAAAGGTGTCAATTGGTCCATGAGGTGGAGTCATACAAAGTAACCTTGGGGGAACCAGATTACTCCAGCTTTATTGAGATATATTGACATATAACACTATTAGTTTTAAGTTTGCAGCATGATAATTTGATATATGTATATATTGTGAAATGATTACCCAAATAAGTTTAGTTAACAACTATCACTTCACATAATTACAATTTTTTTCTTGTTACGAGAACTTTGAAGATCTGTTCTCTTAACGACTGTCAAATATACAATGCAGTATTGTTGACTATAGTTACCATGCTCTACATAACACCCCCAGAACTTATAACTGGAAGTTTGTGTCTTTCGACCATCTTCACCCATTTCAACAACTCTGCAACCACCAGTCTGCTCACTGTATCTATGATTTGGGTTTTTTTAGATTCCACATATAAGTGAAGTCCTATAGTATTTGTCTTTTTCTCTGACTTATTTTGCTTAGCATAATGCCCTCAAGGTTCATCCATCTTGTCGCAAACTTCAGAATTCCCTTCTTTATTATGGCTGAATAATATTCCGTCATGTGTGTATCACATTTTCTTGATCCATTCATCCATTAATGGGCACTTAGTTTGTGTCCATGTCTTGGCTATTGTAAATAATACTGCACTGAACATTGGGGTGCAGGTATCTTTGCAAGATAGTGATATCATTTCCTTTGGATACATACTCAGAAGTGGAATTGCTGGGTCGTATGGTAGTTCTATGTTTGGTTTACTGAGGAGACTCCATAGTGACTGCACCATGCTCTCGGTCTAAATTATTCATTAGCCGGTGTGGTTTAGTCATGGTGTATCAGTCGCCCTCCATCCCCTAGACCTAGTGCCCTAGCACGAACACACCCACTCTCTGGTGTTTGTCCTTCGTCGGGTTCAGGGGGAAAAGCTGCTTCAGGAGCTAGATGTCACTTTGCAGCACTGGACAGTGGAGAACAGGCCTGCGGCATTCTGGAAATGATGAAGGGACCCCGATCTCATCATGTACAGAATAGAAAACATCCCTTTGAGAGAAAAAACAACTTCTGGACAGCACATCTTACCCTTTCCTGTGGAAGACATGCTTCTTCACTCTGATTAAATTTGTGTTGATTTTCTCCATCTTCCACTGGTTTTACAGAAGTTTTAAAGCAATTATAACAAAACTAAGCTTTCATTTATTCAGCAAAGAGTTAAGTATTTGCTTCCTCTCGTCTGTGGACTATTTGAGGTACAGCAAATATAGTAGAAACCTAAACATCTCCCCACACACCCCAACACACACCTGGCCCAGCCTGCAGAGAGTAAATAAGTGTAGCTCTGGCCTAACAGTGACACTGAGGGGAGGAACACAAGTTTACAACTGCTGGCCTGATCTTGGAGGGGAACCACCATATCACAGAGGGAATCTCTTTAAACCTTCGGATGACATACTTTTAGAATCTTAATGTTACGTTAAAAAATAATAATCTGGAACAGCATGTTCCTTCTGTGTCTTTTAATATCTTTTGATATACCTATATCATTATTTTAATTAAAAGAGTCTTTCTTTAACATCTTAAATTTAGTGAACACGGAGACAAACTAAAACGAGCTCGGGGAGATATTCAGCAGTCTTCCTTTCTACTTCGCTGAATCTCTCTCCGTAATACTGTTGGCTTTTTTTTCTAGCTTAACACCACACTTTTCAAGTAAGGGAGTCTTTCCTGGAAGCCTTTTGTCTTTTTTCGAGCCAACAGGGGAAGAAAAAAATATTTATTGCCCTAGATGTATCCAGTTACTATTCAGTTGGGGAAGCAACCAATGAGCGCTTCGCAAGCAAAGCCAGCAGGTCAAGGTTTTAAGCGCCACCTAGTGATAGATGGAGCATCTGCATAACTGGTGGGCACAGGCGTTCTGCTCCATGTCAAAATGGTGAAGAAAGAGGGAAAACTGTGGGTGTTCTCAAATCTTGGCAAGAAAAGAGTACAGTGCACCTTATCTTTTTACTGCTTCTCCGTGTGCACTCTTAAAAGATTGCTTTTCTTAACGCATTTGTCCTCGTTCTTGCTTTGCAGGTTGACGCTGCTGTGACCCCAGAGGAGCGCCACCTCTCCAAGATGCAGCAGAATGGCTACGAAAACCCAACTTACAAGTTCTTTGAGCAGATGCAGAACTAGACCACCACCGCAGCAGCCTCTGAAGTTGGACAGCAAAACCATTGCTTCACAACCCATCGGTGTTCATTTAGAGAATAATGTGGAAAGAAACAAACCCTTCTGTTTTATTATTTACTCATTATCGCCTTTCGACAGCTGTGCTGTAACACAAGTAGATGCCTGAACTTGAATTAATATACAAATCAGTAATGTATTCTCTCTCTTCATATTTCGGTCTCTCCACTACATTATTAATGGGTTTTGTGTACTGTAAAGAATTTAGCTGTATCGAACTAGTGCATGAATAGATTCCCTCCTGATTATTTATCACATAGCCCCTTAGCCAGTTGTATATTATTCTTGTGGTTTGTGACCCAGTTAAGTCCTACTTTGAAATATGCTTTAAGAATCGATGGGGGATGCTTCATGTGAACGTGGGAGTTTAGCTGCTTCTCTTGCCTAAGTATTCTTTTCCTGATCACTATGCATTTTAAAGTTAAACATTTTTATGTATTCCAAATGCGTTAGAGGATTTTTTTTCCACAATGGCATTTTACTGTACAGATTGCTGCTTCTGCTATATTTGTTCTATAGGAATTATGAGGATACACGTTTATTTCTTTGTGCCTGTTTTATGTGCACACATTAGGCATTGAGAATTGAAACTTTTTTTTGTCCAGGTATCTTCGGATCTTTGATAAATAAAAGAATCCCTGTTCATTGTAAGCACTTTTACAGGTGGGGGAGGGTGGGATGGGATTGCTCTGCTGGTCTCCAATTACCAAGAATTCTCCCCAAAAATTTTCTGCAGGATGATTGTACAGAATCATTGCTTATGACCATGATAGCTTTCTACACTGTATTACATAAATAAATTAAATAAAATGATGCTGGGCAAGAGTTTTCTTTGAAGAATGACTATGGATGTTAAATATTCAAAGTAATTTTGGGTGGGGAAGAAGAGGTAGATTCCGTTTCTTTCACGCAGTCTGAAACACTTTATTTATGATACCAAAAAAAAAACAAAAAATGGAAGTGGAAGGGACAAAATCAGGGAATGTGGAAGGCAAGCCTAGACAAACCCTTTGAGATTTGTCTTCAATTTGTATAAAACGGTGTTTTCATGTAAATAAATACATTATTGGAGGAGCGCCATTGTGCTGGTGTGAATGATTCCATGGTAACAACCTTCTGATCCTTGAGTCATCGGAAGACTGCTAAGAACATTCTAATGCTGGGCATCCACACCTGTGGAGTCTTAGCTGTAAGTCTGAGCAGGAAATCGGGACCAACAGGCAACTCCCAGTGCTAGTAAAATACTTCATAGACCTAATTCAGTTTTTACTTGGTCCAAACTATTTTGCTGCCATATCTTCGTCCTCAAGTTTGTCCCTGTCTTAGTCCATTCAGGCTACTATAATAAAATTATAAGCTATTGGGTAGCTACTGGGTTTCTCACAGTTCTGGAGGCTGGATATCTGAGATCCGGGTACAAGCATGGTCAGGTGAGGGCCCTCTTCCAGGTCGCAGACTTCTGTGTCCTCACGTGGAAGGGACTAGGGCCTCTCTGGAGCCTCCTTTACAAGGGCACTAATCCCATTCATGAGAACTCCACCATCATGACCTAATCACCTCCCAAAGGCCCGACCTCCTAATGCCATCACATTGGGCATTAGGACTTCAATGTGAAGTTTGGGGGAACACAAACATACTGACAGATTGTAACAGCCCTTAATAAGATATGAAGAGAAAAGTTCTAGGGAAATAAAAGAAGACCAGCTGATAGCTATCAATAAAGCAGGATTTCTCAACCGTGGCACTTTTGATATTTTGTAGGGAGTAATTCCTTGTTTTGAACATTGTAAGATGCTCAGCAGCGTTCCTGGTCTCCACCCACTTCATGCCAGTAGCACTCCCCAGTTATGATCATCAAAAATGTCTCCAGACATTGCCAGATGTCCCTTATGGGGGGAAGATCATCCCCATTTGAGAACCTCTGCTCTATATCTATTTTAAAACAATGTCATGTGTACTGTACATGATTTTCTTTTTTTTTTTGCGATACACGGGCCTCTCATTGTTGTGGCCTCTCCCGTTGCAGAGCACAGGCTCCAGACGCGCAGGCTCAGCGGCCATGGCTCACAGGCCCAGCCGCTCCGCGGCATGTGGGATCTTCCCGGACCGGGGCACGAACCCGCGTCCCCTGCATCGGCAGGCGGACTCTCAACCACTGTGCCACGAGGGAAGCCTTGTGCATGATTTTTAATTGGAGAAGTCTGGTCAACTTCTATTCCAAAGGTCTAAGAACACGTTGACCCTGGTGTTTTTGCTGTGCTGTGCTTGATAACAGGAACATGAGAACCAGCCAGCACCTTTTAGCCTTAAGTAGCAACCTTTCAAACACTAAGCACAGAAAATTAATCAGAATTGTTTCATCATGTCACTATGCAGTATGAACAGACTCAATTAAAACTCATCTGACTGTGTCTTATTTTGAGGAGAACAAAATACTCAGCTCCCTCTTGCTGTTCAGGGCAATTAGCCATGACTGCTATATGAAGATGCTTAAGTTGACAGTTTACATGTATAAGCAACAGTTCCATTTTGCCTGACCCAAAGAGAGGTAGCTAATGGGGGGAAATTAGTCCTAATATAACAGTAATGAAATAACAGTAATGAAATGAAACCAAACCTTCTCAAACATACGATGTTACTCCCAAGCCAGCCTTTAATGCCAGTAGTTGCAACCTTTAGCTTTGATCATTTTGGAGCTAATGAAAAGAAATTAAGTATATATATACATATATATGTATATATATACACACAATTATGTATACATATACTGTATATAATTATGGAGGAAAAGAATAATGCCTTATAATCTTATTCTCAAATTAAGGTATAATGAAAGAATTCTCCAGATGGTCTGGAGATTAATCAATAGATAATTTACACAAAACTAAAGTGTTACAAAATAAAATTGTAGTAGTAGTTGCCCAGGCCAAATTTCAAGGATTTTGAGGGAGTTTGGCCTGGCAAGCCTGATGGATGAAGAACAGAATCTCAATGTAGGTTTTTTCTTTTTTTTTTTTTCTTTCTTTTTTATTTATTTATTTTCTTTATAATAACGGGGTCTTCGTTGAGGCGTGTGGGATCTTTTCATTGGGGCATGCAGGCTTCTCTCTAGTTGTGGCGTGCGGGTTTAGTTTCTCTCGTTGAGGCGCACGGGTTCAGTAGTTGTGGCGTGCGGGCTTAGTTGCCCCACGGCATGTGGGATCTTAGTTCCCCAACCAGGGATCAAACCCGAGTCCCCTGCATTGGAGACAGATTCTTTACCACTGGACCACCAAGGAAATCCCTCAATATAATTTTAATTCATATGTATTTATTATGAGTGAAGTTGGAAATTCTTTCATATGTTCAATGGCCATTTAATAACTCTGAATTTTCTGTTTATCTCTTTTGTTTTGGGCTTAAAGTCTACTTGGCTATCAGGATTGCAACCCCTGCTGTCTTACTGTTTCCATTTGCCCAGTAAACCTTTGTCCAAGCTTTTATTTTTAGCTTTTTCAATTGCTGCGCTTTAAGTGTGTGTCTTGTATACAGCACAGGGTTGGGTTTTTGCTGTGTGAGCCAGTTTGAAAATCTTTTAAGACACAAGTTAGGCCCATTCAGTTTTATGATATGCCTGCTATGTTTGCTCTCAATTCTTTCATATCTCCTATAGTTACTGAGTGTATTATATTTACTCCTATGAGGGAAGGACTCTTAGCCTGTCAGCAGAGGGGAGTTATAGGAAGCTTTGTACTTTTATTCTAGTAGTTACTGTTACATTTATATTTTTTCCAATGCTCTTAATCCCTTTTTTCTTAACATTTTGCTACCTGTCTTTTCTAAATGACATTCTTTGCCTCCCACTTATCTATACAACAATCAGTGGTCTTACTCTCCTTTCCCCCTTTTCTCTCTCTCCTCCCATTTTTTTGGTTGTGTTTGTTCTACTTTATCTGTACGTAAGTGTTGACAGGTTTTTTTTCAGCCCATGACCTCCGCCCCCCATTTTAGTCTTAGCCCTGCAGTTGAGTATGTGGATCTCTCCATCAGTCTTTTATTCCTAGACATCTTTAGGTAGGAGGGAGCTCACCCTCCAGTCAGTTCCTCAGCAGGAGCACATGGGAACAGTGTCCTGGAGTTCTAGCAGGTTCAAAACCGATTTTCTAGGACCTTGAAATTTGAAGTGCAGCTTGTTTATCCTTAAGTTTCTTGAGAAGGCTGCACCACTGTTTCCTTGCTTTGTATGTTATTTTTAGAAATCTGAGACCAAATTAAGATCATGCATTTTGCATGATCACTCCCTCCCCTACAGTGACTACACAAGTCAGGAAAGATCATAAAAATCACTGCTTTGGTTGCTGGTGGACCCCAAGGCTCTGTCTTCGGGTTTCTTTCCTATACACTCTCTCTGAGTAATCTCAGCCACCTGGAAAGTATTGGTAATACCTCACGTGCAAAGCAATAGCTTAAACCTAGACCCCTTCCCTGAGTCCCAGGCCCAGATTCCTATTTTTTGTTTTGATAACATGCATTGTGATCATAAACGCAAGGCATGTGAATTGCAGAAAATACAGAATATAGGAAGAAGAAGGATTCACTCATAATCCCACCATCCAGGGGAAAGTATTGTTAATACCTTTGCATATATGCTTTTAGTAATTTTAAATTTTGGTTGTGTTGGGTCTTCGTTTCTGTGCAAGGGCTTTCTCTAGTTGCAGCGAGTGGGGGCCACTCTTCATCGCGGTGCGCGGGCCTCTCACTACCGCGGCCTCTCTTGTTGCGGAGCACAAGCTCCAGACTCAGCAGCCATGGCTCACGGGCCTAGTTGCTCTGCGACATGTGGGATCCTCCCAGACCAAGGCTCGAACCTGTGTCCCCTGCATTGGCAGGCAGATTCTCAACCACTACGCCACCAGGGAAGCCCCGGTATTTTTTTTTTTTATTGAAGTATAGTTGGTTTATAATGTTGTGTTAATTTCTGCTGTATAGCAAAGTGACTCAGTTATACCCATGTATACATTTTTTTAAATATTCTTTTCCATTATGGTTTATCCCAGGAGATTGGATATAGTTCCCTGTGCTATACAGTAGGACCTTGTTGTTTACCCATTCTAAATGTAATAGCTTGTATCTACTAACCCTAAACTCCCAGTCCATTCCTTCCCTCTCTCCCTCCCCAGTAGAAGGGTATTTTTAATTCTTATCTCTTTAGTTTAATACCAAATTGCTTTCCAAAAAAAAAGGAATTCCCACTCCCATCAGTAGAGTATGTGAGTGCCCTCTCAAAATACCACAAGACTAAGGGACTTGGGTAATGTCATGTATCACCAAGTTGAAATGAAAAAAAAGAGACTAATTTTGGCCACATCATACATACCATTTCCCTATTAGGCTGGTCACTCAGGGATAACTCTCCTGTAGAGAATTCTTGAAAGGTCCCTGAGGCCATTCTCTTATTCTCTGTCCCCTAACTCACAAGCATAAGGGCCCTATATTAGTAAGATTTTCTGCATGTAGGAAAAATTAGAGCAGAAATCACTTATTAAATCCCTTGCTTTGATTATATATATTTACTTTGTAGAATACATTTGCAGATCAAATCAGAATATGACGCTCCACTGTGGTTATTTAAGCAACAGAAGCTGTTCTCCACCTCTTCCTGCAACCAGCACATAGCGTCTCATATCTATCATCACTCAGGTTTTAATTTCCAAAGTAAATCACTTATTGTCAATAAGTTTTCTTAGATAACGAAGTATTCTTGGATAACGTGTTTTACACACCTCAGAGCATACTACAGTTCTTAACCACCATGAACTGAGTTTTTCTGAAACTGAACTTTGTTTCTCCAAACTAGGAATCTTTCAAAGTGATCTCTAACTTCCCTCTTTTCATTTGTGAGATGGCCACAGCTGCTTCATTTGGCTCATTCATTCATGTAAAACAGTTATTGAGTGCCTACTGTATGCACTCAGACAATGCCAGAGATGGGGGATGCAATGCTTTAAAAAAAAAGTAGTCCCACTCTTAAGTCTGCAACCATTAGCACCCCAAACGATGGCTTGTACGCTAACAATTTTTACTTTGCCACAGATCAGTAATTTGGGTAGGGCCCAGTGGGAAGGCTCTGGTCTCCTCCACACAGCATCAACTGGGCAGCTCAACTGAAGGCTGGAGCATCCATTTCCAAGATGACTCATTCACATGGCTGGTGAGTTCGTGCTGGCTCTCAGCTTGGAGTTGGGCTGGGAGCCTCAGTTCCCCTCCACAGGTGCCTCTTTATACGGCCCGGGCTTCCTCATAGCATGGTGGCAGGGTTTCCAGGGTGAATGACCCAAATAGGAGGGCAGAAACTGTATTGCCTTTTATGCCCTCGTCTCTCAGAAGTTCCATGACATTGCGTCTGTCATTCCCAATTCATCAAGGCTGTCCTCTGGTCTCTCCATTTGAACATTTAACAGATGTCTCACCCTTTTTGCATTCAATGTCAAACTCCAGATATCTTGCTCCTCATTTAGCATTTCCCTTCTCAACAAATGACAACTCCATTCTCCCAGTTGCTCAGGTCAAAAGCCACTGGTTAACGATTCATCTTATGTCCTTGTCTCCTTTAGGTCTTTGATCAAATATTATTGTTTGGATGATGTCGTACCTGACCATGCCAGTTAAAACTACACTCCCTCCCTGCCCCCAGCATTTCCTACACCCCTTCCCACCACCATTTTTCTTCTTGGTACTGACTCATATGTTTTACTCTTTTATTTGCTATTGCCCTTGTTTCATTCCGATAGAAACTCCACAAAGGCGGGATTTTTTTGTCCGTCTTGTTCACTGATGAATCCTTAGTGCCTAGAACAGGGTCTCACATGTGATGATTGTTCAATGAGTATTTATTTTAAAAAGGCATGAATTTAGACCTACTAGAGAATGGACTTGAGGATATGGGGAGGAGGAAGGGTAAGCTGTGACAAAGCGAGAGAGTGGCATGGACATATATACGCTACCAAATGTAAAATAGATAGCTAGTGGGAAGCAGCCGCATAGCACAGGGAGATCAGCTTGGTGCTTTGTGACCACCTAGAGGGGTGGGATAGGGAGGGTGGGAGGGAGGGAGACGCAAGAGGGAAGAGATATGGGAACATATGTATATGTATAACTGATTCACTTTGTTATAAAGCAGAAACTAACACACCATTGTAAAGCAATTATACTCCAATAAAGATGTAAAAAAAAAAATGTATGAATTTGAGTTGACACACTTCGGCAACTAGCACAGAGGAAGGAGCAAGGAGGAGGAGTAATGAGAGGAAGGGGGAAAACTTAAATATTATATAAAAACTAGAGAGAAACAGCAGAGCTGTATATCTTGTTTTGCTCTCTCAAGATACGCTCGGAGACTAAATAGTTTTAAATATTATCCATAGTACGTTGGCTGGGTCTAAATAAAATGTCTCTGTTTGTGTCCATTTCCTATGGTAGTTTCTTCCATGTCAGAAATGGGCTGGGAGGGCCTGGCAGAGAAGATAGGCTTCTCATCAGCTTGTGTGTCAAAAAACAAGCTCCTAAATTGCTTCCATCGTTTTTATTCATTTTTCCAAACCAGAGGGTTTTATCTCCGGCCAGCAATCTTTTCACATCAAGTGATAGAGCTCCAACAATAAGAAAAGGAAAGCAATTGTTTGATGAAAATTATACCTATTATTGAAGAATTTTACTTCAGCTTAGAAGTTATGATAAAGGCTTTGGTGAATTGCACCATGAAATATAGATATTTAATAGGAGAGATGAAAACAACAAACTCAGAGAAACAGAAACACCTTGGGAGGATCCAACCAAAGGCAATATTCAGTATAGAACCTTTTTTTTTTTTTCCTGCTAAAATACTAACTTTGATGGACGATATAAGACAAAAAAATTAGATAAGATTTGGTACAGTATAAGACACCAGCAGGGTACAGTGCCAAATTAAGAACAGAAAAAAGATCTTTAGAAGATAGCAGGTTCTAACATGTATATGTGTAAGTGTTTCAATAGAATCTTTAATAAGCTTTAGGAATTGAGGAAGCAAAACTGTGTACAAGGAAATGGGCCAGAAAAGATGAGTTACTGGAGATCACACCTAGCCAATTTCAATGGAGATTTATAAGCACATGTCTGGTCTCTCTTGGCTCATTTCAAACTTAGGTCATAAAAGGTCTGCATAAATGGAAGGAGAATCTTCTTCAAGCCAAAAGATAATCCAGAAAACAGTGGACTCTCAGCAGAGACATCAGCACCATACTCTGTGAGCATCCCTTGACCGAGGCCAACGTGCATGCAGGGCCTGGCCCTGGGACTCTTCTACGAGTCTCTAAAATTGTTTCCAGCTAAAGATTTTGCATCTTTACCTCCAAGAGAAGAGGAGTGCATTCCACTTGATTTTATGGCTGTCTTTAAAAAATAAATGAAGAACAATAGAATTTTATATATGGGTATTGTGGTTATTTTGTTTTGTTTTGTTAAATAAAACATCTGTGTTCTGTTACTTTTCTGTTCAGGTTTTCTGGGTTTTTTGGTTTTGGGTTTTTTTTTGTTTGTTTTTTTCTTTTGCTTTTGCTTGGTTTTCTGATGTTAGAATTTTGTCTACTGTCTATTACAGGGTAAAGAAAAAATTCCCTCTAGCTCTCTTTTGAGTGAGTGAGAGAATTCTCACTGTTTCTCCTAGGAAAACACAGGCTGCTAGGAAAAGATCACCCGCCAGAGGCATTACTCTACACAACTGCAAATGTTGGACTGCCAAGGCCAATTTCATGTTAAATCACAGCAAAATGGCATTAAATACATTATTTATTGTTTTCAAATTATGTCAGAAAAAGACCAACTTCAAGTTGCTAATAAGTTAAAAAGTCATCTCTCAATAGGCCACACAGATAGGGACTGAGATAACTATCCTATATTATCTTCATGCTGTGAAATTCCCTACCCCAATCCCAATATGATTTTGTTGAGCCAAAAGAATGAGGTTTTGTTCCTAGTTTTCACTATGATGTACAGCAGAGCATACGATTGTTGAAAGGGCCAAAGAGGCCAGCTTGGGACTAAAAATCACTAATGATGCTTTACTAGAAGAAATTTTTAAAAAATTATCTGGTTCTAACCGTTTTATTGTCTAAAAGGCAAAAACTCAAGAAAAAGTAAGGAAAGAAACTACATATCGTGGTGGGATTCTCCCCCACTTTTTTAAAGGAAGAACTTTGTTGTCTCACGTCGACTGAAAAAAATTGCACAACATGAGAGTTGTAAGTTAAGTTTTATTTGGGGCAAAATGAGGGCTAGAGCCCAGGAGACAGCATTTCTTTTCTTCTTTTTTTTTTTTTTTTTTTTGCGGTACGCGGGCCTCTCACCGCTGTAGCCCCTCCCGCCACGGAGCACAGACTCCGGACGCGCAGGCCCAGCGGCCCACGGGCCCAGCCGCTCCGCGGCACGCGGGATCCTCCCGGACCGGGGCATCCGCAGGCAGACTCCCAACCGCTGCGCCACCAGGGAAGCCCCAAGGAGACAGCATTTCTGATAGCTCTGAGAAACTGCTCTACAGAGGTAGGGGGAAAGGTCAGTATATATGTGATTTTGGTGAATGGAGAGTACATGCAATCAAGTACATATTTTTTGCAAAAGTTTCTGCTACTCCAGTAAAGGTCACTGCTAGTCAAGAGGAGTGGACATCACCATAAAGGACGTTAGTGCTTTTCTACATATGGGGAGATGCAAGAATTGGGCTCATAAAATCTTCCCCTGAAAATATCTAACTATCTGAAGACCTCTTCTGCCAGTTTTTCCCAGAGTACAGAGTGCCTCATTTCTGCTCTCCACCCCGAACTCCTTTCAGGGGGTGTTGAAGGCCAGGAGCGGCAGCGGCTCAGAACTTAATCCTTATACAGGTAGATGGCAAGTACCAATGGCAAGAGCCAGTTTGTAGGTGACACTCAGTTAAAGCTGCAGCTGCACCATGGGTCTCAGCTGCTGTGGGTCCCTGCCCTGCTGGGAGGTGCTTACCTTCTTGGTCTGGCCTTTCAGATGTCAAGACTGGAGTCTGTCATACAGAGTGAAGTAAGTCAGAAAGAGAAAAAACAAATACCGTATGCTAACACATATATATGGAATCTAAGAAAAAAAAAAAAGGTCATGAAGAACCTAGGGGCAAGATGGGAATAAAGACACAGACCTACTAGAGAATGGACTTGAGGATATGGGGAGGGGGAAGGGTAAGCTGTGACAAAGCGAGAGAGTGGCATGGACATATATACACTACCAAATGTAAAATAGGTAGTGGGAAGCAGCCGCATAGCACAGGGAGATCAGCTCGGTGCTTTGTGACCACCTAGAGGGGTGGGATAGGGAGGGTGGGAGGGAGAGAGACGCAAGAGGGAAGAGATATGGGAACATATGTATATGTATAACTGATTCACTTTGTTATAAAGCAGAAACTAACACACCATTGTAAAGCAATTATACTCCAATAAAGATGTTAAAAAAAAAAAAGACTGGAAGGGCTTGGTTCTCAGCAGTTATCTAGAAAGTCAGAGGCAAAGCCACAATGGCAGATGGCCTAAAGCCTGTGCTTTCCTAGGAGAAGAAATAATTCTCTCATTCACTCAAAAGAGAGCTAGAGGGAGTTTTTTCTTTACCCTGTAATAAACAGTAGACAAAACTCTAACATCAGAAAACTTTGAGGAAAAGAAAAAAAACCCCACAGAACAAAAAAGTAACAGAACACAGATGTTTTATTTAAAAAAAAAAAAAAGCACAATAGCCATATATAAAAGAACCCAGAATTAAAGTCCAAAACAGTTCATTCCATTATGATGCAAACTGCTCTGACACCAGTAGTCTCATTATATCTACATTTTATTAAACTAATTTCAATGCTATCACTGAGTCATCTGACCATTCATTTTTTATTGCTTATGCTAATGGATTTTGTGGGTGGTGGATTAATCGCATTTTAATGTCCAGCGGCAAAAGATGAAAATATTTCGATGACAGTAATGGATGGAAAAGCATCCTGCTGCTAGCTTCAGACACAGAATTACATGATTTTTTGTTTTAATGTATGTTGCCTTTGCTGGTTTAATCACTTTGACAATAACAGACCTCAGTTGCACAGAGACTTTTCCCAAACAATCCAATGTCTCTTGAATAATATTTTTCTCTGTACCATCCCCTAAATCTTTCCTAAAATTCCCTAAAAATTACAGAGAAGTCTGGCAAATATATATGGTTCACTGCACATAAATCTATTTAACTTTCAAATATGAGTGGATTCACTTGAAGGAAAGAAAATAACACTGATCAAAATAATTCTTGGTTAAAAGTGGCAAAAGTTTGAGGGGAATAGAATGAAAATTCTGGGCTTACAGACCAGCCAAGGCTGGAGAATATTTTCTCTGGCTGCCCAGTAGGTAAGTCTCCCCACCTTAGTGTGATAAAATATTGGATCTTACCCACAACCAGTATAATGTTTCCTGTAGTGGAAAGAAAGGAAAGCTTGGCAGGCACAATGGCCTGGGTAGATCTTGTCTTTTCTCTCCCTGTGGCGGAGTGGAGTCTTCAGAAAGCAACACAAATGCTGTAGACCTTCCAGAAGTTAATGAAGTAATTATCCGTTCTCAACTACCTGCGCGGAGCCCTTTCAGATTAAATTCCGCTGGGCCAGAGGCTCAGACTGCCCCTGCCATACAGAACCCAGCTATTTCTAATCATTTCACTGGCTGTGAGGGTCCAATGGGTATTTAAACAACCCGGACAACAGACCACAAAGGGTTTCTCTCCTTTTTTTTTTTTTTTTTTTTGGAGTGAGGAGGGAGCAGTATGGTAAGGTAAGTAGAGAGAGCTTAGAGACACCATATGTGACTCTTGTAAATAAATCTTTTCCACCCTGAATAGCAAACTGATCCATGAACTTTTCACCTTTGGCTTTTTCCTTCATTTCTTCAGTCAATAAAATCAAGGCATTTTCTGCCAACAAACCTCTGTAAGCAAGAAAGTTCAACACAAAACTTCTAATGGATTTTTCTTGTACTCCCCAGGGAAGAACATCCCAGGAAGGATTTGTCTATTGTTGTGAAGAACACGAAACCACTCCTGTGTGTTGATTTGGGAGACAGCAGGGCTGGATGGCACTGACCCCAAACCAAGAGCTCCCTGTAAGATGCCACACCCATTTTACACACACACACACACACACACACGCGCGCACACGCACACGCACACGCGCACACACACACACAGCCAAACAAAGCTGGAGACATACACGGACAAGAACCCATGAGCTAGAAATGAGACCCTTCATATGAATCTTCTCGGACTTTTTTATAAAGAAATATTTATATTTCTCTTTGCCTTCCGTTTGAAATAGTCACCATTATCTAAGCATTGTGAAAATCACTATAACAAACCAGAGGCTAGAGTTTGGAACCACCTTGAAATAAATGTCCAAGCTGAACATATTATCTCCATTATATAATATATGTTATAATGTATAATGTAATGTATACATATATATGTATATATAATGTACATGTAATGTATATATAATATACATATATACTCTCCATTATATATATATGGGTTTTTTAAATAAAGGAATGGTATTAACTAAAAAGGAGCTACACCTCTTATTAAGTAGAGCATATGCATGGGCATGTGATAGATTTAGGTGATTAATATAAGCCCCCATGAGAAGATTTTGAGAGTTCTTAATACAGAAACAACAAGCCAAGATTCTGAGCTCCAGGCTAAAACAGTGGCATTCAGCATCACAGAGGCCCATGCTAATGAGAAGGTAGAATCCAGCTGAAATAAGCACAGGGTTAGAGAATGAGCCTATTTCCCAGGACTGCCTATTATATGTGGATCCCTCTCCAAAATTTGGTTTTACCTTTTCTGAGGTGGCAAAGTGGAAATCTAATGCAATGAGAAAGAAAAGAGCAACAATGGCACCATCAGCTAGGACACGTTATTTTAAATTTGAAACGGCACTATATTCCTGATTTTTATTTGTGCTATGAGTACATGTAAGATGTTAGCATTAGGGGAAGCTGGATGAAGGGTATACGGAGTGTTCTTTCTTATTTTTGCAGCTTTCTGTAAGCCTAAAATTATTTCAAGGTAAAAGATTTTTTAAAAACCAGTATTATATGGTACAAGATTTTTTAAAAGAAGTTAGTAGGGGTGTATCAAAGTCCAGAGTCTTTATGAGCTGGTCTCTCTTTTGGATGATTATCATAATAAACCTTGTGGACACTATTTATAAAAAGTTAAATACTCTTATGGAGACGCAATAGCTATTGCCAATGAAAACCTCAAAGTGTCCCAGTTTGAATCAATTTAAACTGAAATGACACAAAACATAAAGAAAGAAGCAGTTGATGGGGAACAACGAAATTTACCAGATAACCCACAGACTGAGAAAGAAAAGTTAGATTCACTGTTAGCATGTATTTTATTAGCAGCTTGTAAGAGTAAATTAATTTGGCAAAAATGGAAGGAAATAGACATCTTTGGTTCCCTGTACTTTACACAACTAAAAAAAAGTTGCTTTCCATCTGGTTCTATTGATACAAGAATGAAATCACTAGCCACTGCAGTCGACCTTCAGCACAACCTGAAAGGAGTTCAGGGTGGAGCTCAGGAATGAAGCACTCTGTACTCTGGGAAAACTGGCAGAACAGCCCTTCAGAGTGTTAGATATTTCAAGAGAAAATTTTATGAACCCCAATTCTTGCATCTTCCCATACTTAGAAATGCACTAGAACCGTTAACTAAGATGTCTGTTCCTCACGACTCGCAGCAGTCTTCTAGAGGTGTGCTTGGTTGCATTACCCCCTTCGCTAAAATCATATATACGGACCTGCCCCCCTTATCTCTTTGGAACAGTTTCTCAGCACCGAGAGGCTGTCTCCTGGGCTATAGCCCTCAGTAAGACAATGAATAAACTTGACTCACAGCTTTTACGTTGTGCGTTTTTTTTTAAGCCCACACTTTTTACATGATCTTTGTAATATGCTTCTTACCAGTTTGCTTACTTTTAACTACCCCTTCATTTCCCCTCAACTCACTAATTTTCAACTTTCATTAATGTCTACAGTATGGCAATAACATTAAACAATTTGCATGGAGTACTTTAACATAAACTTTTTAATTTTCTATACTACTAATCTTTTATCATCTCTACTATTATATCTTTTATCATTTGATTTTTAAAATAAAAAAATCAATAAATTGTATTTGTTAAGAAAACAAATACATTTTATTCTAAATACTCTTATACAGACATACCATATACCTTGGCATTCTCAATTGTTCCCTAATTATTAAAATTTATAACTCACCCTAAATGCATGTTCTGTTGCCCAAAAATGTGGCACCAAAACTCATCTGGGGACCAGAAAAGAAGTGGAGGCAGAGGTTGGAGAGAAAAGCAAAAATTTTCTTTTACAGCATTTCCAAATCCTTGAACAGCAGAGGGATCATTACATTTTTGTTGACATGTTTGCAGGTAATATACAAATAAATGGATGAATGAGTGAAATTTCAAAACGTTTGCCACGTGAATGGAAAATGTTGCCTGCCATATCAGTAACAAAGAATGTCACAGCCATCAAACCAGTACAGCCGTCCCTACAGTGATCCCTGAAGGAACTCAGGGTGAGAAAGAAGTGGGTACTGGCCATAGATAGCTAAGGTGCATATCAAAGGAATGATTTCAGTGAGCCCAGACTCTTGCATCTTCCCATAGGTAGAAAAGCAGTACATTCCTTAACTGATATACATGGTTTTCTTTAATGAACAGTAATATTTTGATGTTTTGATTACCTGGTCATTGTTGCAAAAACTCCTATCTATCCTGGCTCCTCCCTGACCTCTTTGGAACTGTCCCTCAGAGCTATCTGAGAAGCTGTCTCCCGGGCTTGAAGTCCTCAGAAAGCCTGCCAAATAAAACATAATTCTCAACTTTTAGGTTGTGCTTTTTTTTTTCAGTCGACAGCCACAAGGAGGCACTCTGAGGGCAATGGGAAAGGGAAGGGCTGACTGAACTGCTTAGCCTTGTCCAAACTTGCAGAAAAGTGACAAATGAGCAAGTAATTGTAAAGGAAAAAAATACAGATTTTCTTAGACAACATGAGCCAATGAATGAATGAAAAGCGGAGAAACTGCCAATTAGCCAAATATTTGCAAAATGAGAGTTTCCAGCTATTTGAATATTCTGCTTAATCGACCTTAATCAGATTTGGATCACCCATTTAAAAAAAAAAAGAGGCAATCAACAACATTTGATTCTTATTGAATAAAATTTGGTCTTTGTTTAGTTAGTTAATAGAAAGAACACTGAGATCTTACAATGTTTTTGTGTGATTTGTTCCTTTATTTAACACATTTATTGAGGACCTACTGTGTTCCAGGTACTGGGGAGAGAGCAGTGAACAAAACTGACAAAACGCCTGCCCTTGTGGACTTTACATTCCAGTGTTAGAATGGTAAATATCAGTTATCACACAGATGCTCAGAGAGGTGGCTCTAAATTTCTTTTAGTTCATGGGCTACCTGAGAATGTGTTGGAAACTGTAGGCCTTCTCTCTTTAAAAAATAAATGAATAAATAAATAAAAAGAAAGAAACATGTATGAACATATATATACGATTCAGTTTATTTCAATATCAACTGTGACTACTGTTGCCACGACCTCTGAGATTTCAGAGATTTTGCTCTGTTTTTTGAACCTATAATTCATTGATTTATTAGAACAAGAGACAGACAGCTAAAAATTGGGCTATGTTTGCTAATTCCAGGTTATTTCAAAGAACCACTGAGCTGTCTTCTGGAATGCTAATGTTTAACGTATGACTTATAAAGACAGAAACCCACTGGCCTTTGTTTTCTTTGAGTCATATTGTTGAATCATTCGGTATATTCCATTGACTGTCCATGCCTTGGCATATTAAACTGGGTTAAGTTCCATTCTAATAAACCAAGTCATGCTTTTTAGCAGAAAACAATTACGAATTGCCCTGAGAGAACGCTGGCTTCAGCCAGAAGAAGAAAAAGCATCATTAAGTTATTTAGCTTTCGGGAGAGCCACATTTAGAAGGCCTATCTTGGGGTTACTAGATATGTCATTTTTAGCATAAGAAATTAGGGCAGGCAACATTCAGATGAAAGGATAATTAACAAACATACTTGGTTGCTGAGTTGTTTTGTCACGAAAGCAGGCACTCAGATTTCCTTAACCCAGGCAGAAGAAATTTATTTACCACTAAATCAAATTTATTCACCACTAAAAAGTCATTTACATTTTAAAGTAATTTAAAGAAAAGCTGGTGATCCAGAAAGACCATGTAACTTAGTTCTGAGTCAGGTTCCCTTGAGAATACAGGTCAATCCCAGGTGCCAAGGGGAGGTGGAGGGAGGAGGTGAAGATCATCAAAGACTAAGCTATTGGATTTTAGACTAGTCCACATCCCCTTTTACTACACTAATTGCAAGCAAGTATTTTGTCATGCTCAAAAAACAAAGCCATTGCAAAAAAGCTAACCATCTCAATCTCCATTTCTCAGTGGGGTCACTAACATAAAAGCTACTGCTACTTAGGTCAAGTTTGTTTGTTTGTTTGTTTGTTTTGCAGTACACGGGCCTCTCACTGTTGTGGCCTCTCCCGTTGCGGAGCACAGGCTCCGGACGCGCAGGCTCAGCGGCCATGGCTCACGGGCCCAGCCTCTCAGCGGCATGTGGGATCCTCCCAGACCGGGGCACGAACCCGTGTCCCCTACATCGGCAGGCGGACTCTCAACCACTGCACCACCAGGGAAGCCCATACAGACTTTTTAAACGAATAATATTTTCATACTTGGAGAAGAACAACAACAGAGCTTTTAAAATATTTGATTTCCTTCCTTGTCATCCTAGCTGAAAGCTTTCTTCATTCTCCATAGAGGTTGGTTTTAAAGGATATAAGCAAGTATAAATCACCTGCCTGACTAAACTTAACCTTCACACACTTAGTGGACTATAGGTGATGGGCATTTCTGATTTACATTCTACATTTCCTCTGAGGGGTTAGTGAGTAATGAGCCAGTGGGAGAGAGGCAGAAAGCCCAATTGCATCCCTGCTGGGTGACCTTGATTAAGCCCTATTTTTTGGTTGCAGGTTCTGTATCTCTCAAGTAAGTAAGCTAAACTCCCAGGACTTTTCTGAGAAAGAGGCAGAGAGGTGACTGGGGCAGAAGCACAGAATGTCTGCTGAGGCCATTAGAGGCAGGAAGTTGAAGATCGGGAGTCACCCGCTCACAAGCTAGTGCCAGGCAGAACTACGGGGACTCAGAAACATTCTGTTGGGCTTCCCTGGTGGCGCAGTGGTTGAGAGTCCGCCTGCCGATGCAGGGGACACGTGTTCGTGCCCCGGTCCGGGAAGATCCCACATGCCGCGGAGTGGCTGGGCCCGTGAGCCATGGCCTCTGAGCCTGCGCGTCCGAAGCCTGTGCTCCGCAACGGGAGAGGCCACAACAGTGAGAGGCCCCCGTGTACCGCAAAAAAACAAACAAATAAAATCCCGTCTTTTCCAACATGGGATGTGGTAAGTAAAAGACTGTTGAAAAAGGAGAAAGTTCTGTAGTCAAGGTCTATGTAAATTCCAGTTATGGCTTATCATTGTGAAAGTGAAATATAAATTATAAACCTAGCAAGTGTAACATTGTTTTTCAAAATAAAGTTATCCATCTTGATTTGAAACAGGAAAAAAATGAATTTTTATGGCTGTATTGGTTTAAAAGACCGTTTTTACAACAGCACTGCAGACATTTCGGGCCAGATGATTCTGCGTTGGAGGTACCGTCCTAGGCATTGCAGCATGTTTAGCAGCATTCCTGGTCTCCACTCACTAGATGCTAATAGCACCCCTTCCCCAGTCCAGAAAATCAAAATGTCTCCATACGTTGAAAAATGTGCCCTGAAGGGCAAAATCACACCCGGTTGAAACCACTGTTGTTTTTGGCTTTTTTTTTTTTTTTTTAAGATAAGGAGCCACTTATAAGCACCTTTAGTTTTTTCATGAAACCCTCAGGTCCAAATTTTTGATGCTTTGACTTAGCTCATGGAGAAAATCTAAAACTTCTCATTTGAGGGCCTACCACTTTAAGAGAGCCTTCCAAAAGTCTGTGAATATGTTAATTGCACCAGGCCTGAAGGTTTGGAGAGGGAGGGCAGAGATTATGTATTTCCTATTTGTGCTACTTACCAGTTCCTGGCATGGTGTTAGCATTATAGTATGCTCTGGTAAGTACTTTAATGGATGGATGGATGGATGAATGGATGGATGGATGGACGAATGGATAGATGAATGAAAAAGTGAAATAAGAAAGAAATCAACGTAGGGAGGTACGGATTTATTTTCTTTGGTTGTCTTTACCTACACTACACCAGGGTACGCAAAGAGCATCTTAGTGATGAAGGAAGGTTAAAGTGTTTGACTCTAAAAGAAAATCCCGGTGAGCTTCTGAAGTTGTAATTTAAAGGGCCAGGAACACACTGTGTTACTTCGGGTCTCTCATCCATTCTGCAATAAATAATGCTGCCAGGTTAAGAATTAAATCAGGGACTTCCCTGGTGGCACAGCGGTTAAGAATCCGCCTGCCAATGCAGGGGACACGGGTTCGATCCCTGGTCCAGGAAGATCCCACATGCCGCAGAGCAACTAAGCCTGTGCACCACAACTACTGAGCCTGTGCCCTAGAGCCCGCGAGCCACTACTACTGAAGCCCGTGTGCCTAGAGCCTGTGCTCTGCAACAAGAGAAGCGACCACAATGAGAAGCCCACGCACTGCAGCAAAGAGTAGTCCCCGCTCGCCACAGCTAGAGAAAGCCTGAGCACAGCTACGGAGACCCAACACAGCCAAAAATAAAAATAAATAAATAAATTAAAAAAAAAAGAAGAAGAATTAAATCAGCCATGGCCCTCGTCAGGGAAAGTAATGCACATTTAGGGTACATAAATACACCAAGGTGTTAGAGTCTCTTCCACCATTTGTATTACTCTGTTTCTTCCCTCCACCTTTCGGGGAAAAACTGCTTAAAGTGGGTCAGCAGATAGTATGATGAAGATGCAAGCTTCTCAGGGCACGCTCTCAGTTCAAACTACATCTGAGGTTCCAGGCCTGCCTGAGGTCTATAAATGCAAATTCCTTTTCCACAGCAGTAATTTAATATGCCATCTTCTATTGTGGTTGGCCAAGTTTGTCTAAATTACCCCTTCTGTGACTCTGAAACTTGACCTTGTGGATTTGTTTTTGGAAAATTCTTTTTGTAGTCTGAAATCAGTCAGTTTCCAATTTGAAGATCTCATCTTTAGGCTATATAAATAAACAAAGTTCTGACATGATACTCCCAGTCTCAGTGGGCTCTGACTTTTCTAAAAGAACAAAACTGGGGCCTGTAGAAGGCTGGGGATGGACAGTTCCTAATGTTTCAATTTTGTGGGAGGTATTTTTATTGCTATAGAAGTGAGCAGAATATCCCCACTGGCCCCTTCATTAATGAGTCTGGCTAACACCCCATCTCTGCTGTGAGGAAAATGACGTGTTCATAAGGCATTTATGGCAGGACTAGTCGCATAGGGATCTTCTACTTCCTAGAAATCACTCTCTTCCTAACTCCAGGGAGAGATTATTCCTGACTTTTAAATGGCACTCTCTGCTCAGCAGGCCAAGCAAAGAAGAGGAGTTAATCACCCCTTTTAGGGATCAAACTTGAGCACCAAGACTGAGATGGCAAAAAAAGGAAGAAGGCTTTTAGAGCATTGGGAATGTTAAAAACAAACAAAAAAATTAAACATCTAACAGTTGTCAACGAGAAAGAATTTTTCCTCTACCCTTCTAGGTTTTTCTGGCTGGTCTAAGAATTAAATTAACATGATACAGATTAACAGGAGAAAAACAAAAGTTTAGTAACATGTATACATGGGAGAGACCCAGGAAAACTGAGTATCTTGCCAGAATGACTGAACCCTCACCTTAAATACCATTGTATGCTAAAGACAAAAGAGCACGTTGGAGTAGTGGTTTGGGACTTGAAGGGGAGGAAAGCAATTCACATGGAGAGGAAAAAGTAAATGTTTGGTAAACAAATGTTCGCTGGGCCATGCAAAGACAACTGACACAGAGAGGAATTTTAACAAACAAATTTGCTAGGTTCCTCCCTGTCTACACACCTAGTTCATATTATGGTTATCTAACAGGTTTTCTATCCACATTCTTTTAGGCAGTTAGGGGGAAGGTCAAAGGTTCTTCCTGAGTCTGTTGGGCCTTAAAAATAATCAGCCTCAGAGGGAGGGGGTATATGTATACGTATAGCTGATTCACCTTGTTATAAAGCAGAAACTAACGCACAACTGTAAAGCAATTATACTCCAATAAATATGTTAAAAAAAAATCAGCCTCTGGGAATTCCCTGGTGGTCCAGTGGTTAGGACTTGGCACTTTCACTGCCAAGAGCCCTGGTCGATCCTTGGTTGAGCAACTAAGATCCCACAAGCCATACGGCCAAAAACACAAAAACAAAACAGAGAAAAAAAAAAAATCAACCTCAATTAATCTTCGCACCAAAGAGACACATTTCGGGGTGGCAAATTTTGCTCCCCTTCATAATGTTGCCTCCCACCACGTGCAGAAGCCCAGCGTCTCATCACCCACCTATGTCTCCCACTCTTTTTGTGCATAGTGCCCCAAAGCTCAAAAATGAATAAGACCAGAAGGAGATCAGCCCTTGATCCTCAAAGATTTAAAATTCAGAAGTACAGTGGCAGAGAAATAAGAAATATGCACAAATAACAACAAGACAAGGCAGAATGTGATGGCATGAATGCCCAAACGGCTCTAAGATCCAATAGAATGAGAAAACATATTCATTTTGTGGGGGATGAAGAATGACTTCATGACATGTGAACGGATCTTGAAGAATGGATTGAATTTGGACAGGAAGAGATGAATGTATGTGGAGGAGAGGGAGAACTGGATTTCATGTGATGCAGAAAGTGAGCAAAGTACAAATGTGGAAAAGTGCTCAGTAGGGAGAAAGAGAACAGGAAGAAGTCATTTCATACTTGGAGGCTGCATCATTCAGGGTACATTCAGTAAAGATAAATCACATCAGCTATTTTAACAGAGAGAAGTTAATATAAAGAATAGCTAACTGGGCTTCCCTGGTGGCGCAGTGGTTGAGAGTCCGCTTGCCGATGCAGGGGACACGGGTTTGTGCCCCGGTCCGGGAAGATCCCACATGCCGCTGAGAGGCTGGGCCCGTGAGCCATGGCCGCTGAGCCTGCGCGTCCGGAGCCTGTGCTCCGCAACGGGAGGGGCCACAGCAGTGAGAGGCCCGCGTACTGCAAAAAAAAAAAAAAAAAAAAAAAAAAAAGCTAACTAACATAAAATTCTGAACCAGATAAGTGAAAAAGTAGTATTAGTCATATTCAGTACGAACCATATTGAAGCCTGAGGCAAAAGGAAAGGAAAACTTGTGCACCCCAATATACATGCTTCTATGTATTTTTTAAATGGTGAATTTTTCCAGAACATTAAAGTAGCTTGAAAAAATAATGAAAAATTGAAAAGTTGGTGTATTAAAATTCACATATTATTTTTAATTTAAATGCTGTTTTTATACTCAGACCTAATTTATTACAATTTCATATCAGCTTAGGCTAATTCAAAATTATCCTTTGGACAGGAGAAATGGTCAAACATGGTAATTCTCTCAATAAAAATTGAAATAAGCGGACTTCCCTGGTGGCGCAGTGGTTAAGAATCCACCTGCCAATGCAGGGGACACAGCTTTAAGCCCTGGTCCGGGAAGATCCCACATGCCACGGAACAACTAAGCCCATGCACCACAACTACTGAGCCTGCGCTCTAGAGCCCGCAAGCCACAACTACTGAAGCCCACACGCCTAGAGCAGGTGCTCTGTAACAAAAGAAGCCACCACGATGAGATGCCCGCACACCACTACAAAGAGTAGCCCCCGCTAGCCGCAACTGGAGAAAGCCCACGTGCAGCAATGAAGCCCCAACCCAGCCAAAAATAAATAAATAAAATAAATAATTTTTTAATTGAAATAAGCAAAAAGGTATATTTTAAAGATACTATTGATGAGTTTGTGTCTATTAAAGCCAGTGGAGCACACTTTTTCCTTTAGCCTCAGGCTCTAAGATGCCTCGGCATGACATTGATCTCTAAAATGTTGATATTTTGTTCATCATGGTTTGTACATTTAATTTTGATTTTTGAAAAGTATTGCATTCAAATATAGTTTACCTGGATTCCTGAGAATTTTGATGCCCCCTTGAATTCTATGCCTGAGGCAGCTGACTCACTGACCTCACCCTGGTCTCTGCCCTGTGAAAATGTAGAAGAGAACTCTAATTGCCATATGATCCTGTAATCCCACTCCTTGGCATATATCCAGACAAAACTATAATTCAAAAAGATACATGCACCCCTATGTTCATAACAGTACTATTTACAATAGCCAAAACATGGAAGCAACCTAAATGTCCATTGACGGATGAATGGATAAAGAAGATGTGGTACATATATACAATGGAATACTAGTCAGCCATAAAAAAGAATGAAATAGTGCCATTTGCAGCAACATGGATGGACCTAGAGATTATCATACTAAGTGAAACAAGTCAGACAGAGAAAGACAAATACCATATGATATCATTTATATGTGGAATCTAAAATATGACACAAATGAACTTATTTATGAAACAGAAACAGACTCACAGACTTAAAGAAGAGACTTGTGGTTGCCAAGGGGGAGAGGGAGTGAGGGAGGGATGGATTGGAGGTTTGGGAATAGCAGATTCAAACTATTGTATATAGAATGGATAAACAACAAGGTCCTACTGTATAGCACAGAGAACTATATTCAATATCCTATAATAAACCATAATGGAAAAGAGTATGAAATACATATATGTGTATAACTGAATCACTTTGCTGTACAACAGAAATTAAACACAGCATTGTAAATCAACTATATTTCAATAAAAAATAAATTAAAAGAAAAAGAGAACTCTAAGGTATCACAGCTAGGTGACTAAGTGTTGCTGGCTCCTAGGAGCAGACAGCCTGAGGGAAGCACCCAGAAAACAAACAGGGAGAATCAGTCTCTTCTTCCTCCTCCAGCCCTGTAGTCTCCCTCTCCCATCCCTTAGAGGAAGAGTCTAACAGGGAGCCTGCAGGCAAAGCAGAGTCCTGGTCCAGCATCACAAAGCCAACTACAGAAGAGTGAGTTGGGAGCTAAAAGAAATAGCCAAATAACTGGCACATGGATGACTTCCCTTGAGTTGGATCTTGAAGGATAAGTAAGATAAGATAATAATCATTTTTCGAGCACCATGCTAAGCTCTTTACAATGTCACACAATACACAAAAGTGTCCTAAATCCAAACCTAGTTCAATGTCATCCCAAAGCCTCTGCTCTAAGTCACTATGCCATAGATGAAGGAGAGGACATTTCAGGCAAAGGAAAACAGAACAGAGCAAGGCAAAGGGTTGAAAAATAACATGACGTATGATGGAAACAAATGGTCCAGTTATAGAACATCTCTTATGTGCCAGACACCTTACAGAATGTTTTATTTAAAATATTTTATTTGGGGAACTTCCCTGGGGGTCCAGTGGTAAAGAATCCGCCTTCCAATGCAGGGGACGCAGTTTCCATCCCTGGATGGGGAACTAAGATCCCACACGCTGCGGGGCAACTAAGCCCGCACGCCACAACTACTGAGCCCATGTGCCTCAATGAGAGAGCCCGCATGCCACAAACTACAGAGCCCAGGCACCACAACTAGAGAGAGAAAACCCACACGCCACAACTAGAGAGAAGCCCGCAGCCGCAATGAGGACCCGACGCAGCCAAAAAAAAGAAAAAGAAAATTGTATTTTTTGCTTGTATGTGCTCCTTTTAGTCCCATTTTACAGATGGGAAACAAAATTATAGAACATTAGTTAAATGTACCCAGGGTCACTCAGCTCATAGATGAAGCAACCAGAATACAACTTCAACTCCAGAGCCCTTGCTCTTACTCACTAGCCATACTGCCCTGACAGAACATAAAATGATCATGAGGCCAAAGATATGATAGAGTCAGGTCATGGAGGTCATCCAAAGGTGCAGGACTCAATTCTCTGTAGTAGGGGCCCTGCTAAAGGGTTTTAAATGGCATTAGTTTTGTATTTTGTATGGATCACAATGGTCTGAGCCCAGTTTGGAGGATGGATTTTAAATATACAAACAGGAATTGGAGAAACCAATTAAGAAACTATTGCAATAATTCAATGAGTAGAGCTCTGATGGAGTTGAGAATAGGCAACATATTTAAGAGACTAGAGATATTTGTAACACTAATGGTTGGATGTGGATGATAATGAACAGGAAAGATTAACAGACTACCAGGGTTTGGGGGGATGGCCAGTAGGTTAGCATGTCATCCACTGATAGAAATATTATTCTGGTGAAGTAGATTAGTTACTTTCAACATTTGAGTTTTCTGGAGCTTTGAGCATATGTAGAAGTATAAGGTAAGCCAAATCTGTATTTTCTTGGTTACTGAATGCCAGCGAAGGAATTTTAATTTTACTGGAAACCAAAATCTCAAAAAAAAGTTTTTAATAAAATGCTATGACCATAATTGCACAGACAGAACCGCAGATTTGCTCTTGCTTTGGTAGAAACTCATGTGGTATCTCAGGCCTCTAAAATCTCTAATGTTTAATTAATCTTTAATGTTCCTTAAAAGAAATGTATCTTCAGACCAGTTTTAAATATGTTCCAACACACATATCTCCTAAACTAATGAGCATCAAGTTACTAAGATCCTCACTAGAGCTGCAAAGGGTCTGATATTTTACCCCACTTTCCAGCCAAGTTATCCTGCCACAATTTCACAGATGCCAGCAATAGACCCAAGAGTCCTGGACCAGAGACAAAGGACTACTACACAGAGCAATGGCAGTAGCCAAACTATCAGCATTTGCATCAGTTCCTGGAGACCCAGTTCCCACAGGACAATGTGAAGAGAGCCAGGTGGTACCTATGTAAGCCACAGAGTGTGTTAAAGAAGAACCCCAAACAAAGGAAACCCATATATTTTACAACGAGCATTAAGCAAACCTTCCTTAAAGGAAGATACTATCTTTAGCTTCCAAGACAAATATTCTTGAAAAGATAGCCTGGAATAAAGGCAGCTCTGCTCACAAGACATGTAGAAATGTGAGAGATCTATGAAGATTTGTCTCCCAACAATTCAATGTTTTCATAATTTTCAGGTGACTTTATAGAACTCTTGGCTTTGGCTTGGCAAGTGCACAGCACAAAGGTTTTAAAAGCATGCAACATAAGGAGAAAGAATTAATGTGGCTAAACAAATAGAATGTGCAATAATAGCTAAAATAAGCCAACTAGCTAGATCAAACTCACTGGGAAATAGAGGGGCAATCACAAATAGAGATTCCAACAACCAGTTTTGCAGTGCTTTGGGAAGTGAGAAACAGGGGGCCAAGAACAGGCCGAAAAACAGATGCTACTTATGTCTAGGAGAAAGAACAAAAGAATTTAGAGGGCGGTTCATCTGCTTGTTGGGGCTGACATTTGCAGTTCTGTCTGCAGCAGAAGAATATACCAGAAATTGGAGACCAGTGATTCATATCCTGGCTGCAAAGATACTGCACTAAGGAGTTGGGGATTAGAATGGGTTTTAATGAGAGATAATAATCCAAATTTGTATTCACATTTGACTGTCTGAAAGGATTTTTACATATATCATCTTATACGCTTTCAATCAGCCAGAGATCAGCATAATAAGAGAAAACAAGAGGCTCCCAGGGAACTGAGAGAGAAAGGAAGTTCCTCTTTCTCCTCTGCTTAGAAAGCCACAAACTTGTGCTGGGAATGATGTTGCCAGGCAACCACCAACTTCTATAAGCTTTGAGACTAGATGTTCTTACACTCTAGTAGAATGAAATATCAGATTGAAGGCACAGGAGAGAGAAGAATGATTTGCTTGTTGATGGTGGTGAACTTGCCTGCATCCTGAGGGTCATTGCTCACTGGGTCAGCTCCAAGGAAAGTCACGGGTCCAAGACAGGACTTACACATATCAAATTTTAGAGGGTTTTTTTTTAAGCTTATCTAAACAGCTGAAAAAATTATTTTGCCTTTCAGAAATTATCACCCAATCAAACATAATTGCAGCATGCCTCTGGAGAAACTTGTGTGGCAACGTTGAAGTGATACAAGATAAAAGAGTTCAGCTTCCTTTCATGCTGCCCAAGTTTTTTTTTTTTATTACAGTAGAGAAGAACAGGGAGAGAGAGAAAACAAAACGTCAAAGCCCCCTTGTCCATGGATTATTTAAGAAAATAAGAAGAGTGAATATTAAAGCAACGCAGATCTCCATCCACAAATACTAAATTTAGCCCAGTTACATGTTTGGGTTTTTTTTCCCAGTAATATTCAGCATCCTGTATGCAGGTAAGGAAAAAGGGAATGATTTTCTAGGGCTGTAGCTTTATGAAATTGGCTGTACTGGATGGAGAGGGGAATAAGTCATTTGAGTGTAGATTCAAAAAAGTGATTACAATGATGAATTCAAACATATAAGCTGGTAAGGAGGAAAGTAAAACCAAGAAGTGATAAAAAGAGAGTCAGTGAATTAAAATATCCAAATGTTATATAGGAAAATTGGTCACAGTGTTTTGCATTTCTTTCTATCAAGAGGTGGAATTTATTTTCTAACTCCTTAAATCTGAGGTAGCATTATGACTTGCTTTGATCCAGAGAGTGTGGCAGACGTGATGAACAAGTGAGTTCCAAGCCTAAACCTCAAGAGCTTTGAATGCTTCTTGTTTTGCTTTTGGAACTCTTCAAATTACACATGAACAAGCCCAAGCTAGCCCATTGCTGGAGGAGAGACCACATGGAGAGAGACTTCAGTTATCCCAGTAGCCCCAGTCTTCCCAGTTGAGACCATAATAAATCAGCCAGCGTAGTCATCACAACTGCTGACCACAGATGCATGAGAAAGTATAGACAAGAGGTCATCTGGGCCTGGCCAAGAACTGAAGAATTTCCCAGCTGAACCCAGCCCAGGCTGTCAGCATAGAGAATCATGAGCTGGGTAACAGGCTCTTGTTCAAATCCACTAAGTTTTGGGATAGTTGGTTATGTAGAAAAACTAACTTTTACATCCTAATGAGAGAAAATAATTGTTTCCATGGGGTATTTTAAGCAAGTGAGCTAGAAATATAAGCAGTTATAGTTGGAGAATAGGATGTTCAAACTTGTAATGTTCACAGCAATGTTTCTGTTGAAGACAAGGTTCAAATCATGACCATTCCTAGCCATGTGGCTAAGAAAGAGTGGATGAAAACGTACTAGGAAGGGTGAGGTAAAGACACTGAGAAGTTGGAGTAATTAAAGGCATGTTGACATCATGAAGTATGATGACAGAAATAGCATTAGAGAAGAAGTTTTGGTGTCAAGTGTAGAAAAATTAACAAACAACCAAAGTGAGAGCAAAGTGCGGGTAAATGGCAAAAAAGCCAGATGCCACAGGCCGAAAAGGAGCTAGGATTTTAATAAATGAGCAGAGGAATAAAGGACTGAGTTAGGCATTGGAAAGCAAGAAGCAAGTGACTTGGCACTCTAACCTGAATTGTGAGGTGTGAATAAATAAATATCCTGTACTTGAGAGGGATGCAAATAAAGCAATATCATTAGAGGACACAGTTCATGCTCGGGAGAGGAAATGAAGGATATGTAGATGAGAATGAGGTAAGAGAGGTGCAAAGGAGAAAGAGATAAAGGCAAAAAGAGTTTGAGAATAAACAGTGGTTGTCACCACCTAAGATGGAGTTCCCATGGACTTAATAAATAGGTTCAGGGAGTTGTATCTGATGGTGAGGAGATGGTGTAGTAAACAAAGCAGAATAGAGTAAGATTTGGGGAGATAATATATGACTAACCAGATAGAGTTTAACAGAGGTGTGGGGTTTGGTGGAGTTAGTCCTTGGAGTCTGAAGCAGCATGGTGAGCACATGGGCCTAGCAGGGAGGTCCTATAAGTGTAAGTAAGTCCATGGTTTGGTGCTGAAGGAGTTGAGATGGTTTATACTGTGAGAGAAGAAGACAGCTGTTCCAGCAGGCCTCAGCAGGAAGGTGGCCTGTGCGGAGTGTTTTGGGTAAAGCTTCCCTGTTTGAGAAGAAGATACAAACTGGTTATGAGGATCCAGCTCAGCTGCAGGAAGAACTAGCCCCACAGGAGGGGATGACAAAGGTTCCCCCTTTGTCATTTGAGGAGATGACAAGTGTGTGGTCCAAACAGGGCTATGTCACATGGCCCCATAGCCAGACAAGTGATCCCAGAGGGTGGGGGTATGGGCTGTGGATGCAAGGCCATGTGGACCATATTGCGTAGTGAAAATGTGAGGCCTACGGCCCAGTGGAGTATAGATGGGGCCAACAGAGGATGAGATCTGTCTGCTGTGTTTCAGAGATGGGGGTCCATGAGCCAACTGAAGACAGAGTATAGGATTTTCAGGACTTCAGTACCAACTACTCTGATAGAAGCTTAATGTGAAAAATACAGGTTTGAAGAATTAAAGGATAAAATATACCACATAAATGAGATTTTTATCCAGAGAGAGATTAAGTGAGCCATGAGACCTCTTCTAGGATTGTAATCTATAAGGGGCACTGAAACATGATTCAGGAAATGAAAACCGTACCAGACGTGAACTGAAATGGAGAAAGGGGTTGCTAAATAGTATACATCTCAGAAGATGCTGCATGTGATGAGGAAGAATAATTTGAGGAGCTGCTGTTGATGGGGTGAGGGATGAGACAAGGCCCAGAAACCACCTTCTCAGGTGGGAGAATTCTGTAATCTTCAGTTTGTTTAGTGATGTGAGTTACACAAGTTTGGGGCCAAAGTTGAGATATTTGGAGCAAGAGCAAAGAAACTGAGCACAGGGAGATTGGGACTGACATATATACACTAATATGTATAAAATGGATAACTAATAAGAACCTGCTGTATAAAAAAATAAATAAAATAAAATTCAAGAAAAAAAAAAAGAAACTGAGCACAGACTTCCATACGTCCTCCCCCACCACCACCTATTTTCTTCACAGCTCTTGGACTCTCCTCTTTACCCATGTTGGAAAATATTTAGAGAATTTTTGTTTACAAAGGTGCCTGATTTATTATTCTGCCTGTAGTACACATATCTGCATCTGGTTCTGACTTGTGGTAGCTTGCTTTCATAGACAAATGGCATTTTTAAGTCCATTATGGGTTACTCCAACACAGAGCTGGGTAAACTCTGAAGAGTTTCTCTCTTTCCTGGCCCTTTACAGTCTGAAACAGAGATCATCAATGCACTTCATTCATAGGAGATACAAAATGATTCTTTTGATGAAACATGCATAACAGGTTGGGGAAGCAAACATCACAGAGGCAAAGGGCACTTTTTACATTATGTCTGCCTCAACCAAGAACAGATTCTGACAGTGAACAATCCAGTGTTCTCCAAAACTGTTCTCCAAAACTAGCTCAGGGAGCAAGTAAATAATCCCTGATCCATGTATGTAGGGATTCAGCTGGTTGATCTAAATTAGTCATTATTATAACTAATCTCATCAGAGCGATCCTAAGCTGAACTGAAGAAAGGAGATATAAGTAGAGCACTAAAAAATAATTCTCTAGGGGAAACAAGACTGATTAACCAATTCGTTTAGGGCAGGTTTCATTGCCTGTCATCATCTATATCTAAATAAAGATGTTTACACTCCAGAGCAAGAATTTTGAAATAATGAGCATATTTCTTAATAGCACATAATAATCAGTTTATGCAAATAGATAAATGCAACAAACAAAGGTTTATTTAGTAATACCAAATGACCACCACCATTACCAGCCACAGAGAGCCAGGAGTCTCAGTTGCCTGCCTCAGCATCTAAACAGCAGGTGACAAAACACATGTTGAGAAATAAAACATGTAAGCAAAAGCTAATAAACAAATTCAGTAAAGTTGCAGGATACAAAATCAATACATAAAAATCTGCTGCATTTCCATACTCAAGTAGACAAACTAGAAAAATAAAGAAAGAGAAATAAAGAAAATAACCCCACTTACAACTGCATCAAAAAGAATAAAATACCTAGGAATAAGTTTAATCAAGGAAGTAAAAAATATGTATAATGAAAACTACAGATATTAATGAAATAAACTTAAGAAGACACAAATAAATAGATACTCTGTGCTCATGAATTGGAAGAATCAATATTCTTAAAATGTCCATATATGCACACCCATGTTCATTGCGTGTTTATAATAGCAAAGACATGGAAATAACCTAAGTATGCATTGACCGATGAATGAATAAAAAATTGTGGTTAAATATATATAATTATATTATTACATATAATGTGATATATATATATATTATTATATGTATTTTATATATAATGGAATATTATTCGGCCATAAAAAAGAATGAAATCTGTCATTTGCGATGTGGATGGATATCAAGGGAAATGTGCTAAGTGAAATAAGTCACACAGAGAAAGACTTACAAACTGTATGATTTCTTTTATATGTGGAACCTTAAAAAAAAAAAGCTTATAGATAGAGAATAGATTGGTGGTTGCCAGAGGCGGAGGATGTGGGGAGGTGGATGGAGAAAAATAAACATATGGGAAGATTCAGCTGTAATTTTTCCCGTAGTATGGACATTTGTAGATATGGACATATATCTATAGATCTTCTATCAGGGTTTGTCTTAATTAGCTTAAAACAACTCAGTGCTATGTGTGCTAGATTCTGGGGATATAAATATGGATCAAATAAAGATAATCCTTGCCCACAAAGAGCACAGAGAATAGTAGAGGAGAGATATGTGAACAAATAATTGCAATAGCGAAGGTTAATTACTAGGTGCAGGGGAGATCTGGAGGAGTTAGGGCAGTTTCCCAGAGGAGAAGACACTTGACATTGGTTTATATGGATGGACTGAATCGGTGACAAGTACAGAATCTCCAAGCAAGTCCTTTGTGAAGAGCTGAAGTGGGGAGCTCAAATTACAGCTCTTGATAAATGTGGCACATATGACATAGCCAGAGACTCCAGGAAAAACTAATCATCTCGGCACTCAGAGGATAGAAGAGGAGTGATGCCTTGAGCCAAGCCAGACCTTGACGGTCAGGTAAAAACATCAAAATTAACACCTGATCGTCCTCTCAGACATTTACTTCTGTTTGGCCTGCCATCCAAAGAATATACCTGTTTACTTATTGTCTGTTTCCTCCATGAGAGCACAAGGCCTATGAAGGCAGAGATCACTGAGGTATCCCCCGGAAGTAGACCAGCATGTAGCATTTAAGAGGTTCTCAAAAACTATTTTTTGAATGAATGAGTAGAAGCACAAATGAATGAAACATTAAGCAAGACTTTGAGTGTCTTTATCTGTAAGATACCCACAAACAAGTTTAGTGAAGACACTGAGATGACTCATGTAAGGCTAACTCTACTACATAGAAATCACTCAACGTTAACTATTATTTTCAAGAGTACTATATTCAGCAACACCCTCATCTATAACATGCCAGGCACTGAGTTAAGTACTTTCCAGTCATTATACCTTATTCTATTCCTAAGACTTTCAAGAACGCTGGGAAGAGTAAGTAGGTAGTATTGTTTTCATTTTAGAGGTCAGAAATTGGGATTTAGAGAGGTTTGCAAATTTGCTTGAGGTCACTGAGAGAATTGAAGAACCAAGATGGTGACCCCGTGTCCAATGCCCACTGTCTTATCTGCCATACTGTGTCACCTTCCAGAGTCTACCTTACCTTTAAAAGCAACTATCAAGTTGTGTGACGGCTAGTTCTGCATTAAGTACATAATATTTCCCCACTCAACTGTGAGCTCCCAAAGGGAAGGTGGTGTGTAGTCTGTTCATCATCGTGGCAATTTTCAAAGTGGGTTTCCAGCTGAATTCTGCAAGTCCAAGAGGCTGTCTTGGTGAGCCCGAGGGACACCCACAGGGAAGGAGAGAAGTGGAGTGCTCTGAGCCCCTTTCTCCCACCTCAGTTATTTGGTTTTACTCTTAGGTTTCTATACCATTTCCACTGAAGAAAGGATTCTGCTAAAAAAAAAAAAAAAAAGTCGAGTTCTAGAATCTGTCACTGCCCGAGCACTCAATGATGTTAATTAAATAAAGACTAGTTAGAAGTAGAAGCAGAAGACAGCCTCTAAATGTGAGGAGTATGGAAGGAACCAGTGATCTTCACACACTGGTCGTTTTGGTGTTACTTATTTGAATCAGTCTAAGATTGGAGTGTCATCTTTCCACATAAAAGGCAGCAGAGTACAGTCAGTGTGGACGCAAGAGAGAAATTAGGACTTGTATCTCAACCACAGATGTGAGGCCACCTGTTATACTGGACGACAAAAGCAGGACATGAAAACTGATAAAAATAAAACCCCAAAAATGCACAATTAAGCTTGCTTATATAATTGAGAGACAGTAGACTTCTTTTAGGGAGTGCAAATTTAGTGTCACCCTAAGATTTCAGACTAGAAACATGCCCAAGTATAATAGAGCAATGAGAAGACACACTTTCTCCATAGCAACGATCTGAAAACTCAGCTATATTCTCATTACCAAAGACCATTTGACAGAGAAATCTTGAGAAGCAGTTTTTCTCCAGAGATTTATCAGGGGGCAGAAAGGGAACATGGAAGAGAACTTGAAGAAGAACCAGTGCCAGAAGACGAAGTTACCAAGGTGTAGGAGGTGCTAAATGGGAGAGAGGCAGGGAATAATCCACAAAAATTATTTCAAAAATTCAAAAACATTGATGCCATGTAGAATGGTTGATTAACCAAATGCTGACTCACTCACCCACAAATCCAAATCACTCTGTACCAAAGCAGGGAAGCTGAAAAGCAAATTACTCACTCTTGACAAGGAGGCAACAGCCTGACCTTCAAAAAGGGACAGTGACATCAGACTAATCTGTTCCCTAGATAGGCCCAACATTGACTCCTACAGATGGGCCCTTGCCAAGGCAGATCTGAGCCACAAAGCTACTTGGGGCTCTGTGCAGAGATGCACTAACTTTCAAGAAGCACCTCCAAAAAAAAAGAAAAAGAAAAAGAAGCACCTCCAGCACAAGAAAGGACACCAAAATGCCCAGATGATAAATTTTGAGGCCAGTCTTAGCCACTCAGTCAGAGCTGGGGTTAAAATTCATTCATTCATTCATTCAACAATTATTTAAGAAGCACTTATTGAACAGCTAGGCACTGAGATAGATATTACAGGTGCAAAGATGAATAACATTGTCTAGGTGCTCAAGGACCCCATTTGGGAAGGCAATGGTTAGTACTATGATGGAGGGTTGAACAGAATGGGCAATAGGTCCCTGCAGTCAGAGAGACCTGGGTTCGACTTCTAGGTCTGACACTTCCCAACTGGATGCACATTGTTTAATCTCCCCTTGCTTCCATTTGAAAAGAGATTATTCCTCCTTTGCAGGATTGTTTTCCGGACTTTTGTGCTAGCATAGAGAAGATTCTCAGCACTGACCTGAAAGCACTGTGATTGCTTTAAAAAAAAAAAAAAGTGAGACTTTATTCAAATTTACTATTATGTACAGTGCGTTGAGAACACAGGAAATGGTCATGTAAATTGTTTCTCTCTCTACCCTTGGAGATTCTGTTCTTAGTCTGCAGTTAGCAGCTGCCAAGATACACGTAGTGAAAAGGGATTAAATTACCTCCATGGATTTGAACAGCAAATACACAGTGGCCATCACGAGCGAGAATGCCACAGCATAAAACAAAACGCAAACGCCCCAGCCAGGGTAACGCTAGAATAATTGGCCACCACTCACCGCATGCATTCTTTCTAACAAGTCTCCGATGTGTGTTAACGTGTCTTTTGCCACACTGTCCAATTGTAACTTAAATCTGGGGCTTCAGGAGCCTACAGTTGAAATCTGCTTACATTAAGGCTGTTTACTTCCTTTGTCATATCAAAGTGTGAAAGAAACTTCCCGGAGGGAAAGTCTCAAAAAATACCCTTATTGCAAATCACTCTAGTAGAAGGTAGGTGAGGGTCTCAATAACCAACCGTAATGAACAGCCGCCTCTGGACATACTGTCAAAAGTGTCATCTTATGACACTTACCCCTGTTCACTCTAAATGCATTATTCTCAGTCTCCGAGGGTGACAGGATTGAATTTCAAGGGCTCCCTGAACGGTAACTTGGGCAGGGAATAAGTAATGAGATCCCAAGGCACTGGCTCTCTCAGGAGGTGCCACCCCCACTGGGAAGAGACAGAAGGGACCCCTGGACTGAGGGGCGGAGAAGCGGGCTCCAGGAGAGAAAAGTATGTGCCTTGGGCCACTCCCCACTTTGCCTTTTGCCTCAGTTGGGCTACTGACAAAATGGAGCCACTTCCAACCGCCTTCTCCCCTCTTCCCAGGGAATTCTGGGTCTGCTGCTTGTTTGGTTCCAACAGGCTAACTTAAACCAGAAAGGATGAGTTGTTGGTAGCAAATCTGGGTCTCATTAGAGGATGGAATGTAGACAGGGAAGTGGAGCTCATGTACTTTCTCTCCATATCTCAGGGAGGCTAGCCTCTGCCTCTCTCTCCATCCCGTCCTCCCTCTCCAGGCCTCCTTTCTTTGCAGCTACCTCTCCTACCCCAGCCCCCCACCCTGGCCACACACACAAGCCAAGGAAGGTTAATCATAAAGTTCGGGAAGCTTAAGCTGCAGGATCTCTCACTTGCAGGGCCTCTTCCAAATAGATATTCTATTTCACACTCCATTTTGGCTTAGTTGGTTTGTTTGTCCAGAAGAGGACCCTACGCTGTATGTGCTTCAGAAATCGGGATCTGTTCCTGCCCTCGAAGCATGTGTTGCTATAGCTGACAGCTTTTGTGCTCCCTATACCTTCCATTTATGTCACATAGCCCGAATTTAAGTCATCCCCGTACCTGGAGCCTCAAAGAAGCTGGCTATACAGCGCTTTTTGGTTTTCCAATGAATGGATTTTATTTTTTTAGAGCAGTTGTAGCTTTACAGAGGAATTGGGCAGGGAATACAGAGAGTTCCCGGGTCTCCTACCTGCCTACCCACACACACAGGTGCTCCCATTACTAACAGCTTGCGCTATTGTGGTACATTTGTTACAACTGATGAGCCAATATTTATACGTTATTATTATTATTATTTTAAAATTTATTTATTTATTTTATATTTATTTTTGGCAGTGTTGGGTCTTCGTTTCTGTGCGAGGGCTTTCTCCAGCTGCAGCGAGCAGGGGCCACTCTTCATCGCGGTGCACGGGGCTCTCACTGTCGTGGCCTCTCCCATTGCGGAGCACAGGCTCCAGACGCGCAGGCTCAGTAGTTGTGGTTCACGGGCCTAGCCACTCTGCAGCATGTGGGATCTTCCCGGACCGGGGCACGAACCCATGTCCCCTGCATTGGCAGGCGGATTCTTAACCACTGCGCCACCAGGGAAGCCCTATACGTTATTATTAACCAAAGTTCATAGATTAAGACACTCTTTGTGTTGGATAAACAGAGTGTTTGAATCTCAATTCTAAGTTCCTAGATGAGCAAATCTAATGGGCTTCATGGAGTAGGTGTTCACCCCCCCAGGGGGTGAGGCCATGGGGGTCTGTTGCCCACTCAGCAGGGCTAAGAACATACTCTGTGAAGTGGGACTGTGGCCACGGCTGTGTACGTGATAGGTAGCGTGGTTGCTGGGCAGGTATTTGTACAGAAGATCTACCGCAGAAAGATAAATGAAACTATATATAAGAAAACAACCAGAGATCTTCGTAAAAATGGTATTACATATATAGAAGATGTCATTACCGCATCATATTTTCTTGCAATACATTTGAAAGAACTTCTTTCCACTGTTCATTTCCATCCAAATGGGTCAACTATTTCTAAGAATTAATCATATTTCCACTTGAAATATACCCATTCTTCAAATTTTTAGTTTTGCTAGGTAAAAATCAAAGATTGACCAACTAAAGGAAAAGACTACACAATTCCATGCTCAGATTTAGGGGAGGATGGAGGAGATAGATAATAAGGCGAAAACTGGGCATAGTGTGAGATTTGAGTTGTCTCTCACTCCACCCAGCGCCAGAATGACTCAGTAAAATATATTTACTAAGCAGGACAGTTCTGGACAAAGCCTCCTATCTTTTTGATCAGAAGAGGACACATAACTGACCTTTGCTCCTTGTGGTAGGCTAAAGAATGGTCCCCTAAACATGTCCATGTCCTATTCCCCGTAACCTACAGATGTGTTAGCTTAACGTGCAAAGGGGAATTAAGATTATAGATGAAATTAAGGTTGCTTATCTGCTGCCCTTAAAATAAAGCTATCCTGGATTACTTGGGTGGGCCGAATGTAATCACAAAAGTGTTAAAGTGGAAGAAGGAGACAGAAAAAGTCAGTGTCAGTGATGAGACATGAGAAAGACTTGACCAGCCTTTGCCGGCTTTGAAGACAGAAGTGGGACATGGGCCAAGGAATGTGAAGAGTCTTCAGAAGCTGGAGAAGGCAAGAGCCTTCCAGAAAGAATCCAGCCATGCCAACACTCTGATTTAGACCCCACGAGTCCCATATCAGACTTCTCACCTCCAGAACTGTAAGATAATAATTTTTTTAATCCACCAAATTTGTGGTATTTTTTTACAGCAGCAAAAGGAAACTAACACACTTGCCAACATTCTGCTGTTCTTACCATTGGTTTACTCTTGGGAATTGAGGCAATCAGGTCCCTGAGGGCAGGGATCCTCTGTCAGTTCCACGGTTTCCAGTGCATTGCTCTGCACGTACCAAGTCTTAAGGAAATAAGGACTGAGTCCTAACTTCCATCTAAATGCAGATCAAATTGAAAGGGGAATGTGGGAAGCACTATCTAATTCCATTACTTACCAATTTTTTCTGCTTCCCAAAATGTTTTAATTGGAATTTCTGAACGTTGATATAAAGGGAAAAGATTGATACTGAAAAGTCTTCTTTCAAGAGACTGCTCACCCATTCTGCCAATGTATTGGAATTTAGGAGACTGAATTATATGTGACAGCTGGTATGGTGAAAATTATTAGTCCTAGACAGCTCCAAAAACATGCAGGTCCCTAGTGACAGAAATTCAGCTCAGGAAAGAGTTCTGTCTGCTGTGACATCTTTGAACTCAAGGAAAATAATAGCACAGATGAACAATATTGTAAAGAATTTTAAAAATTATAAAATGAAATGCAGCCAAAAGAAACTAATGTAATGCATAACTCTGAGAGCCAAATCATTCTAACTGTAAGGAAAGAAATATTTGGTTGATTTTGAAAGACCTTAACACTCAGAATACTATTCATCATGTAAGTGGCACAAATGCAAAAGGCTGAGGCATAGCAAATTTCCTAAAATAAGCTATACAAACTCTGAAGAGTTTCAGGCACCATGGAGGATGGGGGTCATCAGGAACATGCTTTGTAACCTCAGTGCACATAAAAAGGCAATCTGAGAGTTGGATATTCTGATTCAGAAGATGTTATTCTCCCGAGGTGCAGTGTATTGAAAATGGCTACAATTTTGACTAATTTTAAGAATTTTGTGAAATTTTAAGAGTGGTTTTCACTGGTCTTTCCAGTTTCCAAGGCAGACTTATCCAATTTGAAAAGAAAAGAAAGTGCTGTTGGTGCCAGACAGAGTGGACAAATCTGTTTTCCACTACCCACAATTTCAGGATATAAGAAATCTGTGGGATTTTTAAGTTTCCCAGAGAGATCCCAGCTTTGACCAAAGCTTGAATGCGCAAAAGTTATAATTTGTTATTTAGTATACAAAGTTCATTCCTTGCACGCTAAGTGTGGACTCTTCTGCTGAGCTCATCTAAATACCTATTTCTCGATAGCCTTCTGTGGTTGGTGGAATTGAGTCTCCCCCACAAAAGATAGGTTGAAGTCCTAACCTCTGGTACAAGTGGTTGCAAATTATCTTTGGAAATAGAGTACATCTTTGCAGATGTAATCAAGTTGAGAGAAGGTCATACTGCTTTAGGATGGGCCCTAATTTCAATAACTTTTGTCCTTATAAGAAAGCCATGTGAAGACGCAGGAACACAGAGACACACAGGGAGAAAACCGTGAGATGATGGAGGCAGAGAATGAAGTGATCAAGTTGCACCCCAAGGAACACCAAGGATTGTTGGCCACCACCAGAAGTTGGGAGACAGGCAAGGGACGGATTGTCCTTCAGAGCCTCCAAAAAGAACCAACCTTGCTGACATCTTGATTTTGGACTTCCAGCCTCCATAACTGTAAGAGAATACATTTCTGTTGCTTCAAGACACCCCATTTGTAGTAATTTGTTCTGGCAGCCCTAGGAAACTAATATACCTTCTACTAGGGATGGCTTCATAATTAGATCTCTGGGGGGGCAGGGGGTTTGTTTTTGTTTGTTTGTTTTGTTTTGGCTTTAAGCTGGTTTTCACTTCCAGAAAAGTCCTCAGAAGGAATTGTTATTACTCTCATGAAAAGCAGAGCTCTCTTACCTGATTGCTGGCGAACCAGTAAGATCATAGATGCACACTCCCTGTTCTTATGTTAATGTACACAGGGTGCGGTCGCAAGGGCCCAAGGAAAAAAGTGTGGGCCAACCACTCTAACTGATTTTTACCACACTTCGGCCTCAAATCAGCAGTGAACAATACATTATGCAGAGATATTTCTCACCACTATAGATTTGTGAAATTATTATACACTCATGGTGTACTCTCTATCAAGGCATATCATCAATATTCACAAAAAAGGGTTAAGACGGTTATCAGGTCTCAAATTGGATGAGTATCTAAGAGTTTAAAACAAAACAAGGTTCACTCGTTTAACAATTTTTATTAACCACCACTCTGGAAATTACTAGAACTTGGTTTGCATATTTATCTTGGGGGATTCTGGTTTTACCAATCTGTCTGTTCCAAGATTATTTGAATATGCGACCTGAAGCTCGTACGGAGGACATAAAAAGAGGAAAATATGAGTCTTTGCAAGTTCTTTAGACACCATATCTGCAAAATTGGGAGGCGGGACGGTTTCCACCCAATAACAAGGGTGTCAGGGGTCAGCCCTGCCTCGGAGAACAGCAGGGAAGTCCAAAGTCTCTCTGAACAGGTATCTCAAAAGGACACTTCCTCAAAAGGCTTCTTCTGTCATAACTGGTGTCAAAGACTCAGCAAAGATTCCTCCGTGGACCCAGATTTGCTCAACATTGAGCCTGGAAATGGTCCCCATGCAGAGTGCAGAGGCATCCTAAGTTGGCCCTGACCTCTGCTCTTAGCGACACTTGCTGATTTCCAATGCTGTGTGACATGTCCCTACATCTCTCATCTTTAAAAAAAAAAAGTGCAATTTTCTATTGGCTCAGTCTCTCCCTCACTTAGAAAACCTCTCTCTCCTTTCAAAGAGATTGTTCTTGAAAGAGAAGCCCATAGTTCCCCATCTCTTGTTTATTCCTCAATCCATGGCAATCTGGCTCTCTAAAAACTCTCATTTGATCATTCCACAAAAGCTCCCACCCAGCACTGACACCCAGCATCTTTAGATACCAAACCAAAAGGGCAGTTTTAGTTGGGATCTCTTCTTTGATATCACTGAGGCATTTCATCACTCTCCCCTGAACGATTTCTCCTCTCATGGTTTCTGAGTCATCACTTCTCTCCATCTGAATCTGACCTTCATTCATAATCTCCTTGCAAAGTCCCTCTTTGTATCTCTCTTTGATATTTGTGTCTTGTGCAATTTCGTCCTGGCTCCCCTCTCTTTCTATAAACAATTCCTGGATGTTTTCTAAACCCATGGCTTTAATCAAATCTAATTCAACTAACTTCATCTCTCCTATTAGCTCCAGACTCATATGTCCCTGGCTGTCAGCAGGGCATGTCCACAGGAATATCCAACAGGCAACCAGAAAATCACCACATCCAAATTTAACATTATCTCCACTTTCCCCCGCATCCTTTTCCTGTGATTCCTGTCTCAGGAACTGTTCCATATAATAGGGATAAAGCAGCTAATGAAATAGTCAAAGCTCCTAACATTACAGACTTTTGTTCTAGTTGGGGGAGATGAATAATAAACTATTAAGCATGGAAAACATCAGGGTGGGGGGAAGTGCTGGAGGAAAAATATGGAGCAGCGTGAACGGATCAAGAGGGGCAGGTTTGTCTGATATGGGTGCTGAAGGAAGTCCTTGCCAATAAGATGGTATTTGAGCAGAGAGCTGAAGCGAGTGAGAGATGCCGCCAGGTGAGGATCTGGCAGAAGACAATTCCAGGCAGATGGAAAAGCCAGTGCAGAGCTGGTGAAGGCAGCATGTGTCAGGATGGCTTGACTTGAAGGACTAAGGAGCTCTGAGTGATTGGACTGAGAAAGCAAGGGGAAGAATGACAGCGTGAAATGTCAGGGATGGAGCACAAAGGCACATATGCAGAACCTCACAGCCTAAAGCAAGGACTTCAGATTTTATTTTTATTGATACTAGAAGCCATTGTAGATACGATCTGACTTATGTTTTAAAATTATTATTCCTCCTGCCACATGGAGAAGAGAATGCAAGGGGTTTATTCATTCAGGAAATAGAAACCACCCTAGGTATTTCAGGATGATCCTAATTGGAGAAAAAAAAAAAAAAAGGAGTTGTTTTTCCTTCCCCTTATTTCTCAGCCTCTTTCTAGTGCCCCTCATTGTCAGAACTAGTGGGAAGCCAGGGTCAAAGAAGTGCAGTTTGTGCAAAGCAGGATCCAGAGAGCTGTTTGTATCACTTAGGGATGAAATAAGATGCACATTAAAGAGAAATCTATGAACAGTGGCTTCAATAAGTAAGGATTGATTTTTTTCAGTAGAAAGAAACGGGGTGCTGATGGGATGGCTGTGAACATTGGTTCAGTTATTTAATGGTGTCCGGGCATGTGTCTTGGAGATTCTCTGGGATGTTACAGTTCCAGGCATGGCATTCAGAGCATCTAGAAGGAAGGAACAGTACCAGCTCCCAGAGACCCTTGATCGTAATTCTTCTGACCTCTTATTGACCTCAATAGTCAAATGGCCACTTCCAGCTGCAAAGAAGACTAGGGAAGTGAGTGCTTGTCTTCCTGTTTCTCTAGTGGATATTGGCAGGGGAGAAAGCTGTGGGACATCCGTTTTGAAACAGACAATAGTGACCACCATACGATCTAAGGGGGTTAAGCTTTTGAATCGGAGGAAGAGTAGAGAATGCTATGAAGACTCAATGAACAAGCTTACTCAAAGATGCTTCTTAAATGAAAGAAGCTTCTACTTGGCTCTGTCCAGTGTGGTAGACTCTATCTAGCAGCTACATGCAGCTGGTGAGCGCTTGAATGTAGCTAGTCTGAATTCAGGTGTGCTATACGTGTAAAGTACACAGAAGATCCCAAATTTCTAATACAAAAAAAAAAAAGTTTTTAATCTCATCAATAATTTCCTATGTTGATTACATGTTGAAATGATATTTTGGATATATAGTAAAAAATTCAACCTATTCCTTTTTACTGTGTTTAATATAGCTGCTAAAGAGTCTTAAGTTACATATGTGCTTGCACTATATTTCTGTTGGATTGTGTTGCTCTAGAGTATTGAATGACCCTTTCTTTCTCTAAAGAGAGTCCTTAATTTCCTGCCTCTAAGTTAACTTTTCCTCTCCTGAGGATGCTGGTTGTTGTGGTTTTCTAAATCTGGGAAGAACTTACCAGAAGTGCTTCTTCCCTGATCTTTGTTGGTCTGATAGCTCAAAAGGTATCTTCTAGTGACAGGTTGAAAAAACAACCCAAATCCTCCTCACAAGGCACTAGCCATGACTATTGTATATATTTCAAGCTGAAGTAGAAAAGTACAATTATAAAAGTGATTAATTCGGGCTTCCCCGGTGGCATAGTGGTTGAGACTCCGCCTGCCGATGAAGGGGACACGGGTTCGTGCCCCGGTCCGGGAAGATCCCACATGCCGCGGATTGGCTGGGCCCGTGAGCCATGGCCGCTGAGCCTGCGCGTCCAGAGCCTGTGCTCCGCAACGGGAGAAGCCACAACAGTGAGAGGCCCGCGTACCGCAAAAAAAAAAAAAAAAAAAAGGGGGTTAATTCAAGGAAAAGATTTAAATGAGGAATCAAATTATTCATCATCAGTAATACCCCAAGCTATCTGATGAGATGATTTGAATAACTGGTGAAAGGGAAATCCCAATTTAACGTAATCCCTAACTTTTTTTTCCCCACTGGATGCAAGGAATCATGAAATTCTAATTCGCTACAAGCCTGTCCATGGCTTTGCACTAAAAAATTTCTTCAGTGACTTTGGTGGGAAGAGGGATGAGATGGACGATGAAATCTATGCCCAACTTGTGGTAGGCAGAATAACTACCCCCCTCCCACCAAAGATGTCAACGTTCTAATTCCCAGAACCTGTTAATATGTTACCTTATATGGCAGAGGAACTTTCCAGGTATGATTACCTTAATGGCTTTGAGGTGAAGAGATTATCCTGGATTATTTGGGTAAACCCAATCTAATCTGTCATAGGTCCTTACAGCAGAGAATCTTTCCCAGCTGGAATCAGAGGGAGATGTGACTACAGAAAAAAAGGACCAAGTGATGCAAAGCACTTCTGGCTTTGAAGATGGAGGAAGGGGCCATAAACCAAGGAATGTGTGCAGCCTCTTGAATCTGGAAAAGTTAAAGGAAATAGATTCTTTCTGAGAGCCTCCAGAAAGGAACACAGCACTCTTGACACCTTGATTTTGGCCCAGTGTGACTCTTCTAACCTCCAGAACTATAAAATAATAAATTTATGTTGTTTTAAGACACTGAGTGTGTGGTGATTTGTTCCAGCAGCAATAGGAAACTAATATAAAACCCAAAGAGATAAACATTAAAACAATAAAATGAAAACATTAAATTTTGAGAATATTGTTGCTTTCTGTCAAACTTCTATCCTCGCAAAATTCTCACCAGCTTCCCTGTCAGCTATTAGAGACTAAAAGTAATAGGGCAACCAGTTTATGAGACGTTATTCTAATGTGATATTCTCCTTTATTCATTATCCCTTCTCCCCACATACACACAAAAATGCACAAACATTTCCCAAAGGATTAAAAACAAATTTCCCTCTCCTGCTACTTACTCTTTTCAAATAATACATAGCACTATAGGTTTAGGGGAAGAAGTATCTTTTCATTTCCATGTTTATATCTTGTTTTTGCTAGCTGATAGATAGGTTTCTTTTGCCTTACCCTTTATCTTAGTTTCTTACTTACATTGCAGAAGTCATTTTATCCATCCCTCTCAACTGTGGGGATACTTAGACTACCAGGCCTTACTCAACACTGTTTGTCTGTATCAGGAAATAGGTTCGTGCAAGAGAATTTTTCTGTCAGCAATAGAAAAAATAAATTCTATCCACTTTGTATTTAGACCAGATGAAACTGAACAAAATCATATATGATGAAATACTATCCACTTCATGAGCACGAGTTTATTTGAAAATTTAGCACTGGGTTGACAATAAAAATCGCAGAGAACTAAGCAAATATAATCTGAGGGAAGAAATGGAGATATCCATCTGTTACCAAAGTTTCAAGAGTCCTCTTTCAGATCTGCAGGAAAACTAGGGAGCCTTTAGGGTATCTCTTACTCATAACTGAAAGGCCTTCAGTCTTCCAGTCATTAAATGGGTCCAGATCAAATAACTCCAAGCCCATGCATAAATGTGGGTGCTACAGCACACCCAGAATCCTGCTCATCTGCTCCTCCAACATTGGCTGGCTCTCTGAATCTACCTTCTGATGCTGCTTTAGGTCTCTTTGATCTGCCCTGTTCCTGAGCCCCAGAAGGTGACCTACTAACATGAGGCTCTAGGGCATGAAGGATTAGGATTGTTAAAAACAAGATAACAGGCACAAAACAGAGTCATTTATGCTAAGCTCCGCATCACGAACAAGACTTAATTACAATTTCAGCTCTCTCGAAATGGAATCTTAAGCCAGTTCATCCGGAATCTCCTGATCTGCACTACTGAGGTCACCTGCCTGATAGACCCTGCCATCCTCTAAAGGAAGGTGACCTTGCAATAACCCACCCGCTTTTTTGTCTAGTCTAACTTCCTTGACCTCTCCCCCTTCTGCCAATAAGTCTCTCATTTTGTACAGCTCGTCAGAGCTCCTTTCTATCTGCTACATTGGATGCTGTCCAATTCAAATTGACTTTTGCTCAAACTCTTACAACTTTTCTTATGCTTCAGTTTATCTTTTCTCAAAAGAGAATAATTTGCAGCAGGTAGAATCAGCAGCCCTGATGCTAAAGTTGATCTACCTTTCCCCGCCCCAGGGCATCTCTCGATGACTTTTTCTCCTCTAACCTCCCATTCTTCCATCATGTCATTTCAGCCGGTTCCCTCCCCGTCTTCCCTAAGTTCCAGGGATCTGACATCTACTCCTTCTGGAAGCCCACCTAGCAGCTGCCATCCTGGGTCACTCTCTCCATCCCCAGGGAGGACACCATTTTAGTTGCTCTGTTACTTCCTCTCTAAGCCCAGACTTGGTTCAGGCCTTTTCGTTTTATAACCAAAGGGCCCACTAAGTAGTTTTTCTAAACCAAAGCATATGATTTTCCATGAGGTGAATTCTGCTATCCCCACAGAATAAAAATGTGGCTAGTCAGTTGAGGTTTTCTTTAATAATAATATTTTTCTTCCCACTGAAATATAGGATGTATTTCTTCATCTATTTTTGCTGTGTAAGCCCACAAATAGTTGCATTAACATAGGATGTTGGTTTTAACAAAATGCTCTCGCAGCATGTTGGAAAGTGGTACTGCCCATCCAGTGGGGGTACAAAAGTGCTTTAACGAGGGGGAAAGCACTGGGTTAGATCCTGATTGCATGTTATGCCCTGGGGTGATGCCAAAAAGGGCAACTCAGAATGAAATTTTCCTCTATTCCAGCATCACATAAATGGAAATGGCTATTTCTGAGTATATCCAGATTTTCTTAATTTCCCTTTACAGCGTAGGTCTATTTTCTCAAAGTGTATGTAGTCTAGAGACCACTATATTAAAATAACCTCTGTTTGTTAAAAATGTGGGTTCCTGCCCAAGGTCTCCCTGTCCAAATGAATCAGAGTTTTCAGGAGTAGGACCCGGGAATGTGCATTTTTTAAAATGGCAATGCGGGAATTCCCTGGCCGTCTAGCGTTCAGGGCTCCGGGCTTCCCTGCATGGGGCAAGGGTTCCATCCCTGGTTGGGGAACTGAGATCTTGCATGCTGTGTGGCACGGCCAAAGAAAATTAAAAGAAAATAAAAACGGCAATGCAACTTTTATGGCCAGCTAAGCTTAAGAGCCATATCCAGAGTAAAGTAGCTTCAATACATGGATTAAGCCATTGAGCATTGCAGGAAACATATCTTATCCTTTGTAGTCATCGTTTCCCAGAATAAAAAATAAGCGTCAAAATAAGGAGTAACTTTACAAGAGAGAAAACTGACAAATACTTCTCAGCCAGGTGATCAAATTCAACAACTACAGTGATAAGTTGTGTCGATAGTAGGTACCTTGATGTGATATGATGAAAATGGTACTTTACCTCTGTGGTCTTCCCCTCAAAGCCCATAACCCCCGTCAAATCATGAGAAAAACAGCAGATAAATTTCAACTGAGGGATATTCTACAAAATCCTAACTAGACCCCTCAAAACTGTCAAGGTCATCAAAAACAAGGGAAATTTGAGAACTGTCACAGCCCAGAGGAGCCTCAGGAGACATGATGACTGAAAGTAATGTGGTTTCCTGGATGGAATCCTGGAACAGAAGAAAGACATTAGGGAAAAATGAAAGAAATCTAAAGAAAGTATGGACTTTAGTTAATAATAATATATTAACATTGGTTCACCAATTGTGACAAATGTACTATATTAAGGTAAAATGCTAATAACAGGGGAAGCTGGGTGGAGGATAGACAAAAACTCTCTTTACTACCTTCAGAGCTTTTCTGTAAATCCAACCTCTACTACAATTAGAAATTCATTTAAAAGCTTTTTAAAAATGGGAGTCGAGACAGATAAGATTGATCTACACTATTGTTCTTTGCACTGACTACCTAGTCCATCAATCAAAGCTCTATTCCACACGGGTTAATATCACTAAGATAAAAAAGTTGATCAAATAACTGACATCATGGTATATGTAACCAATAGGTTTAATTCTTCTATGTTGTTTACACACAGGGCTCCCATGCTGTACAAGTCCAGAGGGTTCTAGTCATACAAAATGAGAGTGAAAGGAAATCATTTCTGTAGAACTGTAGGGAGGAAAGACTTTCCCTACCTTCCTAGGTCCAAAAGCTGAGCCTATGAAATAAACTGACAATGGTACTTTAACAAGAGAAAATGTTTATAAATTTATTAACTTAGTACTACATGTATGGAGGCATCACAGAAAAAAAAAAATACCCCAAAAAAGAGTGATATATGAGAGCTTATATATTGTCTTAATAGGTGGAGGGGTGATGTAGACATTTAAAGGAAAGTAAATGATTTTTAGGAAAGATGAATGAGCCCTTAGAAAAACAGGTGGGAGACCTGATAATTTTTGATAAAGTTTGTCTGAGTGTGGTTTCCACTTCTCCTCTCCTCTCCTGTGATCAGAGCAGATCTTCCCTGGTTGAAGAAATTCCCAGAGAGGAGATTTATAACTGCCTTCCTTTTGAAGCATCTGTCTTTAGGCAGATAAGGGGAAATCAGAGAAAGTGTCTCGCTGCATTTGCTGTTTCTCAAGTGCCTATAGCTCAAAGTAATCAATATACCAAAGTGGCATATTTTGGGGCAACAGGTCCTGAACTCCTTCAGAATACAATATGAGTATCACTGGAATTGTTCTAACTTCTGGCCTATTTACATACCATGAGTAGAAATTATCAACTCATTTGAGCTTCTAGTGGGTAAAATGTACAAGTAGGATATAAGCAGGGAGCCTTTGGTGTGTCATGTTTATTTCTCAAGTAAGTCTACCAAGAATAAAAAAAAAAGCCATCCCCCAATGTATCTGCTCCGGCCACCACTAATCTTATGAATGAATACTCTATTCACCTTCTCAACTGGCAGGACATTGCTTCTCTCCATCAGTAGTTATCTGCTGCGCTCATTTCTCCTCACTCCTTTTTAGATAACTTAGTCTCCTCCAGCTGAGAACCCACTTCTCACCACTCAGGTCAAAATGTGAAGGGAAGAGTGAAAAGGGAGAAAAGTCCTAAAGGTCTTTCCCCAACCGCTTGTCCATGTGTGTTACCCTAGAGCAAGTGCTTATTGGCTTGCTTGCAAGAATCTGTTGTTAAATCTACAGCAATTTTGTAAATTGGTTGTTAAAGTATTAATAGCTTTAAATCATCATGATCGGAGTATTTTATACTCAAAAATTGGCAAACACTACAAATCGGGGCTTTTTTCCCCCTCCAGTACCCACCACGCCTTATTTCATATATGAATCTACAGACCTCAGAGCCCTGGTCTCCTCCCCATTTCCTGTAAAAGTTCCTCTGACATGTAGAAGATGGGTTTGGGTTTTTCTTTTTCCTTTTTTGTTTTTATCCTTAAACACCTAGCTCCATTGTCTTGGTCAAATTGTTTTGGTCTCAAGAAACTGAGTCTCAGTCATGATAACTCAAAAAAAGAGATAAGAGTTGTGATAGTAACTGAAAAGACACAGAAGAATCTCAGATAAACCAAGGCAGAAAGTACACAGTCTGATGTTAGGGTACATGAACCCAACAGGTCCCCACCACTGGGAGTCACCCAATTAGCTGCTTTATGGTACAATCAGCCACAGGCTGGGGAATCTCAGTAAATTCAGCGGCCTCTCTGCTTACAGGTCCAAGGTTCACACAGGCTAACACAGTGAAACATGGCCAGCACATCTTCCTATAAGACGTAGGACTTGTCAGGCTTCCCTGGTGGTGCAGTGGTCGAGAGTCCGCCTGCCGATGCAGGGGACACGGGTTCGTGCCCCGGTCCGGGAAGATCCCGCATGCCGCGGAGCGCCTGGGCCCGTGAGCCATGGCCGCTGAGCCTACGCGTCCAGAGCCTGTGCTCCGCAACGGGAGAAGCCACAACAGTGATAGGCCCGCGTACCGAAAAAAAAAAGAAGAGTTAGGATTTGTCTTTCCCTATAGGATCTGGCTGGAAATTGATGCCTTATTTTTTTTATTTTTTTGCGGTACGTGGGCCTTTCACTGTTGTGGCCTCTCCCATTGCGGAGCACAGGCTCCAGACGCGCAGGCTCAGCGGCCATGGCTCACAGGCCCAGCCGCTCTGCAGCATGTGGGATCTTTCCAGACCGGGACACGAACCCGTGTCCCCTGCATCGGCAGGCGGACTCTCAACCACTGCGCCACCAGGGAAGCTCTCGATACCCTATTTTTATTTAACTGTTTGCAATGATATTCACAAGATGCGTCCAAAAAGCTGAGTTCTTACCTGAGTTGACAGTAGAACTTGAGTTCTATGTAAGAGGCAGGAGAGAAACTATCAAAGTATACAATCCTCCTTAACAGATCAGGAATGGTTAGAAATTGGAGGGATTTCATTTCAACGATGATATAGCCCCTCATATGTGACAGGAAATGTGGTTAGACAGTCATGATAAAGGATTTATCAAGCAATGATCTTTCCAGGAACTCATCTTTTAATAAGAAGCTCATGATCTAATTGGAAATAAAGGATGGTAACAGCAGAGTTTGTAGCATGTTGTAGATCAAGTCTTGGGGGTTTCAAAAAAGTCAGACTGAATTCAGAGGTTACCCTGCAGGTGGATCATGTCTTCCAGGTTCTTGTTGCCTCCTGACTTCTCATTGTCTGTTTGGTCCAGAGGAGACACCTCCTGCTTAGGTGGAGAGTGGAAGCATCATTACTTTCAAAGACAGCAAGTACAGGGTGGAAAGAAGTGTGGTCCCTAATTTCACTTTTAAGAAAGATACGTTTCCGGGCTTCCCTGGTGGCGCAGTGGTTGAGAGTCCGTCTGCCGATGCAGGGGACACAGGTTCGTGCCTCGGTCCAGGAGGATCCCTCATGCCGCGGAGCGGCTGGGCCCATGAGCCATGGCTACTGAGCCTGTGCTCTGCAATGGGAGAAGCCACAACAGTGAGAGGCCCACGTGCTGCAAAATAAAAAGAAAAAAAAAAGAAAAAAAAAAGAAAGATACATTTCTGGCTCCCTAAATGGAGAGTTTAAAAACCTCCCATACAGCAATCACTACAAATGATGGCTGGATTTTCTAGCACTATTCATATTGAATTCCCCTTCTGAGTAAGACTAATAGGATTCCTTAATCTGGTTGTGAAACCTAACATTGTTACTCTAGGGAAATTCACTGCAAATTAAACCATCGGATTGCAGCTGGACTTTTGGAACGAAGGACATCCGTCCCAGCGAGCAGAAATAAGACTGTTGATCTGGGTGAGAGTTCAACGCCACTGACCTCCCCTTCCTTACATTGCAAGTGTGCCTGCAATTTAGGAGAAACAGGAAGTTAACCCTGAGAAGGGAATCATGAGGTATTGTAACAAATGAATTCTTGACTGGAGACTTCTCAAACGCAAGGGCTTTCTATACACATACGGATATTTTCCTGTTTTTCTTTTCATTCTTCAGTTTTAAGAGTAAAGGAAATTTTGAAGAGCATGGCTGTGAAAATTATGGATTTCCAGTCAATCTTTTCAGTGTCTAACACTCCAAAAATAATGTTCTAAGCAATTTTCATTGATGAAAACAGCTAATGTGGAAATAAACTTCCACCCTCTAAGCTATGGGGTTATAAGACATTGCGGCCCTCCCTCTAAGACCTGCTGAGTTCTTTTTGTGTTTGGGCTATGAACATAAGCAACCAGCTGTTCCTAATCCCTAAATTATAGAGTTTGGGGAAAACAAGAAATAAAGAGGACAAGAAGGCGAAACAAGAGCTTTGTCAGCCACTCCATGTATATATTTTGTTGCTATTAAGTCATTCACAAACATTTATTGAGCCCCACTATTTGCCAGACACTGTAGTTTGGCACCGGGGATATATTGGTGCACAAAAAAGATATGTTCCCTGCCAACAGTCCTAAAGAAGTAAAAGCTAGAGAATTCCCTGTCAGTCCAGTGATTAGGACTCCACACTTTCACTGCTGAGGGCCCGAGTTCAATCCCTGGTCACATAACTAAGATCCCACGAGCTGTGCGGCGTGCTCAAAAAAAAAAAAAAAAAAAAGGTAATAGCTAACATTTACATGGTGCTTATAGTTTCAGCCTTGTTCTAAGCATTTTCTTATATTAAACTCATTTAATTTAATTTATGAAATAGGTACTGCTATCATCTCCAATTTAGAGATGAGGAAACTGAGAAGCAATTATACTCCAATAAAGATGTTTAAAAAAAAAAGAGAGATGAGCAAACTGAGGCTCAGTTTTAAATGATAATCACATAAATTGACTAGTGAATATATAATTTCAAAGCAATCTAAGGTCTCTGATGGAAAGTTATACCAGTGGCTCACTTCAAGCAGTGGATCCTGGGATCATACATCACTTCAAGCAGTGGATCCTGGGATCATACATCATTCCTTGAACAGTTCTATGGTAAAGGGCAGATCCAAAAGTTGTGTTATTAGGCAAGTGACTTTAGTCCTCAAAAAAAGAGCAGTCAGTTAAATATAAAGGAATTGTCTCTCTAGAATATCCATCTAGACTTAGAATGTTAAAACTCCATTCTGTATCTCTTTCTGCCATTGCCCTGTGAGGAAATGTCATAAGTCTTGGTCTTCCTGTTTTGGGGAAAAACATCTCCCACAAGATTGATGTCTGAATAAAGTTTCAGCCATTTTCAGCTACTATTGTAAAAAATGTTCTCTGTAGGAAAATGAATTTCATATCATCAGAGATGCAAACTAATACACTGACTTTTATCCTGGAGCAATAGTGGATGGGTGTGTCTAAACCTGGTAACCCAATGGCATGCTTTGGAATCATGCTAAGTGGATCAAAAGTTCTAATCTGGTCGAGGGGAGACAGTTTTTTCATTAGAGCTATGCTGTAGCTTTGTCTCATCAGCACTGTGTTCTCATCAACCAAGCTTTCTGAACCAGCTCAAATGCTGTTAGTTTCAGTGGCAGAGTCTACCTCTCCCAGGAAATGTGCATAGCATTAGGTTAACAATTTGCATCAAACAATTAGCATTAAATTAGGACACAATCATTTGGAAATTTATGTATTCACTAAAATGATAATAGAAAACTACACAGAAATGCTACCATTAAAATGATAATATAAAGACTACACAGAAATACAATTTGTGATTTGAATTCATTGGGAAAACATAGGATATAAAACTGCGTGAATTATATTCATAATTAAATGAATTATCAAAGCACCAAAGACTAGAAAGTCACAAAAAATAAAAAGAGGTCAAGATTGTATCAGAGTGAAGAAATTATGATACTTCTTATACCTTTCTATAATGGGCCATGTCTTTTTAAATTGAAAGGAAGAAAATGTAATGTTTTATGTGCTGGCCTTGGTTTACTACTAACTGCTCTTGTCAAAGTTCAGAAATGGGAGCCATACCATGACTAGAGGTATAAATCCACAGAGTTACTATGTCCTCCTTCATCAAAATAGAATTCTTGAAAAGAAGAAAACAAAATCTATCTGCATAGCTCCAGAGCACAGAAAAATCACATGCTGACTTTACTTAATAGGACATACACAACCATTCTTTAGTAGGGTTCTGGAATAATGCATATTTGTCTCCAGTCTTAAATACTTGTGATGCTCTGTTGTTTAAAAAAAGATCTTGGAAATTTTCTGGCAGTCCAGTGGTTGGGACTCCGTGCTCCCACTGCAGGGGGCCAGGTTCCATCCCTGGCTGGGGAACTAAGATCCTGCAAGCCACTGCTCAGTGCAGCCAAAAAAAAAAACAAAAAACAAAAAAGATCTTGTGCACATGTCTCTGTCCTCCCAGCTCCCAGGCAGCTTCTCCTTGCCAAGCCTGTGATTCAAGGCTATCTGTGTTAGAGCGTGGGTACAGGCTCTGCCCCACTGGCTCATCCCTGGTCCATATCTCACCTGCCTGGGAAGGAGCTGAAGGGACCAGCAATTGAGTCTCTGTCACACCCATATTTATTTACTTGAAGCAGATAGTTAATATTCTTTCAGTGGTTCTCAAAGTGTGGTTCCCCAGACCAACAGTGTCAGCATCACCTGGTATCTGGTTAGAAATGCACATGTTTCAGGCCCCACCCCAGACCTACTGAATCAGAATTTCTGGGTGAAGCCCAGTAATCTGTTTAAACAAGACCTCCAGGTGATTGTGACACTCACTACTGAGAACCACTGTCCTGTTCCATAAGCCTAATTATAATATATTTCTACTTAGATACCAACACAAGCAGCAAGAATATATTACTTTAAATTCTAATTTGCTATTGTAATCACAATTATCTTAACATCTTATTTTTGAAATAATTATAGAAGTATAGAAGAAATGCAAAAAAAAAAAAATGGTACAGAGATATTTTTATACCCTCCACCTGGCTTCCCCTAATGCTAACATCTCACATAATGAAGCAACATGAATCAAAACCGGGAGATTAATTTTGGTACAAGACTCTTAGCTAAACTACATTTTCCACTTGGATTTCACCAGTTTTCCCACCAACGTTTCTTTACTGTTCCAGGATCCAATCTAGGACTTCACATTGCATTTAATTGTCACGACTCCTTGGTCTCTTCTCATCTGTGACAGTTCCTTGGTCTTCCTTTGCTTTCCATGACCTTGACATTTTTGACAAGTACTAATCAGATAGTTGCAGAGTATCCCTCATTTTGAGTTTGTCTGATATTTTCTCATGATGAGATTGAAGTTATATGTTTTGAAGAAGTAAAACACAGTGGTGATGCGCCTTTTTATTGCATCACATCAGCTGGTATAGTATGTTGATAATATATCTTATTAAAGGTGATCCACTTGGTTAAGCTGGTTATCTGCCAGGTCTCTCTACCATAAAGTTACTATTTTCCCCATTATTATTAATAATTGAGGCTATGCAAATATTCAGCATCTCTTTAAACGTCCATCTACTGACCTTAGCATTTAGTGGATAATCACATTTTTTTTTTTTTTTTTGTGGTACGCGGGCCTCTCACTGCCGTGGCCTCTCCCGTTGCGGAGCACAGGCTCCGGATGCACAGGCTCAGCGGCCATGGCTCACGGGCCCAGCCGCTCCACGGCATGTGGGATCTTCCCGGACTGGGGCACAAACCTGTGTCCCCTGCATTGGCAGGCGGACTCTCAACCACTGCACCAGCAGGGAAGCCCGGATAATCACATATTTTTAAAAATATATCTCAGGCTTCTCTGGTGGTGCAGTGGCTAAGAATCCGCCTGCCAATGCAGGGGACATGGGTTCGAGCCCTGGTCTGGGAAGATCCCACATGCCGCAGAGCAACTAAGCACGTGCACCACAACTACTGGGCCTGCGCTCTACAGGCTGCGAGCCACAACTACTGAAGCCCGCGTGCCTAGAGCCCGTGCTCCGCAACAAGAGAAGCCACGACAATGAGAAGCCCACGCAACGGCAATGTAGAGTAGCCCCTGCTCACTGCAACTAGAGAAAGCTCACGCACAGCAACGAAGACCCAACGCAGCCAAAAATAAGTAAAATAAAATAAAATAATAATATATATATGTATATATGTATATTATATATATATATAATCCACATCACCATAGTTTAGGTGGCTCTGGCTAAGATTGGCTGAGCAGGGCACGCAGGTCTCGTCTGTGACTGTGATGTTTGAGGCATAGTTTCTTGGGACGGAGACAGAAGACCTGAGGAGACAGAGGGCAACAGGATCACACACTCTTTGCCAGTCCCAGGGATATGTCTGATCCCATATAGAACACTCCTGAAGGGAATGATTTCCATCAAGGATTTTAAGAGCAGCTTATAGTACTGCTCTGGGTCTCAGATGATAAAATGGAGCCCTGAAGTGGGAAGAGAGGCATACTGATTTCTGCATGGAACGCCAGAAGAAGAGTGACAACTGACAAGAAAACCTAAGGAAGTTTCTAGTAGGAGGATCATGTTCTTCCTTGGGGCAGGGGTGAACTACAGCCTCTGGGGAAGCCACCTTCAGTGAGGATGCCAGAGCTAAAGAAAAGAGTGGTCTTTTTCAGAGCAGGGGGAGATTTTGTGAGGAGGCAGTGAGACTTGTGAGGTGGTGAGTTGCCAGGGGAGTGAGTAAGCCAGAAAGCTGAGGTGAATAATGTGACAGCACTCCATTTGTACCAAAAGACTCTGGCAGAAAAGAAGGGTCTCGGCATATAATTATGCAATCATACACTCAATTCATCACATGACCAACCAAAACTCTATTTTTTTTTTTTAGGGGTTGCAAATATTTATTTCACAGTTGACACCTTTCTTTTCACTTTGTATAAAGCATTTCTTACCTTGCTGAAATGAGTTTTTTTTTTTTTAACATCTTTATTGGAGTATAATTCCTTTACAATGTTGTGTTAGTTTCTGCTTTATAACAAAGTGAATCAGCTATACATATACATATGTTCCCATATCTCCTCCCTCTTGCATCTCCCTCAAAACCTCCCTATCCCACCCCTCTAAGTGGACACAAAGCACTGAGCTAATCTCCCTGTGCTATGTGGCTGCTTCCCACTGACTATTTTACATTTGGTAGGGTATATATGTCCATGAGACTCTCTCACTTTGTCTCAGCTTACCCTTCCCCCTCCCTGTGTCCTCAAGTCCATTCTCTACATCTGCCTCTTTATTGCTGTCCTGCCCCTAGGTTCTTCAGAACCTTTTTTTTTCTTCTTTAGATTCCATATGTATGTGTTAGCATATGGTATTTGTTTCTCTTTCTCACTTACTTCACTCAATATGACAGTCTCTAGGTCCATCCAACTCACTACAAATAACTCAGTTTCATTTCTTTTCATGGCTGAGTAATATTCCATTGTATATATGTGCCACATCTTCATTATCCATTCAGCCGTTGATGGACACTTAGGTTGCTGCCATGTCCTGGGTATTGTAAACAGAGCTGCAATGAAAATTGTGGTACATGACCCTTTTTGTATTATGGTTTTCACAGGGTATATGACCAGTAGTGGGATTGCTGGGTCATATGCGAGTTCTATTTGTAGTTTTTTAAGGAACCTCCATACTGTCCTCCATAGTGGCTGTATCAATTTACATTCCCACCAACAGTGCAAGAGGGTTCCCTTTTCTCCACACCCTCTTCAGCATTTATTGTTTGTAGATATTTTGATGATGGCCATTCTGACTGGTGTGAGGTGACACCTCATTGTAGTTTTGATTTGCATTTCTCTAATTATTCGTGATGTTGAGCATTCTTTCATGTGTTTGTTGGCAATCTGTATATCTTCTTTGGAGGAATGTCTATTTAGCTCTTCTGCCATTTTGGACTGGGTTGTTTGTTTTTTTGATATTGAGCTGCATGAGCTGCTTGTAAATTTTGGAGATTAATCCTTTGTCAGTTGCTTCATTTGCAAATATTTTCTTCCATTCTAAGAGTCGCCTTTCGTCTTGTTTATGGTTTCCTTTGCTGTGCAAAAGTTTTAAGTTTCATTAGGTCCCATTTGTTTATTTTTGTTTTTATTTCCATTTCTCTAAGAGGTGGGTCAAAAAGGATCTTGCTGTGATTTATGTCATAGAGTGTTCTGCCTATGTTTTCCTCTAAGAGTTTTATAGTGTCTGGCCTGACATTTAGGACTTTACTCCATTTTGAGTTTATTTTTGTGTATGGTGTTAGGGAGTGTTCTAATTTCATTCTTTTACATGTAGCTGTCTAGTTCTCCCAGCACCACTTATTGAAGAGGCTGTCTTTTCTCCATTGTATATTCTTGCCTCCTTTATCAAAAATAAGGTGACCATATATGTGTGGGTTTATCTCTGAGCTTTCTTTCCTGTTCCATTGATCTATACTTCTGTTTTTGTGCCAGTACCATACTGTCTTGATTACTGTAGCTTTGTAGTATAGTCTGAAATCAGGGAGCCTGATTCCTCCAGCACTGCTTTTCTTTCTCAAGATTGCTTTGGCTATTTGGGGTCTTTTGTGTTTCCATACAAATTGTGAAATTTTTTGTTCTAGTTCTATGAAAATGACATTGGTAGTTTGGTAGGGATTGCATTGAATCGGTAGATTGCTTTGGGTAGTATAGTCATTTTCACAATATTGATTCTACTTGTCCAAAACATGGTATACCTCTCCATCTGTTGGTATCATCTTTAATTTCTTTCATCAGTGTCTTATAGTTTTCTGCATACAGGTCTTTTGTCTTCTTAGGTAGGTTTATTCCTAAGTATTTTATTCTTTTTGTTGCAATGGTAAATGGGAGTGTTTCCTTAATTTCACTTTCAGATTTTTCATCATTAGTGTATAAGAATGCGAGAGATTTCCTACATTAATTTTATATCCTGCAACTTTACAAAATTCATTGATTAGCTCTAGTAGTTTTCTGGTAGCATGTTTAGGATTCTCTATGTATAATATCATGTCATCTGCAAACAGTGACAGTTTTACTTCTTCTTTTCCAATTTGTATTCCTTTTATTTATTTTTCTTCTCTGATTGCTGTGGCTAGGACTTCCAAAACTGTGTTGAATAATAGTGGTGAGAGTGGACATCCTTGTCTTGTTCCTGATCTTAGAGAAAATGGTTTCAGTTTTTCACCATTGAGAACAATGATGTCTGTGGGTTTGTCATATATGGCCTTTATTATGTTGAGGTAAGTTCCCTCTATGCCCACCTTCTGGAGAGTTTTTGTCATAAATGGATGTTAATTTTGTCAAAACCTTTTTCTGCACTTATTGAGATGATCATATGGTTTTTATTCTTCAATGTGTTAATATGGTATATCACATTGATTGATTTGCAAATATTGAAGAATCCTTGCATTTCTGGGATAACCCCACTTGATCATGGTGTATGATCCTTTTAACGTGCTGTTGGATTCTACTTGCTAGTATTTTGTTGAGGATTTTAGCATCTATGTTCATCAGTGATATTGGTCTGTAGTTTTCTATTTTTGAGATATCTTTGTCTGGTTTTGGTATCAGGTTGATGGTGGCCTCATAGAATGAGTTTGGGACTGTTCCTCCCTCTGCTATATTTTTGAAGAGTTTGAGAAGGATGGGTGTTAGCTTTTCTCTAAATGTTTGATAGAATTCGCCTGTGAAGCCATCTGGTCCTGGGCTTTTGTTTGTTGGAAAATTTTTAATCACGGTTTCAATTTCAGTCCTTGTGATTGGTCTGTTTATATTTTCTATTTCTTCCTGGTTCAGTCTCGGAGGTTGTGCTTTTCTAAGAATTTGTCCATTTCTTCCAGGTTGTCCATTTTATTGGCATATAGTTGCTTGTAGTAATCTTTCATGATCCTTTGTATTTCTGCAGTGTCAGTTGTTACTTCTCCTTTTTCATTTCTAATTTTATTGATTTGAGTCTTCTCCATTTTTTTTGTTGAGTCTGGCTAGTGGTTTATCAATTTTGCTCTCTTCTCAAAGAACCAGCTTTTAGTTTTATTTATCTTAGCTATTGTTTCCTTCATTTCTTTTTCATTTATTTCTGATCTGATCTTTATGATTTCTTTCCTTCTGCTAACTTTGGGGGTTTTTTGTTCTTCTTTCTCTAATTACTTTAGGTGTAAGGTTAGTTTGTTTATTTGAGATGTTTCTTGTTTCTTGAGGTAGGATTTTATTTTTTTAAATTTCCCTCTTAAAACTGCTTTTGCTGCATTCCATAGGTTTTGGGTCATCGTGGTTTCATTGTCATTTTTTTCTAGGTCTTTTTTGCTTTCCTCTTTGATTTCTTCAGTGATCTCTTGGTTATTTAGTAGTTTATTGTTTAGCCTCCATGTGTTTGTACTTTTTACAGATTTTTTTCCTGTAATTGGTATCTAGTCTCACAGCACTGTGGTTGGAAAAGATACTTGATATGATTTCAAAATTCTTAAATTTACCAAGGCTTGATTTGTGATCCAAGATATGATTTATCCTGGAGAATGTTCCATGAACACTTGAGAAGAAAGTGTATTCTGCTGTTTTTGGATGGAATGTCCTATAAATATCAGTTAAATCCATCTTGTTTAAAGCTTGTGTTTCCTTATTTATTTTCCTTTTGGATGATCGCTCTATTGGTGAAAGTGGGGTGTTAAAGTCCCCTACTATGATTGTGTTACTGTCGATTTCCCCTTTTATGGCTGTTAGCATTTGCCTTATGTATTGAGGTGCTCCTATGTTGGGTGCATAAATATTTATAATTGTTATATCCCTTTATCATTATGTAGTGTCCTTCTTTGTCTCTTCTAATAGTCTTTATTTTAAAGTCTATTTTGTCTGATATGAGAATTGCTAATCCAGCTTTCTTCTGATTTCCATTTACATGGAATACCTTTTTCCATCCCCTCACTTTCAATCTGTATGTGTCCCAGGTCTGAAGTGGGTCTCTTTTAGATGGCATATGTACAGGTCTTGTTTTTGTGTTCATTCAGGCAGTCTATGTCTTTTGGTTGGAGCATTTAGTCCATTTACATTTAAGGTAGTTATCGATATGTGTGTTCCTATTACAATTTTCTTAATTGTTTTGGCTTTGTTATTGTAGGTCTTTTCCTTCTCTTGTGTTTCCTTCACTCTAGATTAGTTCTGTAGCATCCGATAAAGTTTATTGCTTCTGAACATTTTCTAATGCTTTTCTTTTCAAGTGGCACTAGAATGATTTTAGGAGTTGAGACCATATTATCCAACAAGGCCATGAGGGAATATCCAATTAGATGTCATTTTAGTATCTAGTAGGAGTTGGGACCTTACAAGATAAGGAAATTAGGAAGAGGGTGAGGAATTCCCTCAAGTTCAAAGTGTTTTGGATCTAGCTGGGAAAACATTTAAGTATAGTATGCACCAAAGAAATGTAAAATTCAATTAAGTATAGTACTGTCCTGGGTCTGAGCTGCAATCTTTTATTCGTAGATGGAAGGAAAAGATAAGGATATCAGGCAATGTCAGGTGTCATCCTTCACTTTATGTCAACTTGACTGGATCAGGGATGCTCAGAGAACTGACTAAACATTGTTTCTGGGTTTGTCTATGAAGGTGTTTCCAGATGAGCTAAGCATTTGAATCTCTAAAGTATATTGCCCTTCTTGGTATGGGTGGCCATCTTCCAATCCACTAGCATCTGAATAGACAAAAGACAGAGGAAGGGAGAATTTACCCCTTTTCGGCAGGAGTGCTTGAGCTCAGACATCAGTCTTCTCTGCCTTGAACTGAGACTTAACACCATTGGCTCTCCTGGTACTCAGGCCTTTGGATGTAAATTGAACTATAGCATCAGCTCTTCTCATTCTCTGGTTTGCATCTGGTGAATTCTGAGACTTACCCTTCATAATTGCATAAGCCAATTCCTCATAAATAAATAAATATATATATATATATATATATAAAATACATGTTTATAGATATAGATATATAAGTATATGCTATTGGTTCTTTTCCTGTGGAGAACCCTAATACACCAGGGAAATGATAACTATCTTCTCTAACTTTGGAACCATGATACAGTGACTGTACTTGGCTTAGCAGTTGGGATGGGGAAGAATCAATCCAGTTGTCATCCTAGGCAACATTTCCACTTGTTATGCCACCTCAACCAGCTGTTTTCTGGAAAACTTTAGAATCAGGTCTAGAGATGTCTCAGAGAATCAAGCATATAGTATTAATGTTCTTTGTATTGTGCTTAAGAAAAATACATATAATATTTGGTACTTAAAACCCGTCATGCTTAAGAGAACTTGGCCTATTACAAAAACAATTCAGCCTATGATATCAACTTAAAACATATCATTGATTAATTGATCTTAACTCATGATTTTAGTAGAAAGGAATGAGAAAAATTCTTACTGAACTTATGACATTGAAGTTATACAAAGATTTAGGATATACCATATTAATAAACTTTATTTTTTATTGAAGGATAGTTGATGTACAATAATATAATATGTTACAGGTGTACAATGTAGTAATTCACAATTTTTTAAAGTTTTACTCCATTTATAGTTATAAATTATTGGCTATATTTCCTATGTTGTACAATATATTCTTGTAGCTTTATTTATTTTTTATTTACTTTTATTTTTGGCTGCATTGGGTCTTCACTGCTGCACGCAGGTTTCCTCTAGTTGCAGTGAGCAGGGGCTACTCTTCGTTGTGGTGTGCGGGCTTCTTATTGTGGTGGCTTCTCTTGTTGCAGAGCACAGGCTGTAGGCATGCGGGCTTCAGTAGTCAGAGCACATGAGTTCAGTAGCTGTGGCTCTCGGGCTCAGGCTCAGTAGTTGTGGTGCACAGGCTTAGCTGCTCCGCAGCATGTGGGATCTTCCCAGACCAGGGCTCAAACCAGTGTCCCCTGCATTGGCAGGCAGATTCTTAACCACTGCACCACCGAAGAAGACCCCCCTTGTAGCTTATTTTATACTTAATAGTTTGTACCTCTTAATCCCCTACCCCTATGTTGCCCCTCCCCCCTTCCCTCTCCCCACTGGTAACCACTAGCTTGTTCTTCACATCTGTGAGTCTGCTACTTTTTTGTTACATTCACTAGTTTGTTGTATTTTTTAGATTCCACATGTGAGTGATAACATACAGTATTTGTCTTTCTCTGTCTGATTAATTTCACTTAACATAATGCCCTCCAAGTCCATTATGAGAGTTATAAGAATTTAAGTACATTTGAGGTTTATTTGATAATTGAAGTATCTTAAAAGGTAATCAAATATGTAAACTGTGGTTTAATCTAATGAAAGAAGTTTAAGTTTGTAAATGAAACCAAGGATCAAACCCCTATATTAGTTTCTATGGCTTCTGTAACAAATGACCACACATTATACGGCATAAAACAACAGAAATTTATTGTTTCCCAGTTCTGAGGGCTAGAAGCCTGAGATTAAAATATCAGTAGGGCCACATTCCTTCCAAAGTTTCTAGGAAATAATCCTTCCTGCCTCTTTAAGCTTCTGGTGGCTCCTGGCTTTCCCCGGCTTGTGGCAGCATCCCTCCAGTCTCTGCCTCTGTCTTCATATGACCCTATTCTCCGTGTATTTTCTGTCTCTAATAAGGCCACTTTCATTGTATTTAGGGCCAGCCCTAATCCAGTATGACCTCATCTTGATCCTTACCTAAATATCAACTGCAAAAATCCTATTTCCCAAATAAAGTCACATTCTGAGGTTCTGAGTGGACATGAATTTGGAGGGGACACTATCCTACCCACTAAACATTTTAAGAGTGATTGTTAGAGTTTGCTAGACTTATAAGTAGAATAATGAGATTTGTAATCTAAAGACTACTAAGAGCAAGGGTTTTGAGTATGTTTCTTTAACTAACTGATTATTAATTTGAAAACCAAGGTCACCTCTGAATAATTTATTCTGCACTCAGTTTTCTCTCAAGGTCACCCAGCAACTCACAGTCACACAAAAGAATACTTTTTATTAAAAAGGCTCTGGCAAGGTGGCTTTCCTCATTCTCATTCTGCTCTAATATTTCTCTTTGAAGACAGCAGCATTTCTGCCTGTTATTCACTTAAACTGACTAAACCTGGGCAAAATGAACACTTTTCATGATAAAGCAGTTTAAGAATAGGATTCGTATCAAAGGCCAGAAGAATATCCCAAACACCAGGATGAAACAGCTCTGGAGAACAAAGCTGCAAAGCTACAGTCTCAGGTGAAGCCCAAAATAACCTTTAGCTGATTGAAAGAAAGTAGACCACAACAAAAACATAATTTGTCAGTGTTTGCTATTTTTAGAGTCTTCAGGAAGCAGAATTATAACACAGAAAGGATTTTCAGATAAAAACATCTTAGCTAACGCTAGCAAATCTTGCAAAAGTCAAACGATCCCGAGTACAGATGAACTCCGTCCAGATTTCTTGGATAATGGCTTCTACTCCACAGCTGCTGAGGGCTCAAGGCAAGGGGCTGCAGGTCTGGAGCCTGCCCACTGAGAACATTCAGGACTTTCATTACTTCCTAGAGACAACCTACAGCAAGAGCTTAGAAGAAATGTGTGATATGTCTGTCTCCAGGCGCTGATCTGCAACAGGGCCAGGGAGATAATGAGGAAGCTCCTATCAGACAGATAAGACATCACACAGAAGCTCCACTCAATTCAGCTTTACAAATGGTAAGAGAAGAAAAGGCACCAAGAGCAACAATTCCTAGAGGCTGATTTCCCCAAAGAAGTTTACATAAAGCAGTATTTGATCATAGGAAGTAGGCTTCTTTTTTAACATTCATTGTATGTGGCTTTTTAAATGTACATGTTTTTCAGACAATTATGGTACTTTTCTAGTAATATCCTCATCTTTAAGGAGACTGGATAACAAATTCTTTGATTTACAGGTGTAGTTCCAAGTTCTGTCTTTAGAAACATTACCGTTATGTGTTGAACAACCCCAAAACCAAGTAATGAGCACTCTTCAGACTGCTACCCTCCTCCAAAGAGCTGAAAGAACTTTATATTAGTTGCCGAAATAGAGTTCAGATTGGAGGTGGGGAAAAGAAGAAAATACAGAAAGTAAAAACTTTGATATAATAATGAGAAAGAATTTTCTAGGCATAGAAGAAAATTAGATATAAGATGTAATAAATTGATAGGCAAATAGCAGACTGAAAAGAAGTTTTCAAATAATAAAACAAAGAAAAATACAAACAGTTAAGAGTCTTAGTTCATCAAGAGCTTAAAATCAATGAGAAAATATTGATGGGCCATTACAATTTGGCAAAGGATTGAACAGGCTTTCCTAAAAGAAAAAAATATGACAAAAAAACATGTGGATATATATTCAACATTATTAATTGTCAAAGACATCCACAACAGAAATCACTGGGCACAGATTTACTGTGTGAATGTAGCACTTATTAAACAGTATTATACAGCTTTGCATCTGCCAATCATTTAATTCTTGCAACAATTCAATATTAGTAGTACTATTATTATCCTCATTTTACATTTGAAGAAACTGAGACACAGAAATGTTAGTAATTTAACCAAGGTCATGTGGCTAGTAATTGGCTTAGCCAGACTCCACGCCCAATAGTTGGGTTCCCTGCCCAGGCTCTTACCACCAGGCTTGACTGTCTTTCTGAATACTTACAATGAACCGAATGTTTGTGTCCCCCTGAAATTAATATGTTGAAATCCTAACCCCCAATATGATGATATTAGGAGAAGGGGTATTTGGGAGGTATTTAGATCGTGAGGGTGAGCCCTCACGAATGAGGTTAGTGCTCTTATAAAAGGGACACCAGAGAGCTTTCTTGCCTTCTTTCTGACATATGAGGACACAGTGAGAAGTCAGGCAGTCTGCAACCCTGAAGAGGGTTCTTACCAGCGCCTGACCATGCTGGCATCCTGAACTTGGGTTTCCAGCCTCCAGAACTGTGAGAAATAAATTTCTGTTGTTTATAAGCCACCCAGTCTATGATAGTCTGTTACAGCAGCCTGAATGGACTAATATAGTACTGCTGGGTGCAGTGAGACTCCCTCTCACATATTGTTGGTGGGCAGGAAAATTGGCGCAGTTGTTGTGGTAATAGGTACAATTGGTAAAATGAAGCAGTGGCTTTGTGTAAAAGTTCCAAAATATCTTTGTATGGAATAAGATTTTTAAAAAGGAATAAAAACCTTGATGACAATGAATAGCATAAATGTGGAATGGATCCCACTGACAACTACGGCGCCAGGAGTGAATACAGAGAAAGGGGTCTCTACCTAGTGCTAGGTTGCTGGCAAAGCTGGAACTGCAGAAGCAAAAAAGGGGAGGATTAAACACGTGTAACCGAGGGAGTCACATTTGGTGGCCTCATCTTCTCAGTAACACTGGAAGCAAAGTCACTGGCAGAAAGCTTTGAGAAGAGGGAGAGAAAGGATGCCTGGCACAATCACTGCATGGATTGTGGTAAGGAATCAGAAGAGATGAATTAAAATTTTTCTGAGGCGCAGAAGGATGGACTTTAAGCAAGACAATGGGAATTTTCAACGGACTTGGATTTGGTAATGAATTATGTCAGCCTTGGTGTCACTCTGGACTAAGAAGCTCAATTGAAGATAGGGGCAGGAATCCAAGGTTTGGAGTGGATGAGAAGACAAGGGGAAAAGGACATAAGGATTACTGAGAACATGGGCATCATGCTGGACCATTACAACATGATTCAGGGTAAATGACAGCAAAAAATACCCAGGAGAACAGTACACAAACCCTGAAGTTTCACATTTGTGAATTGCTTCCATGGGAGGTCTTCAAGCACCTCACTGAAAATGTCAGGGAACAAATCAATATTCTTACAAAACGCCAAGCATTTAAGAGAAAATGGAAGAAAATTTCTTACACTCTCTCATTGACTTTATCAGAATCTGTGGAACTGACTTTCACTTACTTGACAGAGAAAGAACGTTACCTGATTCCTCCAATACTAATTGCACATATGGCCACCAGCACAATTAAGATATAGGACGTTTTCATAGAGAACAAACTTGTGGTTGCCCAGAGGGAGGGGGTGGGGGAGGGGTGGATTGGGAGTTTGGAATTAGCCGATTCAAACTACTATATATAGAATGGATAAACAACATGTCCTACTGTATAGCACAGGGAACTATATTCAATATACTGTGATAAACCATAATGGAAAAGAATATGAAAAAGAATATATATATATGTATAACTGAATCACTTTGCTGTACAGTAGAAATTAACATAACATTGTAAATCAACTATACTTCAATAAAATAATTTTTTTAAAAAAGATACTGGACATTTCCATCACGCTGAACAGTTTTCTTGTGTCCCTTTACAATCAATTTTCTGTCCCTTCCCTCTGGTCTGATCTGCTTCCCACTATTGTAGATTAGTCTTGTCTATTCTAGAAATTCATATAAATGAACCATATAGTAAGTACGCTCTTGGTCTGGCTTCTTTGGCTCAGCCTAGTGTTTTAAAAATTCATCCAAATTATGTGTATCAATAATTCAGTCCTTTTTATTACTAATAAGTATTTCATTGTGAATTTCACAATTTGTTGATCTATTTACTTGTTGATGGATACCTGGGCCTTTTCCACTTTGGGGCTATTAATGAAGGTCCATGTACCGCAAAAAAAAAAAAAGGGGGCAAAGGACTTGAATAGATATTTCTCTAAAAAGGATATACAAATGATCAACAAGCACATGAAAAGTTGCTCAACATCACTAATCATTAAGGAAATGCAAATAAATCAAAATCACAATGAGATACCACCTCACTCCCATTAGGGTAGCTACTATCAAAAAAACAGAAAATAACAAGTATTGATGAGGATGTGAAGAAATTGAAACTCTTGTGCAGTGTTGGTGGGAATGTAAAATGGTACAGCCAATATGGAAAACAGCATGGTGTCTCATCAAAAAATTAAAAATATTTTTACCGTATGATCCTAGCAGTTCCATTACTGGGTATATAGCCAGAAGAATTGAAATCAGGGTTTTGAAGAGATATTTGTACTCCATGTTCTTAGTAACATCATCACAATAGCAAAAAAGTAAAAGCAACCGAACCAACAGATGAATAAAGAATATGTTATATAAATACAATGGAATATTATTCAGCCTTAAAAATGAAAAGAACATGGATGAAATTTGGGGACTTTATGCTAAGTGAAATAAGCCCTTCACAAAAAGACAAATACTGTGTGATTCCATTTATAAGGGGTACCTAGAATAGTCAAATTCATAGAGACAGAAAGTAGAATGGTGGTTGCCAGGGTCTGGGGGAGGGGGGAATGAGGAGTTGTTATTTAATGGATATGGAGTTTCAGTTTTGCAAAGTGAATAGACTTCTGGAAACTGGTTGCACAACAATGTGAATGTACTCGACACTCCAGAACTTTATTCACCTAACGATGATTAATATGGTAAATTGTAAGTTATGTGTATTTTACCATAATTAAAGAAAAGAAAAATTTTAAATATAGCATGGTACGACTTTGAAAACAATTTGGCACTTTCATATTAAGATAGACATACGCTTTACATAAGACCTGGCAATTCCACTGCTACACTTTACCAAAGAGAAATGAAAACATGTCCTTAAGATGACTTGTACAGGAATGTTCACAGCAGGTGGACTCTCAACCACTGCGCCACCAGGGAAGCCCCTTTGCCCATTTTTAATTGGGTTATATTTGTTGTTGTTGTTGAATTGTAGTTCTTTATATATTCTGGATATTAATCCCTTATCAAATACATGATTTGAAAGTATTTTCTTCCATACTATAGGTTGCTTTTTTCACACTGTTGATTGCGTCCTTTGATATAAATAAGTTTTTTATTTTGATTTAGTTCAATTTGTCCATTTTTACTTTTTTGCCTATGCTTTTAGTGTCATATACAAGAAATCATTGCCGGGCTTCCCCGGGGGTGCAGTGGTTGAGAGTCCGCCTGCCGATGCAGGGGACACAGGTTCGTGCCCCGGTCCGGGAAGATCCCACATGCCGCAGAGCGGCTGGGCCCGTGAGCCATGGCCGCTGAGCCTGCGCATCCCATCCGGAGCCTGTGCTCCACAACAGGAGAGGCCCGCGTACGGGAAAAAAAAAAAAAAAAAAAAAAAAAGAAATCATTGCCAAATCCAAAGTCGTCAAACTTTTCCCTGTTTTCTTCTAAATGTTTTATAGTTTTAGTTCTTATGCTTATGCTTTGATCCATTTTTAGTTAATTTTGTATATGGTGTGAGGTAATGTGCCAACTTTATTCATTTGCATGTGGATATCCAGTTTTCCCAGCAACATTGATTGAAGACTGCCTTTCCCTATTGAACAGTCTTGGCACCCTTGCTGAAAAATCATTTGACTATCTATGTGAAGGTTTATTTCTGAATTTTCCATTCAATTCCACTGTTCTATATGCCTGTGTTTATGCCAGTACCACATTGTTTTGATTACTGTAGATTTGTGTACCACGCTATTTTATATTTCCACCAATAATGTATAAAAGTTGCAGGTGCTCCATATTCTCATCAAAATTTGGTATTGTCACTCTTTTTCATTTTAGCCATTACAGTGGAGATACAGTAGTATTTCAACATGGCTTTAATTTCCATTTATCTTGTGACTAATGAGACTGAGCATCTTCTCGTGTGTGTATTAGTCATTCTTATATTTTTAGTGGAATGTTTGTTCAAATCTTTTGTCCATTTTTCACTGAGTCGTATGAGTTTTTTGCATATTCTGGATACAAGTTCTCCGTCAGAAAAATGTATTGCAATTTCCGCCCCACCTCTGACTGTGGCTTGCCTTTTTCATTTCTTATAACACAGTTGTTCAAAGAACAGACACTTTTAATTTTTATTAAGTTCACTGTATCATTTTTTTTTTTTTTTTGGTTAGCAATTTTTGTATCCTAGTAAATCTTTACCTCCACTTCAAGATTGTTTTAGAAGTTTTTTTAAAAAATTATTTATTTATTTATTTTTGGCTGTGCTGGGTCTTCCTTCCTGTGTGAGGGCTTTCTCTAGTTGCAGCGAGCGGGGGCCACTCTTCATCACGGTGTGCGGGCCGCTCACTGTCGACGGCCTCTCTTGTTGCAGAGCACAGGCTCCAGACGCGCAGGCTCAGTAGTTGTGGCTCACGGGCCCAGTTGCTCTGCAGCATGTGGGATCCTCCCAGACCAGGGCTCGAACCCGTGTCCCCTGCATTGGCAGGCAGATTCTCAACCACTGCACCACCAGGGAAGCCCTGTTTTAGAAGTTTTATTTTCCTTTCAAAGTGTTTTTAGTTTTAACTTTTATATTCAGTTAATCAATTATTTAGAATTAATTTTCATGTGTGATGTGTTGTAAGGGTTGAGGATCAGTTTTGTTCACATAGATACCCAATTGTTTCAGAACAATTTGTCAGAAAGACTCTCCTTTCCTCAAATATTATTTTAGCACCTTTGTCAAAAATTAATTGACTGGACTTCCCTGGTGGCACAGTGGTTAAGAATCCACCTGCCAATGCAGGGGACATGGGTTCGCGTCCTGGTCCAGGAACATGCCGTGGAGCAACTAAGCCTGTGCGCCACAACTACTGAGCCTGCACTCTAGAGCCCACAAACCACAACTGTTGAGCCCACGCACCACAACTACTGAAGCCTGCACACCTAGAGCCTGTGCTCTGCAACAAGAGAAGCCACTGCAATGAGAAGTCTGCACAGCGCAATGAAGAGTAGCCCCCTCTCATCGCAACTAGAGAAAGCCCGCACGCAGCAACAAAGACCCAATGCAGCCAAAAATAAATAAATTAAATAATTTTTTAATTAAAAAAAATTAATTGACCACATAAGTTAGTGGTCTATTTTTGGACTTTCTATTTTACTTAATTGATCCTTACTCCAACACTATATTGTTGTGAATATTTTATTTTATGTCAGGAAATTGGGTAATGTAAATTTTCCAACTTTGTTCAAAATGGTCCTGGCTATTCCAGGTATTTTGTAATGATGTTTCACATAAATTCACAATTCACATAAATTATAGAATTAATTCATCAATTTCTACAAAAAAGCCTAAGGAATTTTGATTAAGGATGCATTGAATCTACAGATAAATTTGGGAAGAATTGTTATCGTAACAATATTGAATCTTCCTATCCAATGACATGGTGTATCTCTCCATTTACTTCAGTCTTCTTCCAGCAGTACTTTGTAGTCTTCGGTACACAGATAAATCTTGCACAAAGTTTTTTTCAACTTATCCTTTAGGATAATAATGTTCTGGGTGCTGTTATAAATGGTATTCTTCATTTTAACTTCATTTTCCAATTATTTTCCACTAGTCTTTAAAAATACAATTGATTTTTGTTCATTGACTTCTTTCCTACAAATCTGCAAAATTTGCATAGGTATCAGGTGCAATAAGTCAACAAAAAGAAAATTATAAAACAACTAGAAAGATTGGAAAAGAATGTATATTTCTAATCCATTAATTATTTTTAAATCTTTCTTTCTGAAAAAGTCTGATAGTCTATAAACTATGATATAAAGTAAACTGCAATTTGAAGTCCATGAGTTTATTTTCAAAAAATTTAAAGGTGATACTAGAAGTATAATGGCTGTCTACTGGAGCAGGATTTATAGAATCCAGGGTTTGAAGGAATCTTAAATTACTTAGTCCAACCAATCTTCTACATCTTCTCAACCAAAAACTTTTACTACCTGGGATTAAACCCCTTCAAAGATAGGAATTTCCTTTTTGCTCCACCCACTTCATCTTTTGTTGGTATTATAAGAATGTTCTTAATTTGAGCACAAAGCTGTCTTTCTGAAGGTTCTATTCATTTCTTTGAAAATTTATGATATGACATAAGGGTGGGCATTCAGCTGGTACATACTGGTGCAATGTACTAGTTGTTAAAATATTCAAGTACCAGTTATTTAAAAACCACACTACCTTGAGTCCACACTACTACCACTGGACACTTCTGGACCACTTCATAATATGGGAGCTAAATGACCCAGCAGAGGGCCCTGGGGTCCTGCTCCAGAAATATGACCTATACCCCTTCTGCTGTACTTGGTATTTTTAACATCCTTGCTTATACCTCTACCACATAGAATCTTGTTACTTGGCTTCTAAAAAGCTCGAAAGCCTTGCTAGTCAAAGAATGATGCATCACCTTGGAGTTTTTGAGATATGCAAAATTGCAGGCACCACCCCAGCCCTACTAAATCATAATCTACATTTTAATGAGACCTCCAGATGATTCATATGCATATTTTGTTCGATTTGCGCTAGCTTAGATCTTGCTTCTAGGTTGGGGCTTGTAACCTAGTGGAAACAAAGCCATGGCAGTAGTGAGGGCTCAAAGCAGTGGTTATTTAGCAACCACTACATAAATATTTTAACAATTAGTACATTATACCAATATGTACCAGCTGAATGCCAACCCTTGGGTTGTATGATAGATTTTCAGAGAAATGAATAGAATCTTCAGACAGACAGCTTTGAACTGGTAGATTAATAATGTAGAGAGAGGGGAGTTCATCAAAGGATCTAAATCCTTGACAAGGCAAAATGTTCTAAGTGCATTGGGCCAAACTGGGCTTTGAAAGGAAGAAGAAATAGGTAGGAAGAGGAAGCCAATGCAGAAGCAGGAGTTTCGAAGATTTGGTAATGAGAAGGTAAGGACATTTCTCTCAGCTGGATTTTGTCATTTCAGTGAAACGTGAGGGAGTTTGTCAGCTGAAATGGGTGGGCAGGAGAATATGGAGGTTTAATCAAAGAGGAGAGGCTGTTGAATTAGTCATTTCAGTGAGTAGACAGCCTTATTAGAAAAATGTTGGTAGATTCCTGGACAGCGTTAAGTGTGTTTGAATGTTGTAAACATGAATTTAAAAAGAAATCAGTCAGCGCATTTGGGGCTGACTTTGCTCAAGTGCTAACCCAAGGATGACAGATGACAGATGGTAGATTGCAGCCAGTGTTAGGATTTTGTTAGCCAGATAAGTCAGAAAGCTGAAAAAGCAAGGAGTCGAGGACATTGCAAGGATTTTCCATAATGTCATTCAAGATAGACAAGGAGGGAAGTGAATGCAGAAATGGGCTGGGAGGTAAGTGAGAAAGTTGCTGTCATGTCAATGGATGGAGATCTTAATGAGACTGAGAATGCTGGAATGCTAGAATAAGTAAGCTTGAAATACAGGCATTTGTAGTGTGAGGGTGAAAGGCTAGAAATGATTTTGGAGGTGGTAATGTACCGGAAAACTGGGTTTACTTCTTGGTGGGTGTCGAGCCAAAAGACACAACCAAGCCAAAGATCAGGAGAGGGAAGGATTTATTACTTTCATCAAGTAAGGAGAACACTGGGGATCTTTCCCAAAGCAGTGTCTCTCCGAAAGCAAAATTGGTAAAATTTTAAGCCAAGGGTACATGCATATTCATGACAGGTCTTCAAATGGAGAATTCAGCATAGAATTAGGGCAAAGGTCAACAGAGTCCAAGCTTTAGTTGACTGAAGTCACGAGGGTCAGAAAAGGTCAACATCATCATTCCTTAGGTTCCAGTTGATCTGATGGTAGAGCACTTCAGGCTAATCTTTACCACCGGACTGGGAGTCTTTACAACTGATTTATTATCTTTGTTGTTGTTACTTTTCTTGCCTGATAACAGTTTGCTTCTGCATTCTCTTGTTCCCTTAAGATCATTAATTACTGAGACCTGTTCGAGGACAAGCATTGTAGCTAGGCTTAGATCACAAGATGGCTTAGGACCAAAATGGTTTCTCTTATTTCAAGAAAGCCATGCCTGGTTCTCTTTCTCTGGGGACCCCTACCCTATCTGCTTACAGTAATTTGTGTTGGCAAGGTTAAGTATGAACATGACACTGAGTGGTTCAAGTGAAGTAGAAGTCAAGGAACTGAGAGACCATGGTGTTGGCTGGGACACTTACAGATATTTTATTTAATGTTTTATTATGGAAAACTTTCAACATATACAAAAACAGAGAGAAGGGTATAATAAACCTCCATGTATACATCACCCACCCTCAACAATTATCAACTCATGGCCAATCTTCTTTTATCATTGGAAGCAAATCCAAACACCACATCTTGATATCTGTAAATATATCAGAATGCATCTGTAAAAAATAAGGACTCTTTTTAGAAACATATCCACTCTACATCATCACATTTAAAACAACTAACAATAAGTACATAATATCATCAAATACCAGATCAGTCACATTGATGGTTGAAGTTGCTTGTCATTATGACAGGAATTGATTTGGAGATAAAAGTTGACAGCCAGGAACTGATTCCCAAGGTAGGAAGAGGAAGGGCAGAGATGTTACCAGGTGACAACCATAAAGAGGGGGGAAATTTTCAAGTCAGGTAGCCTCAGCCTCAAAAGTGCAGGTGAAATCCCCCGGCTTCCAAGAAAGGTGGAGAAATGGCTTGGAAATGGCAGTGAGAAGCAAAAAGGAAAGATTTGAGTCTATAGTCTCACCTTGAGAAGCAAGGAGTATTAGAGCAAAACTAGTCTCCACTTGAGAGATTTGAAGGGTGAAGACATTTCATTCCAGGGAGGAGCCAGGTTTCAGGTGAATTCAGGAAGTGAAAAAACGTTTATCAAAGAGATGGAATGTATGAGGATCTGCTGATTGCAGACCCGGAGAGCATAGTGAATAATATGGACGTGGGTGAGGATGAGGGTACAGAGAATCAAGTTAGATTTATGGGGAGATGTTCTGGACAGTGTAGGTCATGATTAGGGTGATGATACATCCCATTTTCCCAAGACTGTTCCCACTTATATCTGTCATCCTGAGATGCAGTTTACTATATGTCCAGGTTCAGATAATAAATTATGTGATCTCCCTAGATGGAAAGGTTGACTGAAGTCTGTTCTCCAGGCAATGACTGAGTGAGCAAGGAAGCCCAGCATGGTGAGATTTGCTCTTGAGATAACTTCTTACTTTTCAATCTTTCTTCTTTTTTTTTTTTTTTTTTTTTTTTTTGCAGTACGCGGACCTCTCACTGTTGTGGCCTCTCCCACTGAGGAGCACAGGCTCCGGACGCGCAGGCCCAGCGGCCATGGCTCACAGGGCCAGCCACTCCGCAGCATGTGGGATATTCCCGGACCGGGGCACGAACCTGTGTCCCCTGCATCAGCAGGCGGACTCTCAACCACCGCGCCACTAGGGAAGCCCTCTTTCTTCTTTTTTTAATGAATGTATTTCAGAATACAAATTTACTTCTAAATGTAGATATTTGAATACCACAAGTTTTGATATACCATATTTTAATCATTATTCAGTTCTAAATATTTTTTAATCTTCTCTTGGGAATTCTTTTGGAGGAAGTTTTTAGGATTGCAGCTTTTTAATGCAATTTTTAGGATTAGGTATTTTAAAAAGTGATTTTATTGTTGATTTCTCACGTTACTGAGTTACAATGAGAGCACACCATATCATATTAACTGACATCTGCTGAAAATTCTCAGGGATCCAGTGAGTGGTTAATTTTTGAAATGTCCTGTATAATTTTTGTTGGAGGCAGAGTTCTAGATATCTATTAGATAAAGCTAGTTTATTTTGTATATCTTTTTTTTCTTATATATAAATTTATTTATTTTTGGCTGCATTGGGTCTTCGCTGCTGCATGCAGGTTTTCTCTAGTTGCAGTGAGCGGGGCCTACTCTTCGTTGTGGTACGTGGGCTTCTCCTTGCGGTGGCTTCTCTTGTTGCAGAGCATGGGCTCTAGGCACTCGGCTTCAGTCGTTGTGGCATGCGGGCTCAGTAGTTGTGACACACAGGCTTAGTTGCTCTGCAGCTTGTGGGATCTTCCCAGACCAGCTCTCGAACCCATGTCCCCTGCATTGGCAGGCGGATTCTTAACCACTGCACCTCCAGGGAAGTCCTGTATATCTTCTGATCCTTACTAATTTTTGATCTAATTTATTGGCTTCTGATAGATAGACATTAAAATCTACCACTATGGATGTGGTTTTGTCCACGTCTCCAGGTAATTCTATCAGACTTCCCTTCATAGAAGTCTGGGTTTTGTTATAGGTATAATCAAACTCATAAATATTATATTTGCTCAATGGATTTTTCCTTCAGTTATTAGCAATTGATCCTTATTAATCCCTATTATTTTTGTCCTATATTTGATTTTGCATGGTATTAATATTGTTACACTTTTCTTTTTTTTAAATTTTATTGAAGGATAGTTGATTTACAATGTTGTGCTAATTTCTGAGGTACAGCAAAATGATTTAGTTATACATATATATATTCTTTTTTATATTCTTTTCCATTATGGTTTATCACAGGATATTGAATATAGTTCCCTGTGCTCCACAGTAGGACCTTATTGTTTATCCATCCTCTATATAATAGTTTGCATCTGCCAATCCCAAACTCCCAATCTACTGCTCCCTGCCAACCACAAGTCTGTTCTCTATGTCTGTGAGTCTGTTTCTGTTTCATAGGTAAGTTCATTTGTTATACTTCTTTCTTTAGGTTTCTATTTGAATGGTATATCTTTTCTCCATCCCTTTTTTTTAATAGTATATAACTTTTTTCTTTGAAATAATTACATATTCACAGAAATTTGCAACAACACACAAAAAATATACAGGGAGGTCCCATACACTCCAATCAGCCTCCCCTGGTATTCACATCTTGCATAACTATACATCCCTTTGTTTGAAATTTCTGAAGTATGCTTTTTGTAAGCAAAATACAGCTAGATTTTGTTTCTTTATCCAATCTGATCACGTCAGCCATTTTAAAAGGTGAGTTTAATCTGCTTACCTTTGGAGTTATTTAAATAGCTGCAATTGTTTCTACTTTCTTATTTTCTTTCTTTCTTTGCCTTGTTTTTCTGCTCACCACGCTTTTTATTTGCTTCTTTACTTCCTCTTTCCTGCCCTTTCATTTTCTTGTTGCTTAGAGATATAATTTTATTTTTATAGTCAGTAATACTCTCACCAAAATATTATATCTGTTTCCATACTTACAGTTATTTCTTGTCTTCCAATGACTTTTCTCTGGGTTCAATGTTCTTCATGCTGAAGTACATTTTTTTTATAGTTTTTTTGTTTTTTTAGTTGAGAGGATGTGTGTAGTAAACTCTTTTTTTTTTTTTTAATTTAATTAATTTATTTATTTTTGGCTGCATTGGGTCTTCGTTGTTGCACGTGGGCTTTCTCTAGCTACAGTGAACTGGGTCTACTCCTTGTTGAGGTGCGCAGGCTTCTCATTGTGGTGGCCTCTCCTGTTACAGAGCATGGGCTCTAGGCACGTGGGCTTCAGTAGTTGTGGCACACAGGCTCAGTAGTTGTGGTGCACAGGCTTAGTTGCTCCACGGCATGTGGGATCTTCCCGGACCAGGGCTCAAACCCGTGTCCCCTGCATTGGTAGGCAGATTCTTAACCACTGTGCCACCAAGGAAGCCCTGTAATAAATTCTTAATCTTAGTATACCCATTATTCTCTTAGTATAAAAGTCTAGACTGATAATTATTTGCCTTTAGGACATTTAAGATACTATTCTCCGGTCTCTATGCATCTATCTTTGCTGGTAATAATAATAAATCATGAACATGTGATAATCTTTCTCCCCAGTGATTTTTAAATTTGCTTAGAGGGTTTTACTATAATATATCTTGTTTCAATCTATTTTTTATTCATCATCCTTGGTATTTAGAATACCCTTTTCATTTAAAAGCTTAGGTTTACTTTCAATTCTGGGAAAGCCTTAGCTAATCTCTTTAAATATAATTTCTCCACCATCCCCTCATTTTCTTTCTCTGTACCTTCCAATAAGGATATGGGGGTGCTTTTCACGTTAATCGCTATTTCTGGGTGAATATTTCCACTAAGTAAGATTTTTTCTTCCATTACGTTCAGTAGTTTATCCTATTTCTTAAGGTATATTTATGACTACATTTTTCATTTCTAATCTTTTTATTTAGTTATATTTCATATCCATCTATTCTTGGTTCACTTATGCTTATTTTGTTTCATAATATTTTACTTCTTTTTCATTCTGAGGAATATGTTTCCCTTTATTTTCTCTTTAAGTATCTTAAAATATTTATTTTAAAGTCTTCTTTTCAGAAAGTTCTATTATTTTTAATTTATTCTAACCACTTTTACCTCATGATTTTGCCAGTTGCCTTTCTTGGCATTATATTTCTAGATGAATTCTGAATATTTTGTTTGTAGGCTTTTTAGATGTTGCTTTTGTTTCTGTTTTCACTCTCTCAGTGGGCTCACCTCACACTGTCCAGTGGTTTGGCCACTGCTGGGCCCCAGGGCAGAACCAGTTCATCACAAGGAGGTGCCACTGGAGAGAAGACAGTTCAGTCACTGAGCAGCAGGGCAGCTTGTTTTAAGCAGCTCCTACTCATGAGTGTGTGTATATCCTCTCTCTCTGGGTCTGCAGTGGCACAGAAACCCTAGTGTCAAGTAACAGTCAGCAGCAGAAATTCTGAATTATATTTCAGAGGCAGGGGATCCACATCAGCCTTTGCTTCAGCAATGGACTAACTCTGCCCTCTGTCTTCTATGGATCAATTTACCTTATCAGAGTCAAACTGCCCATTCTCTCTGCCAGGTTCCAGAGCCACAGTCCTGGGTCTTCAGCTCTCCCACCTCTTGCTGGTCCTTAGTCTACATCAATTTTTTTTTTTTTTGAGTACAATAACTATGTCTTTTTACTTTTCCATTTTTTACTTTATCTACTAGTGCTGTATGTTGGAACAGAAGGAATGTACCAAAGAGTGAAGTTAAGGCCCTCCTGAATGGAGATTCTGTATTAATTCCAGGTCAAGGGACTAAAAGGAAAAATATAGTTTTAATGGTTGGAATATTTTATTTTAGTTTTTCAAAAGAGTTGCAAAGCATAGTAACTATGCTCTGATACATAAGAGTTTGTAACAATGCTTTTCAGGGCTATTAGGTGGCATTTTAAAATACTCTATACACAAACAACCCACTAAGCATTTTATTAAGTGTCTCGTGATTTTTTTCTTTGTGAAGACTGGGTCTTTTTCCAAATTTGTGTCCAGGCTCATAGTCTTTTCACTTTCTTGAGAATTGCAACAACCAATAAGGAAAATTAAAACCTCAAAGGGAGAATATTTTGCCAAACTAGTAATGGCAGGTACAGAAAGCAGCAGAAAAATTGAATATCAGAAGTCAAAGAGTGACTTTATCTTTCCTAGCTCCATTCCCTGTTGGAAGGATGATTTTATTCCTTGGGGGTTGCTAGAATGGAGGGGAATCTAATTTCCATATAGCAATTGGTTATAGGGAGAAAAAAAATCTATGCCACAGGGAATAAACTTTTTCTAAAAACCTATTTTTAGTTTCAGCTTCATGCTGTTTTTAATTCCCTCTGAGTATGATGCCTCTGACATTTTCTTCAACGAAATTCATGCCAAAGTGGAAGCTCTTCTTAAAGTATGCATTTCTTACATTGAATTTAATGAAATGTTAATGTTCTAAATTTTAAAACATTAATACAATAGAAAATGTATCATTGTGCATAACTCAAAGTGCATAACTTGTGCATAACTCAAAGTCTTATATTTGAGGACTTGTCAGGCTGGAGTTCATCATATTGATTTCTAGCTTGTTGGCGTATGGTGATGGTGTGTGAGTTTAGTCTAAGTATATTAGACAAGTTACTATTTAAATAACAGGAGACATGGAATGGTGAATAAAATCATTGCATAGCTATTGGTTGCGATTATGAAAAGGTTGGAATTATCTTAAACTCTTTCCATTTTCCTGTAGTGGATTTTAAGAGCTTTATTTCTTTTATAAACAATAAGCTGTATATTTCTATATGTTGTCAATTAAAAAGCACTTTGGTACTTTTTTGAAAGGGAGTTTTGTGGATGTTGTGTACATGCATGTGTGTCTAAATATGCAAACAAACACATACATACACAACACATTTGTTGGCTGAGAGAGCCTTGTAAATGAACATCTTATGCCCCATTCTCTTAGGAAAAGCTTTACAGATTTTTTTAACATCCCTGTTTTTGGCTATCAAATTGCTAATTGGGCAAAGAATGCTATAAAGTTGCTAGCTTATCATACAGAGAAACATAAGCCCCTCATATTGAAAGCCAAAATATAGCAGCACTTTGGGAAGGAAGTTGTTGTGAGAGAGAAAGCACCAGCTGGGGAGTCAGGTAGATCTAGACTGGACCCTGTCTCTGCCACTGACTCACAGTATAAACTTGACTTTGAAATTCTTTCCATGCATTTCCTTACCTGTAAAGTGAAGATGATCTCTGGCCTGAACACTTGTGCGATGTCAACGCTTTTTGATCAGTGACACATCCAGAAACTAGGACAGGGATACTAGTAGAATAAGAAAATCAAAGATGTATGAATATGAAAATAATGTTCCAAAGCAAGTGGCATGCAATGTAAATGAGATATCTGAAGACACATGGGCTGTTATCTTTCTAAGAAAAGCAATCCCATCTGATGTAGCTTAGCTTTAGCTGGTGGATACTGGTCATGAAATTTTGTTTCCTGAACTCTTCCATTGTTTCCCACTTCTCAAGACCCGCTGGATGTAATGTACTAAAACTCCTACAGATTATTAGTTCCCTATTCAAATGCTCTCTGACTTGGCATCAGGAAAGGAGCACTTATGCCAATGTTTGCTGGAAGATTAAGAAACATAGACAGCACATCAACAGCTTTTACAGTGTTAGGAGCCCTTTAACAACTACAGCAGGGCATCCTTTTAGGGGCTATAAAAATGAACTTCAAATTAAAATGGGCATCCAGAGAGCAACTCCTAGTGCAGTTACTGCAAAAGTTTTCATTAAAAATCTCTGCAAACACATTGGTAAAAACTCATAATACACTGAAAACCGAGACTGACATACAGCCAGTGGCCTGAATCTCAAAGATATACCACAAATTGTAAGACGAAATAGGAAAATTAATCAGTGGTCTGCCCTCTACCCTAGCGCTGAGGGCACTTGTTGTACCTTCCTGAGCTACCGCCCAAAACTATCATACTCATCCCTTAACCAGTATTCCAGGGAAGAATGGGGTATAAATCCAGTCCTGCTGAGAGTTAAGTTCTGTCCCAGGTCTTAAAATTTGCTTTTGTCCCTCATATTTATGTCCAATCCATTCCCCATTCAAAGTCTGAGTAATAGCTAAAATGATGATGATAATAATCATTAAACAGCCCAAGAACCAGGTACTGTTATCATCAATTTTACAAATGAGGAAATCAAGCCCTGGTCAATCTGCCTCCAAATTTGATAAGAGAATGAAATGAGCTTTCTATCTTGTTTAAGTTCCTGTTCATCGGGGTGTTCCTGTTCCTTAAACCAAAATTAGAAGAAATAGCAATATAATACCTCATTTTTTCTAAGGCTGATTTTATGAGGTCTGTGTTCCTCTTTTCTTTCTTTCAAAATTATTAAAAAAAAAAAAAAGCCAGCAGTTAACCTAAGCAGTTTTTGCAACTCTACGGTCATGCTGAACTTTCACTTTTTAAATGCTATTTCCAGAGGTAACCTTTCTGTCTTTTCTCTATATCCTTGCTTTTGTATCCTTTTACACCTGATCTTGTAAATGCTACTGACTTATTTATACCCTGCTGCATTTGGAAATGGATGGGAGGTGACTGCTTAGAGATCTTACACAATTTCGTACTCAAGAAACCCCAAATATGCCTTGCCTGAGAGCCTTGGCTGGGTCTGAGCTGCACCATCCCAAATATATGTGTTTTCTTACAGCTCTTCAAAAAAGCAGGTTCTGCCAGCTTGCTTGGTAATGAGGTCACCTTCTCAAGCTAGATATTTAATTTTTTAAAGAAACAATTTTTGTAACAGTTTTGGATTTACAGAAGAATTACAAAGAAAGTAAAAAGTATTCAGAGATACACATGTCCCATGCCCAGTTTCCTCTATTATTAACATATTATATTTGTCACAACTATTGAACCAATAACAATACAATTTTATTAACTGAAGTTCAGCTTTTCATTCATTGCATTCATGCATTTTGCCTATTGATTTCCTGTTTTCAATTTCAATGATTCCCACTCAAAATTTTATTTTATTTTTTCTGCTTGCTTTAGCCTTAAAATTGCTCTCCTTTCTCTTGTTTTCTAAGGTGGGAGCTTATATAATAGCTTTTAGATCTTTATTCTTTTCTAATATATGCACTTAATGTTATAAATTTCACTCTAAGCACTGCTTTCACTGCGTCCCAAGAATTTTGATACATTGTATTTTCATTTTCATTTAGTTCAAAACATTTTTAGTATCTCTTGAGGCTTCATCCTTGACCCATGAGTTATTTAGGATTGTGTTGCTTCATTTCCAAACACTTGGGGGTTTTCCAGCCATCTTTCTGTTCTTTATTTCTGCTTTACTGCCTTTGTGATTGAGAACATACTTGGTATGATATATATATTTTTTAATTTGTTCAGGTGTGCTCCATGTCTATATGTTCCACAGAAGCTTGAGAAAAATGTGTATTCTGCTATTTTGGATGAAGACTTCTATAACTGTCACATTAGATCCAATTGATTGATGGAGCTGTTCAATCAACTATATTCTTATATATATCCTTACTGTTTTTCTGCCTGCTTAAACAATCAATTACTCAGAGAGGAGTGTTGAAGTCTCCAGTTATAATTGTGGATTTGTCTATGTCTCCTTGCAGTTCTATTTGTTCTTGCCACATGTATTTTGACACTCTATTGCTAGGTGCATAAATGTTGAAGATGATTTGTTTTCTTGGAGAATTGATCCATTTATTTTTATGTAACACCCTTCTTTATCCCTGATAATTTTTCTTACTCTGAAGAGTCTGTTCATCTGAAATTAATATAGCTACTCCGTCTTTTTTTAAATTAATGGTATCATGGAGTACCTTTCTCCACCTTTTTACTTTTTTTTTTTTTTTTTTTTTTTGTGGTACGCGGGCCTCTCACTGTTGTGGCCTCTCCCATTGCGGAGCACAGGCTCCAGACGCGTAGGCTCAGCGACCATGGCTCACGGGCCCAGCTGCTCCGCGGCATGTGGGATCTTCCTGGACCGGGGAACGAACCCGTGTCCCCTGCACTGGCAGGTCACTCTCAACCACTGCGCCACCAGGGAGGCCCTTCACCCTCTTACTTTTAATTTGAGTCTTTATGTGTAAAGTGGGTTTCTTATAGACAACATATAATTGAGTCTCGTTTTTTAATCTACTTTGACAATCTTTGTCTTTTAATTCATATATTTAGACCATTTCCATTTAAAGTCACTATTTAAATACTTGGATTAATATCTACCGTGTTTGTAAATGTTTTCTATTTTTTTTCCCTATCTTTCTGCCTTCTTTGGTTTTAACCGGGTATTTTATATGACTTCCTTTTATCTCCTTTCTTAGATAGCAATTAAACTTCTAATTTTTTAGTGATTGCTCTAGAGTTTGCAACATACATTTGTAACTAATCTGTCAACCTTTAAATTACATTATATACCACTTAACATACAGCACAGATACTTTATAACAGAGTATTCCCAATTCCTCCTTCTCATCCCTTATGATATTTCTGTCATTCATTTCACTTATATGTATAATCGCTCACAACATTGTTACTTAAATAATTTCTTTTAGCTCAATGAGAATAAGAAAAATAAAAATTTTATTTTACTTTATTCCTTCTCCAACAATCTTCCTTGCTTTATGTAGATCTGAGTTTCTGACTTATATCATTTTCCATCTCCTTGAAGAACTTCTTTAAACATTTTTTATAGGACATGTCTGCTGGCAATGAATCCACTCAATTTGTGTTCATCTCAGAAAGACTATTTCTCCTTTATTTTTAAAGATAATTTTGTGGGATATAGAATTCTAGGTTGGTGGGTTTTTTTTTTTTTCTTTCAATGCTTAAGTATTTCACTCCACTCTCTTCTTGCTTGCATGTTTTCTGATGAGACGTTCATTGTAATTCTTGTTTTTGTTTCCCTACCTGTAAGGATTTTTTTTCTACTCTGAAACTTAAGATTTTCTCTCTGTCTTTGATTTTCTTCTGTTTGAATATGATATGCCTATGTATAAATTTTTTGGTATTTATCTAGCTGGTGTTCTCTGAGCTTTCTTGATCTATAGTTTTGTGCCTGTCATTAATTTGGGGAAATTCTCAACTATAAATACTTCAAATATTTCTCCTGCTTTATCCTCATTCATCTCCTGTTATTCTAATTATGGGTAAGTTATATCTTTTGAAATTGTTCCACCTTTGCTGGATGTTCTGTTGCATTTTATTCATTCTTTTTTTCTCTTTGTATTTCAGTTTGGGAAGTTTTTATTGACAAATCTTCAAGCTCACTGATTCTTTCCTCAGCCATGTCCAGCCTACTGATGAGCACATCAAAAGCACTGTGCGTTTCTGTTACAGTGCTTTTGATTTCTAACATTTCCTATTGATTCATTCTTAAAGTTTCCATCTCTCTGCCTATATTTCCCATCTGTTATTGTATTAGATCCTTTAACATATTAGCCATGGTTATTTTAAATTCCCTCTCTGATAATTCCAAAAGTTGTATCATAACTGAGTCTAGTTTTGATGTTTGCTTTCTCTTTCAGACTTTGTGGTTTTCTTTCTTTTCTTTCCTCTTTTCCTTTTTTTTTTTTTTTTTTTGCCTTTAGCATATCTGGAAATTTTTCTGTTGAAAGCCAGACATGATGTATCAGGTAATATGAGCTGAGGGTATAGGGTTTTAGAGTGAGTTTGTATGTTAATCTGACTAGGAATTGTGCTGTGTGTAACTGTCCATGCCAAAGACTTCAGATTCCTCTAGTGTCCTTGTTTTCGTCTCTCCTGTTGACTTTGTGTTTCCTTAAGAACGCCTCAGAGAGAGTCTGCAGCTTGCAGCTTATGTATTTTCTAAGAAAGGAATCAAAAGGAAATTCTAGGAATAAAAATCATTGTGACAGCAATCCACTGCTATTATAGTGGAGCACTGTTGGTGTGGTGGTAAGGTGTGAGGGATGATACATTTTCTATACTCAGAATAAATCCCAGTACTTCTGTGGAGCCTATGTCCCTGGGCTATGACTTTCTGATCTTGTTTTCCTTCTTAAGTGAGAAGGGTAGAGGGGGGCTGGAGTGGGAGAAATGCCCTATCTCGGTTGAGATAAAGTCTTGTCCACTAAAGAGTCTCTTTTGTTATGGAGAATGTTCTGGGCATGTTTCCTAACAGTTACTCTTTCTCTCTACCAGAACCAGGAAGGGATCTTTCTTGGCTATTCATCATGAGAACCTGATGAAATTCTTGGAAAAATCCAAGAAAAGATGGAGTTCCCCTTAGACTGGACCCCAGGAGTTTTTAACTCTCAAGTTCACCCAAATGAAGTCTCCAGCAGTTCATCAAAATTACCAGTTAAGTGTGTTCCTACCACTTTATAGCTCTACTAACTTCTATTTGAGTGGAGCTGAGCAGATATTGGCTCTCTGAATTCACTTGTTTTGCCAGGTTTCAGATGGCACTTCATCCTGTAATTTCAACTCTCTGATGGGTCCAAGAAAAGTCATAGATTTTCAATTTGTTCAGCTTTTTCTTATTGTGAGGACAGGAGTGGTAAATTCCAACTGCTCTACATTTTGGAGCTGGAATCAGAAGTCTTCGTCTTCCAGATATTTAATTGTAATGCTTACATTTTTCTAAACTCAAGAAAGTGCTGTGAATGTGACATAACAGTTCCACAGTAATGATTTATTACAAGTGTGGGTAGAAATATTTTCAACTTGCCCTCATACCATATCCAAAAATAAGCATAAACACATCATATCAGAATGTACAGTTTCAGGCCAAGAATCTTATGCTACCAGTGATCTCTGTGTGATTGTCATATTTAGACTTGCCATCGCCATCCCAAGGCTGTAGTTTTTCCCTTCCTCTCTCTTCTTTCTTCTGGACTCACTGTTAATTACCATTTACTGAGAAGGTTTTTAATATATATGCCAACGGCTCTTACAGTCATGAAATACTTTTATGTGCTTTGTTAAGCTTTTTCCTACTGTGATATAAAACATTATTGTTGTATCCCTTGTTCCATTTTCTGTGAACTTGGAAACTTAAAACTCCTTGTCTCATTGTAAAACAGACCCTGGAATTTTAGAGTTGAAAGAATTCAGAACTGATACTAAGGTGGAAAATTTACCAAAAACTCAGAGATTGGGGTAAATAATATTTTAATACAATATCTTTTTAAATGTATGCAAAAAAAATCCATGATGAACAAAATATAGGTTTTAAATTACATCAGGATCAGTATATTATCTTGTCTAAACATTGCAAATCCTTCACACCTGGGCCCAACATGGAACCAACTCTTTACTTGCTCAAAGCACATATGAGACAGAGCACACTCCTTAATAAGACTTTTTAATCAGGACTCAAAGGTTACAGAAAGTAATTTCAATGTAATAGACAAGCAGTTTTATTTTTGCTATCAATGGATACTGCTGCTCTCAGAGCTCTTCAGACAAGAGTCATCCTGACCGGGTACCTTGTCCTAAACTGCATGGGGGTAGAGGGTACTTTACCCTCCAATGAGAGTACCCTTGAGCTTGTCTCCTGACATTACTGTCCTATCCTACCAGCAGAAGATCTACACAACAGAACCAGGGTCCATCCACCTCCTTCTAAGCTAATCTAAGGACTGTATGATTAGTCCTAATTTCCTTTTTTAGAATACATTTCTTCCTGGGATAATTGGTGGTAGGAATATCCCCTTTGTTCAACAAAAGACTTGCCTACAGGGCTTTGAATTTGTTATTGGGCCTCAGTAGGAAACTACATCAGAACACATTAGTAAAATACCAGAACCTTTCTCCAAATAGGGATGATTCTGTTTTAATAGCTCCACAAGCAGGAAATCAACAGCACAGTCGGGGCTGAATTCCATCTGAGTGGTCTAGTTCCCTCTTTGTGTGAGATGAAGATCGGGCTTCACATAATTTCCAACAACATCAAGTCTCAGCTCCCAATCCCTTATGAACAACTTCTCAAACAACAGGAACAACAATAAGAACAGCAACAACACACACACACACACACACACACACACACACACACACACATACACACCATCTCCATAAAAGAGAGTGGCAGATCAAAGGCATAGGGCAGTTTAAATTCATACAGAGAAATATGATACACTCTACAAATGCCACCCTGCCTTCACTCCTCTCTTTCTCTCTCTCTTTTTCTTTCGATTATTATTACATAGACCTCTCTACCTCTTTAGGATCTCCTCTTCAGGTTTAAGGAATCTGCTTAATATATGCATCGCCAAATAATCTCTTCTGGTGGTTTCCCCAAAACAAGAGGCCTCGGGATATATTCAGGTCTTCACTTCCTGCAAGGTTTTCACCAGGATGATTAAGGTTTTGAAAATGCTGGAACCAAATTTCAGTTTGGGCATCAAGTTACAATAATGTTGTCCTCGTATTTTAGCAGAACGGCCCCAGTCACTAATAAAGACTTCAAGATTTCACTTGTTCTAAAAACAAGGATAAATCTATAAGACGTTTAAAAGGTTAAACGCATTTAGTTTACAGGATATTCCTTTGTTCCTTGATTATAGCCTTATTACTTCTTGTTTTCTGTTAATAAATCATTTCTTTTATTAAATTATAATGGCATCATATGTTGCTTTTTTAAACTTCTGATTTGGCAAAATAAAAAGTTTGAAGCTATGTGTCATCCATTTAGGGTTGTTGGTTTGTTGCTGTTGGTTTTTCCTATGAGCTGAATCGGGTCCCTCCCAAATTCATATGTTGAAGTCCTAACCTCTAGTACTTCAGCATAGGGTCTTTAAAGAGGTAATTAAGTTAAAATGAGGTCATTAAGGTGGACTCTAATGCAATATGGCTGGTGTCCTTATAAAGGAGATTGGGGCACAGACACACACAGAGAGAAGACCACATGCGGACACACGGAGAAGAAGGCCAAAGAGAGAGGCCTCTGAAAGAACCAACACCATTAACACCTTGATCTTGGACTGTTAGCGTCCAGAACTGTAAGAAAATAAATTTCTGTTTTTTAAGCCATCCAGTCTGTGGTACCTTGTTACGGCAGCCCTAGGAAAATAGTATATTCTTGCTTGTATTGTCTATGTAATTTTACCCTTCCATGAAATCCCCAAATCTTAGGAATCTCATCTCAATTTATTTGCCTTACAAAGGGATGACAAATGCTTCTTTTGTATCTCTTAGCATAGAATAGACATTTAATCAATATTTGTTGAAACCTTGGGATACAGAAAAAATTCCCAGAAAGATCACTGGGGAAATTCTAGATGAAGAAAATGCTTCAACACACACCTACCAGACAAACCGGCAACTGTCTTGCTGTTAATTCTAAACCCAAACTTGAAAAACAAGATGTATTTTGACAGAATTTGCTTCACAAAGACCATTTTCCTTTCTAGATTTTATTCTGTGAACGAGAATCAACATTTCCTCTCTCTTTTTTCTGTGCTCTGTTTTACCCTGGTCATTATTAGTGTTCCACCCCAAGGGGTTTCTCTCTCTGCCTCCTCTGTGGGATGAAGGTATTTCTCAGATGCTTTCTAGGAACCAGCTGTGTCTTCCTAGCCACCTAGTCCAGGAATCCCATTCAAGGCCCATTTGTAACCAAGTCCTGGTCAAGGCCACAGAAACCCAGGTCCTCTCTGTATCTTTAAAACCCATTTCATGGTTTCAGTGCCTGTTTCTGAAACACGAGAGCATCAAGAGACTGATCTTCCCCATTTTTCCATCTTGGGCCTGATACCTTCCCCATAAAACCCGGCCTGAGGCCCCTCTCTGGGCACCATGACTCTCACTGATGGAGTACTTCAGCATCTAAAGCTGTGGATGGCCATGTGAAAGTCAGGCTGCACAATTCTGACTTTCTCCAGCAGAATTCCAAATAAATATCCTCCATGCTCATCACTATTACCGGTTCATAGGTCTAAAACAGAAACAGCAATTCTTAGTTGATGTGCTTAGTTACAGCTTTAACACTGATGACATCACACGGTCTTGCCTTGAAATTCCTTAGACTTCACAAAAACTTTTTCTTCACTGGGAGCACTCAGTATCTTGATGTGGAAAATTGAATTTTAAACAGCTTTGGCTTCCTACTTTTAGGCAGAGGAAAAACAAAACCAAAAAACCAAGAGGAGTTGTTCTTTGAAACAAGGTAAAAGCAGCTTATTAGTATCTTAATTAGAAAAATCACCTTTCACATCAAGTGTGACAACAGGAAATGGTCCGAAATGAGATTCTCCTTGAAAATTGTGGTCCCATAGAGTCAAGGTTTCATAACAGAAAACATTTGCATAACCTCAGCTTGAGCGCTTCTCACTTGTATCACGGTATGCTCTGTGGAGAGTGCTAATGAATTCGTCTGTTTGCATCCCTGCACAGCTGAGTAATATCTGAAAACAGATCAATTTTCCCATTTCAGAGAAACATCCAGTATATACTTGTGGATGAAGTGTTTTAGTTATTTAAGTTCCTTTACCTTGCCATTTAAACTAACACTACAAGATAGAGGAAGCCCTAAACAGCTGCTGAAACTCAAGGACTTATTATTTACTTTGGAGCCTAACGTGCCCAAGTGGATGTTTTAATTTCAACTTCTGTTAATTTTCAGATACTCTGAGCCATTACCACTCCTTTTAATAAACAACATTGTCCTTGCTTTGGACTTCCTCTGTTATCTGTCCTGACTTCCTGTGCTGAGGGAGGCAGCACACCTGCCCATTGCCAGAAATTTAGCCTCAAAGGGTCCATTTACTACATTCTAAAGAGCCTAGAAGCCAGGCTAAGGCTGTAATCGGCTCCCTCAAGGCATCATGGCAGTTCAGATCACCGGGAGATTTACCTGCTGTGTCTTTGCAAAGAGCAGCAATTTCAGCAGCTTCCCAACTCGTTATAGACTTGTTTGTTTACTTTTTTACTGACTCTTATAAGATCAGATAAATGCATTCACGTAGCCACTGGTTCCCAAGAATTGAATTCTGATGTTTTGCCTTGTTCCCCATTCACATTTTAGCAACATCCCCCAAAATACGTTTCCTCCTGATTCAGCCATATTATTAGATTTGTATTTCCTCTCTCTACTGCTTTATGCCAGATGTTTGATATACCTTTGCCATAGTGACATCAACTGGAAAAAGTTGGAACTGGAACCTCTAAGCACCACAGAAACCCCCAAATTCATCACTTTCTACACTACTAGCCTTTACATTTTTTAAAAAGTAGATTTCTAAATAAATTCATCATACAAATTAACAGCCAATTAATACTTAATACTTTTGGATACATTTATTGGAGTACTCATTCATTTCCTAGGAAAATAAATCTTTTGAAATCAGATTATATGTAAGGCAACAACAATGCAAGATAGTTACAAATATGCATAATTCTTGGGTGCTCTGCCTCCTGGGAATTTACAGTACAACTAGACAAAACCCACTTACAATAAAATTGGACAAAACCCATAAAATATAGGGTGTGTCAATTGCCATAAAAGAATGCTCTAAGAGTTTAGAAGAAGAGAATCAGCATCTTAGTTGGAATTTGAAGAATAAGAGTTTTTTTTTAATAATGCAAATAAGAAATACTATATTATATTTTATTTTTTTATTTTATAAGGACTTTGAAGCTTTGTTCTGGGACTAAGCTTGTTTTTAAAAATTTGTTAGGTGGGACCAAAGCAGCTTTTAGTCCCTAGTCTTCTGAGTACCCTAGTAAATGCCTCATGAATTGCAAAGTTTTCTTCTTTGGCTGGTGGAAACAACTCTTCCAGCCCTGGGGGAGCTCTGAGCATTGGTCCCTGTGCTCCTGACAGGTGGCTCTTACCTCAGCCTTGGGTAGTGTCCTCACTTATCTGTACAGATCAGCACTCAGCAGAAGACTCCCAGGGAACCCCTTACGCGTCTCCCAAGCTCTGGCTCTACGTAGCCCTCTTCCCTCCGGGACCCCGTTCTGCAAACCCTACCTGTCTTGGCCTCCCAGTGGCATCTCCCCAGTTCCGTCGCCCCCATGCTGCATGCTGGAATCTCATTCCAGGCCGTATGCTGGGGCAATCACAGGGCTTACCTCATTTGTTTCCCCCTCTTATGATCGCCGTCCGGTGCTGCTTGATGTCCAAGGTCTGGAAAATGTTGTCTCATATTTTTTTTATGGCTTTACATTTGTTTAAGGAAGGAGGGTAAATCCAGTCCCCATGTCTTAGCCCGTTCAGGCTACCATAACACTACCACAGACTGGGGGGCTTATAAACAACAGATATTTATTCTCACAGTTCTGGAGGCTCGAAATCCAAGATCAGGGTGCCAGTGTGGCCGAGGGAGGACCCTCTTCTGAGCTGCAGACTTCTTACAGTACCTCATGTGGTGGAAGGGGCAGGAGCTCTCTCAGGCCTCTTATATTATAAGGGGATGAATTTCATTCATGAGGGCTCTGTCCTCATGACCGACTCACCTCCCTAAGGCCCCACCTCCTAACACTGTCACATTAGGCATTAGAATTTCAACATGTGAATTTTGGTGGGACACAATCATTCAGACCATAGCACCCTGTTACTCCCCCTTGACCGTAAATGGAAGTATCACTACAGTCATATGGTTTTATTATAGAAAATTTGGAATATACAGTTAAAAAAAGCCCCAAATCATAATTCTAGTACCTAGAGATAGATAACAAACATTTATATTTTAGTGAATTACCTTCTAATTCTTTAAAAGTCATATACAATATACTCAAATGTATGCACACACAAACACAATGTCAGCCCAGAGGCTTTTTACTCCTCAGATTTAGTCATGTTTCTCAGTTAATTGCTTCCAAATCTACTATTCAGTTCATTTGTATGTGAAGCAGAGATTGTGCAGGTGCAGGAAGGCGATAGAGGAGGATATATATACATATAGACAGAGAGATCTAGATTGACATCTCTATCTCTATCACCTTTCTATCTATTATAGCAATGCCAACATCTTAAAATTCCATATTTGGTATTAATTTTGCTAAAGGATTCTGCAACACAGGTCTTACAGACACGTTTGTCAGCTCTCCTCTTTTCTCTTAGTTTCTGGGTCAAAAACAATGACAAGAAAATCTTACTTTCTTGTACAGAACAACTTAGGCCTCCCCAAACCTTACCTTTAAATTCAGTTCTGGACTTTCCTTCATGTATCCAAAGTCATGAATATTCTGAAGAGAATAAAAATGTCTGTTAAGGAACAGCATCCACATTTCTTATAAGTTAGCTGTGGTGTAAATGCCACATAAATACATGCAATTTACATGTATAGATACAGATGTATGTACACCTCAAAGTGAAATTTTGAATACTATGTCATAACCTGTTTTTCCCTTAATAAAACGTTGCTTATATGCTCTGTTGCTTAATATGCAATATCATTTTTAATAGATTGAATTTTTATGGGTTTCCATAATAAACTCAAACGATACCCTCTTGTGAGAAATTTGGGTTATTCCTAACTTTTTACAATTATAAAAACACTGTGATTAATATTTGAAATTAAACAACATATTTTGAAATAATTCAAGGGTGCAAAACAGGAGATCATAAGAGAATTTAAAATATATTTGAAGTATAATGAAAATACAACATTCTAAAATTTGTGTGATGCAGCTAAAGCTGTGTTTAGAAGAAATGCACAGCTTTAAATTTTTACAGTAAAAAAAATTTTTTTAACATCTTTATTGGAGTAAAATTGCTTTACAATGGTGTGTTTCTGCTTTATAACAAAGTGGATCAGTTATACATATACATATGTTACCATATCTCTTCCCTCTTGCATCTCCCTCCCCCCCCACCCTCCCTATGCCACCTCTCTAGGTGGTCACAAACCACCGAGCTGATTTCCCTGTGCTACGCAGCTGCTTCCCACTAGCTATCTATTTTATGCTTGGTAGTGTATATATGTCCATGACACTCTCTCACTTTGTCACAGCTTACCTTTCCGCCCTCCCCATATCATCAAAGCCATTCTCTCGTAGGTCTGTGTCTTTATTCCCGTCTTACCCCTAGGTTCTTCATGACCTTTTTTTTTTTTTCTTAGATTCCATATATATGTGTTAGCATACAGTATTTGTTTTTCTCTTTCTGACTCACTTCACTCTGTATGACAGACTCTAGGTCCATCCACCTCACTACAAATAACTCAGTTTCATTTCTTTTTATGTCTGAGTAATATTCTATTGTTTATATGTGCCACATCTTCTTTATCCATTCATCTGTCGATGGACATTTAGGTTGCTTCCATGTCCTGGCTATTGTAAATAGAGCTGCAATGAACGTTTTGGTACATGACTCTTTTTGAATTATGGTTTTCTCAGGGTATATGCCCAGTAGTGCGATTGCTGGGTCATATGGTAATTCTATTTTTAGTTTTTTAAGGAAACTCCATATACGGTAAAAAATTTTAAATGTGTAAAATCAATAACATAAGTTTTCCCCTTAAGAAGCCAGAAAATTATGATTATATTAAACTCAAACAAGAAGGAAAGCAATAAAGATAAGAGCATAAATCAATAAAGTAGAAAAAAAAGAGTAGAAAAATTAACCAAGACAAAAATCGAGTCTTTGAAAAGATTAACAAATTGATAGACTCCTAGCAAGAGCAATCAAGAGGGGCTTCCCTGGTGGCACAGTGGTTGAGAGTCCGCCTGCCAATGCAGCAGACATGGGTTCGTGCCCCGGTCCAGGAAGATCCCACATGCTGTGGAGCGGCTGGGCCTGTGAGCCATGGCCGCTGGGCCTGCGCATCCAGAGCCTGTGCTCTGCAATGGGAGAGGCCACAACAGTGAGAGGCCCGCGTACGGCGAAAAAAAAAAAAAAAGACCAATCAAGAAAGACAAGAAAATAGCAAGTTATCAATATCAAGAATGAAAGCAAGGTATTGCTATAGATTCTGTAGACATTCAAAGGATAATAGCAACTTTATGTCAGTAAATGACAGCGTAGGTGAAATGGACAAATTTCTTGGGGAAAAAAATCAACGTATCCAAACTGACCTAAAATGATATTTAAAAATCTTAATTTTCCTGTATGTATTTAGGAAAATTGAATTTGTTATTAAAAAAAGTCTTCTCACAAAGAAAACTCCAGACCAAGATGGTTTCAGTGGTGAATTCTACCAAATATTTAAGGAAGAAATAATACCAATATTATCCAGAAATTTTATGGGGTCAGTATTAGCCCAATATCAAAGCCTGATAAGAAAAGAACAGTACAGGCCAATATCCCTAAGAAAACAGAAAAAAAAATACCCAAACAAACCCTCAGCAGAATACTAGTAAACAAAATACAGCAATATGTTAAAGCAATAATACATCAGGACCAAGCAGGGCTAATTCTAAGAAAGCCAGGTCGGTTTAACATTTTAAAATTAGTCAATATAACTCACCATATTAAAAGAGGCTCTTCCAGAAATCCTCATGAGTACTCTGGGCTTGACAATGGGTTAGTAGTAGTGTAGATGGAGGTGAGGAGATGGATTAATGACAGATATTAGTGATAGAATATTTACTGATAGATTGGATGTAAGGATGAGGAAAATGGAGGAATCAAGGAAAATTTTAAGTCCTTTCTCTTGACCAGTTGGGTGGGTGGGGAGCTATTTACTGAGAAGAGAAATCTAGGAAGAACAAAAGTGGGTTAGAAACTTAAAAGTACTTAAAAGTACCACCTTCTACATATTTACTGTCTTATTATGTATCTTTATAAACAGTTGTCTTGGATATTGTTATATTATTATGGATATATTATTCTTGGATTCTGGGTGAAGTCAAGGCTAGATATTAAGATTTGCAATCAGTCACATGTATGATTTGAAAAGTTATAGTCACCTAATGTGAAGTTGGAGGAAGAAAGGGGGCCCAGTACTGAGCCCAGAAAGTAGGTGCCATTGAGGTGGGAAGATCAGGTTTGTGTAATGTCAAGGAAAGTGTGTGTGTTCAAGAAGGAAGGGATACTTGATTCAGGACAAAAAAGGATGATAAGATTTTTGACAGGCAGAGAAATGGGAGGAAAAGGAAGAATAAAGAGAAGAAACATTTCAATCAGAGGCAACAGGGTGAAATATAGTCCCTATTCATACTTCACCACAATGAGACACCAAGCTGACATTCTAGCTATCAACTTTTGGGAAATGGAGAAAATACAGAAAGATTTACTTCAGGAAACCAGTATACTGTGTCTGGAGTAGAGATGGCCGAAGCACAATTCCCGCAGATTTCTAGGACGCTATTTAGTAAGCTGAGATAATCACTGACTTTCAGAAAGAGTACATCCAGCTTCCAGGATGTGTCTAATTTACTCTCAGTAGGTCCCACAGGCTGATTCAAGAACACCTGAGATGATCCTGTTTCAAAGATATTGCCAATGACTTGAAAATCAAATAGCCACAGGAAACTCTGGTATCTTCACAGACGAAGTGAAAATGTAGAAGACCACCTTACTTTGATTTACCTTTGCAAAAATACATAGCATTGTTTCTCAACAGGGATGAAATAAGCTAATTTTCTTCACAAGAAATAAATATGAGGAAGATTTTTTTCTCCCCCAGCAGCACAAAAGTTTATCAAATACATATCATGGAATGTTTCAGCTGTAAATCCACCCAGGTGAATGATTTCACCTCTGCAAGATTTTGACTTCCTGTTTGCTAAATTCTTTCGAAGCTTACTGCTCTTCAATGGTTCATTTCTCTGCTTCAGTACTGAGAATTTGACAAGAACTTGTCATGAGAATTCTGCCTGACAGCTGCTATTTTTCAGCTTATAGAACAAGAAAGGTTAGTACGACTTTTGAATCCTTGAATAATATCTTAACTGGAGGGTAATTCTGCCATTTCTGGAATTCTGCACCAAAAATCTTCACTTAAAAAGTAAAATGCAATAGACAGATCATCCAAAAAGAAAATAACTAAGGAAACACAAGCTTTAAATGATACGTTAAAGAAGATGGACTTAATTGAAATTTATAGGGTATTCCATCCAGAAACAACAGAATACACTTTCTTCCCAAGTGTTCATGGAACATTCTCCAGGATAGATCATATCTGGAGTCACAAATCAAGCCTTAATAAATTTAGGAAATTGAAATCGTATCAGGTATCTTTTCCAACCACAATGCTATGAGACTAGATATCAATTACAGGAAAAAATCTGTTAAAAATACAAACACGTGGAGGATAAACAATACACTACTTAATAACCAAGAGATCACTGAAGAAATCAAAGAGGAAATCAAAAAATACCTAGAAACAAATGACAATGAAAACACGACGACCTAAAACCTATGGGATGCAGCAAAAGCAGTTCTAAGAGGGAAGTTTATAGAAATACAATCCTACCTTAAGAAACAAGAAACATCTCAAATAAACAAACTAACACACCTAAAGCAATTAGAGAAAGAAGAACAAAAAAAACCCCAAAGTTAGCGGAAGGAAAGAAATCATAAAGATCAGATCAGAAATAAATGGAGAAAAATGAAGGAAACAATAGGAAAGATGAATAAAACTAAAAGCTGGTTCTTTCAGAAGATAAACAAAATTGATAAACCATTAGCCAGCCTCTTCAAGAAAAAAAAGAAGACTCAAATCAACAGAATTAGAAATTAAGAAATATGTCAGAAATGAACTGACACTGCAGAAATACAAAGGATCATGAGAGATTACTACAAGCAACTATATGCCAATAAAATGGACAACCTGGAAGAAATAGACAAATTCTTAGAAAAGCACAACCTTCCAAAACTGAACCAGGAAGAAATAGAAAATATAAACAGACCAATCTCAAGGACTGAAATTGAAACTGATTAAAAATCTTCCAACAAACAAAAGCCCAGGACCAGATGGCTTCACAGGCGAATTCTATCAAGCATTTAGAGAAAAGCTAACAACCATCCTTCTCAAACTCTTCCAAAATATAGCAGAGGGAGGAACACTCCCAAACTCATTCTCCGAGGTCACCATCACCCTGATACCAAAACCAGACAAAGATGTCACAAAGAAAGAAAACTACAGGCCAATAACACTGATGAACGTAGCTGCAAAAATCCTCAACAAAATACTAGCAAACAGAATCCAACAGCACATTAAAAGGATCATACACCATGATCAAGTGGGGTTTATCCCAGGAATGCAAGGATTCTTCAGTATATGCAAATCAATCAATAAGATACACCATATTGCCAAACTGAAGAATAAAATCCATATAATCGACTCAATAGATGCAGAAAAAGCTTTTGACAAAATTAAACACACATTTATGATAAAAACTCTCCAGAAAGTAGGCATAGAGGGAACTTTTCTCAGCATAATAAAGGCTATATATGACAAACCCACAGCCAACATTGTTCTCAATGGTGAAAACTGAAACCATTTCCACTAAGATCAGGAACAAGACAAGGTTGCCCACTCTCACCACTATTATTCAACATTGTTTTGGAAGTTTTAGCCACAGCAATCAGAGAAGAAAAAGAAATAAAAGGAATCCAAATCGGAAGAGAAGAAGTAAAGCTGTCACTGCTTGCAGATGACATGATGCTATACATAGAGAATCCTAAACATGCTACCAGAAAACTATAAGAGCTAATCAATGAATTTGGTAAAGTAGCAGGATACAAAATTAATGCACAGAAATCTCTTGCATCCCTATACACCAGTGATGAAAAATCTGAAAGTGAAGTTAAGGAAACACTCCCATTTACCACTGCAACAAAAAGAATAAAATACCTAGAAATAAACCTATCTAAGGAGACAAAAGACCTGTATGCAGAAAATTATAGGACACTGATGAAAGAAATTAAAGATGATAAAAACAGATGGAGAGATATACCATGTTCTTGGATTGGAAGAATCAACATTGTGAAAATGACTATATTTCCATAGCAATCTACAGATTCCATGCAATCCCTATGAAACTATCACTGGCATTTTTTACAGAACGAGAACAAAAAATTTCACAATTTGTATGGAAACACAAAAGACCCTGAATAGCCAAAGCAATCTTGAGAAAGAAAAGCAGAGCTGGAGGAATCAGGCTCCCTGACTTCAGACTATACTACAAAGCTACAGTAATCAAGACAGTATGGTACTGACACAAAAACAGAAATATAGATCAATGAAACAGGAAAGAAAGCTCAGAGATAAACCCACACACATATGGTCACCTTATCTTTGATAAAGGAGGCAAGAATATACAATGGAGAAAAGACAGCATCTTTGATAAGTGGTGCTGGGAAAACTGGACAGGTACATGTAAAAGTATGAAATTAGAACACTCCATAATACCATACACAAAAATACACTCAAAATGGAGTAAAGTCCTAAATGTCAGGCCAGACACTATAAAACTTTTAGAGGAAAACATAGGCAGAACACTCTATGATGTAAATCACAGAAAGATTCTAGAGAAATGGAAATAAAAACAAAGATAAACAAATGGGACCTAATGAAACTTCAAAGCTTTTGCACAACAAAGGAAACCATAAACAAGACCAAAAGACAACCCTCAGAATGGGAGAAAATATTTGCCAATGAAGCAATGGACAAAGTATTAAACTCCAAAATATACAAGCAGCTCATGCAGCTCAATATCAAAAAAACAACCCAATCCAAACATGGGCAGAAGACCCAAATAGACATTTCTCCAAAGAAGATACACAGATTGCCAACAAACACATGAAAGTATGCTCAACATCACTAATCATTAAAGAAATACAAATCCAAACTACAATGAGGTATCACCTCACACTGGACAGAATGGCCATCACAAAAAAATCTACAAACAATAAATGCTGGAGACAGTGTGGAGAAAAGGGAACCCTCTTGCACTGCTGGTGGGAATGTAAATTGATACAGCCACTATGGAGAACAGTATGGAGGTTCCTTAAAAAATTAAAAATAGAACTACCATATGACCCAGCCATTCCACTACTGGGCATATACCCTGAGAAAATCATAATTCAAAAAGAGTCATGTACCAAAATGTTCATTGCAGCTCTATTTACAATAGCCAGGACATGGAATCAACCTACGTGTCCATCGACAATTAATGGATAAAGAAGATGTGGCACATATATACAATGGAATATTACTCAGCCATAAAAAGAAACGAAATTGAGTTATTTGTAGTGAGGTGGATGGACCTAGAGTCTGCCATACAGAGTGAAGTAAGTCAGAAGGAGAAAAACAAATACTGTATTCTAACACATATATATGGAATCTAGAAAAAAAATGGTTATGACGAGCCTAGGGGCAGGATGGGAATAAAGAAGCAGACCTACCAGAGAATGGACTTGAGGACACAGGGATGGGGAAGGGTAAGCTGAGACAAAGTGGGAGAGTGACATGGACATATATACACTACCAAATGTAAAATTGACATCTAGTGGGAAGCAGCCACATTGCACAGGGAGATCAGCTTGGTGCTTTGTGACCACCTAGAAGGGTGGGATGGGGAGGGTGGGAGGGAGGGAGACGCAAGAGGGAAGAGATATGGGGATATGTGTATATGTATAGCTGAGTCACTTTGTTATAAAGCAGAAACTAACACACCATTGTAAAGCAATTATACTCCAATAAAGATGTTAAAAAAAAAAGAATTGAAGCCAGTGAAAACAGAGAAATCTAAACACATTCATTGTTAATTTCATTCTGGATATTTTCTATTCTTTACAGCCTTGTTACACTGAGTGTCATCCCAGACTAGTAGCATTAGCATCCTCTGGGAGCTTGTCAGAAATGTAGAATCTCAGGTGCCACCGCAGACCTAATGAATTGGAATCTATATTTTAACAGGATCACCAGGTGGCTCATTCACGAATTAAAAGCTGAGAACAAATGAACAGAGCATTGCACACTGTTGAGTTCGATGCTTTCAAAAAATGAAGAAGTGTTCATAATACATTAGTTCTATTGAAAAGAGCATTTCATTTGTATTGACAAGTCCTGTAGTCAAGAAGTAACTTAAATGTATCCATGTATTACACACTAACTGGTTCTAGATTCCTTAAATAAAATAATTTACTAATATTCAGTGCCCTAAACTGATAGATTTATTAAAAGCTTATTTATTTTTGGTATTAGATTTTATCGATTTTGAAAATATCTGCAAAGTTGCATTTGATTAGTTTTTATTTTGTCTTAATAATATGTATTAAGTGCTTTCCTTGACGAACAATAAAAAGTATCAATGGATGTGTAATATTAAGGATCACAGGGTGTTTAGTCTTATATTCAGAAAATTACATTTTATCATTTTTTTCACATTTCAGCATTTCATGTGGGCATTTTTCTGTTTATACTAATTTCTTTCAAACATCTTTAAATTTTTTTTTTAAATTTTCAGCATTTTCAGGATTTCAATGAATTCTAAAGTAGGTATAATTTAGTTTGTTATTTCTAATAACTTGGAGTCAAAATTTAGTATGTGACACAGCTGATTTCTGTCATTTCTGGGGTCATTTTAAATCAAATTTTATGATTAAGGTATATCAATCTAGAGTAGTAACATGGTACATTTAGTAATGCCTTCTGAGAATGCTCACTTCCTTTCTTCTACTTTGAAAAGTTCTTCCCTAGCATGTTAAAATTTTTTGCAAACTATTGAGTCATTCATTTATCTAAACTGCTCTTTGTTAGAAACAAAAAAAGTATCAATATTTCATAAAATGTCTACATCATATAAAGTTTACAGCAAAGTGTATTAAATGTGATAGCTTCAACAGAAAAATAAATAAAATCAAAATGCCACAGATAATCTTATGCCCTTCACTTTTTCAAACCTAAACCATTGGTATTAGTTGCTGTGTGTTCATAATGAGATTTGGAGTCAATCAGTGCAACAACCTAAATTCCATTTAGGAGAAAATACTTGAATGCAAAATAGTTTCTACAATGTTAGTTCTCAGACTGATTTTAAAAGGCATATAAAAATCAAATATATTATGGAAAAGAATTAAGCATTGAAGTGGTGAAAAACTGTTTTCCCTGTGTCTCCTATTTACTGAAATATGAGCATGCACTTTACTACCATGGTATGTTTCTTAAAAAAGAAAAAAAAATCCACACAAATTTTATTGTTTTCATGTCGGAAAGAGAAAATATTTCAATATATATTTTTAGAATCAAAAAATTGACATAATTACCCTATCAAGTGGATAAAAATATGTGATCAATAAGATATTTCTAATATTTTTTTATAAGGAATGCGGTGTGAGACCAATTTTTCTTTTTCTTTTTTAAATATTTATTTTATTTATTTACTTATTTATTTGGTTGTGCAGGGTCTTAGTTGAGGCAGCCAGGCTCCTTAGTTGCAGCATGCATGTGGGATCTAGTTCCCTGTCTGGGGATCAAACCCAGGCCCCCTGCATTGGGAGCATGGAGCCTTAACCACTGTGCCACCAGGGAAGTCCCTCTGATATTTTCAGGAGTTGTTCTACGTGTGGATGTATTTCTGGTGTATCTGGGGAGGAAGGTGATCTCCGCGTCTTACTCTTCCGCCGTCTTCCCCTCGTCCTCCCCCTCTGATATTTTTAATCAATTTCTTTTTTTTATCTATTTCCCTATGCAATATTGATGCTGACAATAATGTGTTTCAGCAGATCCAAATTTCAATTATATCCTAAAAAAACATAGGAAAAAAAGGAGTTCTCAAATATAATACTTATTCTTTGTCTATAAAATAAGTGATATAAGATGCCATTCACGATGAATGCAAATCAAAACCACAATGAGGTATCACCTCACACCTATCAGAATGGCAGTTATCTAAAAGACAACAGATAACTGGTGTCGGTGAGGATGTGAAAAAAAGGGAACCCTCGTACACTGTTAGCGGGAATGTAAATTGCTGCAGCCACTGTGGAAAACAGTACAGATGTTCCTTAAAAAATTAAAAATAAGACTACCATACAATGCAGAAATTCTACTTCTGGGTATTTTTCTGAAGAAAACAAAAGCACTAATTCTAAAAGATATCTGCACTCCATGTTCATTGCAGCATTATTTACAATAGTCAAGATGAAGAAGATACACAGTGGAATATTATTCAGCCATAACAAAGAATAAAATCTTGTCATTTGCAACATCGTGGATGGACCTAGAAGGTATTGTGCTAAGTGATCAGAATTAGCCATTATTCATTTAGTCATTCATTCAGCCATTCAACAATATTTTACCATTTTTACAGCATTTTGTCATTTTACAATATTGTATCTTATCATTAAATGAGATAAGCACTAATTTCAACAATAGAAAACAGTATTCTTTGGAGGATAATTTTCTTTTCCAGACCTTTGTGCTTGTTTAGTGTTACATAATTGTAAGATGCAATGCTTTCACCTACATGATTCCATTTAATCCACTCCATACACCTGCACTGTAGACAAATGTATCAATTATCCTAGCTTAGACAGGAGGATATGCAAGAGCAGAGAGGCTAAACGACTTGCCCTCAGTTTCATATCTAGTCAGCGGCAAACCTGGGACTATAACCTAGTTCTTCTGGCTCCTTCCTTGACATGCTGCCTTGTATATTCTGTACAGTTAGGTACTCTGTATTTGTTTAATCACTTAATGAATTTCAGACCAACAGGGTAGATATTCACAGCTAAAGAATTTTCTTTAAAATAAAATATCCTCTCCATTTTATAATCTAAGAGCTGAAGACAAGAATCCTACTATGGGGTTCTTAATGCATACCTTTTTCCTTTAATCACTAAGCCAAGCGAACATTCTGGTTCAACTACACAGTAATGTTGATGGATGTACTAATGCAATGTGTACCATATCCTTTTATCCATAAAGTAAAACCAACCACTTTTCCTTTAGTATGGAGAATATAAGAACAATTTTTTTGCATAGATTTCTAAGCAAGTGAATTGAAGAGTTGTTCTATTCCATTCATATATAGTTACTGTGACACCTAAAGATAGCATAGGTGTTAATTGGGTGTTAGTTGTGTCATGAAGTACAGACCCCAAGATCAATTACCTTGTTAGCAGATACCAGAAAATGCTTTCCTCAGATTACAGAGACATTTTCATACACTAGTGACATTGCCATAATCATTCAGTTAAAAGTGATGCTCATCACCTAATGACAAAATATTCTAAAAATCAGTGTGGTCTGCTGATGAGTATCAGTCAGTGAGCTCTTGTTATCTGTCCACAGGAAGATAAGGACAGACATTGAAACTACAGCAATTTGACAGAGTAATCTATGTCTGTTGAACTTGATAAATTTTAAAAAGTGGGTATTTTTGTCTTTCTCATTTCATCTTTCTAGTAATTCAGTTTTTAACTTTACTGAGGTGCAATTTACATAGCCTCATGCTCTCAGTTTTACAAGTACATTTAATTTTGGCAAATTTGTCCACCCATGTAATTGTAGCATAACGTAGAAGAGGCTCATCACCCCTCAAAATTTTATTGTGCCCAATGCAGAAAATCATCCCCCAGCCCCAGCCCTAGGTGACCAGGGATCTGCCTTCTGTTCTTACACTTAAATGTGCCTTTTCTAGGGTTCTTGGTGAAGCAGTAGCTCATTATTTTTTATTGCTGAGTGGTATTTCCATTGCACGAGTATTCCACAGTTTGCTTGTTCAGTCACCTGCTGATGAACATTTGTATTGTTTACAGTTTGGGACCATTATGAATAAAGCTGCTATAAACGTTAGTGTACAAGTCTTTCAGTAGATATGTTTTATTTCTCTTGGGTAAAAGCCTTGGATTGGAATTGCTGGGTTGTGACAAAAATGTGTTTAACTTTACCAACGTAGCGTGCTATTATTTTACATTTTCACCAGCGACATGAATGATTTCCATTTGTTCCATGTCATCACCAGCACTTGGTGTTGTGAGGCATTTAACTTTTAGCAGTTATAAGGAATATTTGGTGGTACTGAATTGTGATTTTGTGTTTCCTGATGACTGATAATGCTGAGCAGTTTTCCATAGACTTATTGACTATTTGTACATCTTTTGTGAAATGTCTGTTCAAATACTTTGACCGTATATTACTGGATGGTCTTATTAAGAGATCCATATATATCTTTGAAATAAGAACTTTGTAAGATAAGTGTATTGCAAGTATTTTTCCCCAACCTGTTTTGCCTTTTACTTTTGAAGTGTCTTTCAAAGAACAGAGCTTTCAAAAGATTTGAAGTCTATTTTACTGATTTTTTTTCTTTATGATTCTGCTTTATTAAGAAGTCTTTGACTATGCCAAGGTCATGAAAATTTTGTTGTTTTATAAGTTTGAGAGGTTTTAAACTTTTAAATTGAGGTATAGTTGATTGACGATATTATATTAGTTTCAAGAAGTTTGAGACTTTTTATGTTTAGGTTGATGATCCATTTTTAGCCATCCAATTTTTATGTGTGATATGAGGTAAGGACTGAGGTTCACTTTTCTCCATAAATATATCCAGTTTTCATAACATTTGTTGAAAAGACTATCCTTTCCCTATTCAGGTACCTTGCACCGTTGTCAAAACCCAATTAGCTATATATGTGTGAGTCTATCTCTGGACTATTCTGTTCACTAGTCCGTATCTATCCTTATCTCAATACATCTTGCTGTATAAGAATAGCAAAGCTTTATATAGACAGTGCAAGTTCTCTAATTTTTTTTTTTCAAATTATTTTGGCTATTCTGGGTCATTTGCATTTACATACAGATTTTATAATCAGCTTGTTTACAAAAAACACTGCCAGAACTTCGAGTTGATTATGGATTTAGAGACAATCAACATTTACAAAACTGAGTCTTCCAATTGACCATTATGGTATGTATCTTTTTTTCCCCACATTTCTTAGCAATTTCTGTGGTTTTCATTGGACCACTCTTACACAAATTTTGCTACATTTTTCCCTAATTAATTCATGCCTTTTAATACTATTGTAAATGGTAGCTTTAAATTTCAATATCCAATTATTTGTTGCTAGCATATAGAAATAACATTGAGTTTTGTATACTGACCTTGTGTCTTATCTCCCTAAACTCACTAATTCTAGCAGATTTTTTTAAAAAAAATCTATTCTTTAGGATTTTCAACGTATTTGATGTATTCTGAAGTTTTATTTCCTACAATACATATGCCTCTTTTTTTCTTACCTTATTTCCAGGTAGTCTTCAGTACAGTGTTGACTAGAAATGGTGACAGCAGATATTTCTTTGCTTTTCCCCAAATCTTAGATGGAAAACAAACCACTGTGCATGATGCTAGCTGTAGGTTTTTCATACTCTTTATCAAGTTAAGGAAGTTCCCTTCTAACTCTAGTCGGCCCAGAGATTTCATCATGAACGGATGTTGAATTTCACTGTATACTTTTCCTGCATCTACTGAGATGATGTTTTTTTCCCTCTGTGTTGTTAATTTGGTGAGTTAATTGAATTTTTAAATTCTCCTAGTAACTGATTTTTTTAAAATAAGCTTTAATTGTGGCAAAATACACATACCATAAAATTTATCATCTTACCCATGCCTAAGTGTACAATTCAGTAGTGTTAAGTATATTCATTGCTGAACCAATCTCCAGAACTTTCTCATCATGTAAAACTGAAATTTTCTACCCACTAAACAACTCCCCATTTCCTCCTCCCCACATTAATTCACTTTTTATTTTATAAAAGTTTTAGTCTGTGACAAACTGGAAATAAAAAAGTCATCCTTCAGACCACAGAAATTTTAAAAGTCGTGTTCTAAATCAGTTTGCCAGTAGTAAAAATCTTTTTAAACATGTGCTTATTAGCTTGCAAATTAAGCTTTAAAGTTGTACACAAAAAAAGTGTCTTGGGAGAACAAATATACTTCACTAATTTCCTAACTGATGATTTTCATCACTTCAAACTAGATAAAATTAGACAGTGTGAAAAGCAGTTTATTTCACTCAAACTGTTTCTTTTTAAAGCATGTCAGTCAAAATGTGATCACTGCTTGACCATAAACAAAAGCGTAAGTCAGGTTTTTCTTCTGTTCCCTTTGACCCCTCTATACTCTGGTCCTGGTTTCTCAGACAACAGGGAGAGGTCATTTTTCATAATTTAAAACAAAACAAACCAAAAAACCCACAAACTTTACTAAGAATTTCTATTTTAGCGATCATCGACTTGCCTTTTGACAAGTACTCAGTGTTACCTTTCTTCTGTTGCTATTCTGAAACAGTTCGGCTTTGTGGATGGGGTTTTCATTTATTTTCTTAAAAAGACTAAACTCTCTAACACCTAATTTTAGTTCAGTGGAATTTGTTCTTCCCAAATTGATAGTTTTTAAAAAAGTATATGGGAATTATATACTAGATGTGAACTGTCATATTTTCATCTAACCTAATATCCCAGGAATTTGAGACTATCTGTATGATGGGGAAAAAAATTCTAAAAAACAGAAATATACTGTATAATAGTTTTATTTTTCTCATTTTACTATTTTTACATTTTATGCACAAATATTTGTTATCTGAGTAAAAATAGAAAATAACTGTCTTATGTAAAATTACAAAAAAAAAGCCACAAATACATAATTGTTGTTATGACAGTACAAGTGTCTTTATTTAAAGAGTAAAAATGTATGCAAAAATCCTCTTCCCTCTTACAAAAGATTGAGAATATTTTTTTCTGGCAGCAAGTGAAATATCACTGAAATATCAATATTTTTATACCCTCTAGATATGAAGACATTAAGTTAGTCACATGTTGTTTTGAAATTATGAATTTTAAAACATTTTTGTGCTATTTCAAAGATACATTAGTTCTTTTTAAAAGGCAGTAGCATAAAATGATGAATATGTAAAACAGCAGACCTCACCTAAAATATTCGGAGGCACAATCCTTTAAAGAAATATCATAGTTGAATTTCACCATTTATTCAGGGGAGAGAAACAACTAAACAATTTTTCCTAATTAACTGACACAGACTGACACAAAAATAAATGTGATGAGTCGATTCATGTGACAATCAACCACAGAGTAATTCTGCCTAATTTGTTGGATTTTCTGATGCCAACACAAATTTCTAAACTTAAGGCCAGCAAGATATGTATGAAAGTTGGCTCAATGAGAATCTCATGTGGAAAAAAAGTTTTAAAACAAAAATGAACACACTTCATTATTTTTGTACTTACATGGTATGGAAGATGGCCAATAATTTTATCTTTCTCCCTTTTGAATATATTGTAAATTCTTCTCTGGAAAATTTATTCATAAAAGCAGAGCAAATTATATTTTCTTTCAGAACACAAGTTATCTTTCAACAAAAGAAAAAACTACTTGGCTTCTGATAACTGCAACCTCAATAAGGACAACGGAAATAGTTTATTTATAAGTTGAGACAAAGTAACAGAAGTTTCTTGAGTCAACTGGGGAAATTAATCTCATTACTTATGGTGCATAAAACAATGGTGAGAGGCAAAGAAGAAAAAAGAAACAGCACCTGATCATGTATGAGAACTGTCTCTGTTCAAATGATGAGGAATAAAATAAAAACTGCAAAAGGAAGAAAATGGATAGAATGCGGTTCTTTAAAAAAAAGTATCTGAGGAACACATAAGGAAAAAAGAAATAATAGTTTGATTTTAGGGATCTAGAAGAAATATGGGTGTTCCTTGTCTTAAAAATATATATACATACAGTTGAGACATAACGGAAATCTGTCATCCTGGCTAAAACTTTAACGTGTCTCCCCCAAAGTATTTTAAATCAAAAAGTCAATAATTTTAAGCTCTTGAAAAATATACCAGAAGAGTAAATTTTATTATTATTATTTTAAAACTGTAAGTGACTTGTCAACTTCCCAGGCCATAAGAGGATGGTGCAAACCTTCTTTTTAGCTGTTATCTGAACTAGAGCTTCTATATATTATTTCATATTGCTATTCTATTCAGATATCCTTGCAATCACAGCATCCAAATTAAACTAATAATTTGTCAGTCTACTCTGTATGTGTTTATAAAAACGTAAAAATGGAAATTACAGATTTTATTCTTTTTAGATTCTACTGCAGGGTCTTAAAGGACTTAGACATAGACATAATAAAAACATAAATGACCTGACATTACATGTTGCAGTCGTACAGCATAACACTTAATATTATGATGTGAGGTTACCAGAAAAGGAGGTCACAGACGCCCTCCTCTACTCCTTGTTCCTAAGATCCCTGTCCCTATGGTTCTCTCCAAACCACTATTTGCTACTAGTGGCAGCAACTACTAACAGTGCCTCTTTGACTGCATTAGCATGGCACTTTCCTCCTAGTTAGTCAAAAGTATTGAGCTCTTATTAAGCTGTTTAGAGGGATGGATTTAAAGGCGATGATGAGGGAGAAGATACATAAAGTAATATTTGAGAATCAATCTTCTGCTATAAAAGGATTATTTGCCAGTATCTCATATCATGATTCGTGCGTAATACCTTAAAACAAAAAGAAAAAAAGCAAGGAAACCAAGCACAGCAAGCAAGAAAAAAAGAAAGACATTTCTAGCCATTTCTGTTTAGTGTTGGCTTGTGGTAAGTAAGGAGTTTTACGTATGTAAGAGTTATTTAATTTTTAAAGAATTTTTTAAATGAGTTATCACCTTTTGAAATATCTTTGCTTTGAATATTATGTCTTCATTTATATGTGTGTACATGTATATATGTATAAGATGGTCAACTGGACATGTATATAGATATCTGTACACTCATATATAATATTCAAAGGAAAAAATTAAATAAATGGGAAATTTTGTTTTAAGAAAAGACTGCCTACACTGGAGTTCAAAATGTCCTTTTAAAACTATTTGCAAGTAATTTACTAATGTCTTGAAAGGTAAAGTACTACTGACTGATTTAAAGTCTTCACTTCATCAGAAACCCAGGACTTATATAAGCTGCTTTGTATAATAAACCAGCACTACAGGGTAATTAAAAAAAAAAAAAAAGAAAGCCATACCAAACCAAACTAAACCAAACTTTTATTTTCAGGTTGAGGTACACTTTTTCAGTTTTTTAAATCTCTGATAGGGAAAGCAGAGATCATTTGAGAATTTTTGTAATAGTTGGTTTATTAGAATTTAATGCCTCTCTTATAATAATTTAAATTCTTGGCCTGACATTATGAAATAGCTATACAGTAAATCCTTAAAACTGGCTTGAGTAAAGCCAGATTTAAACCTGGATCTCTTTCTTCAGCACTATTCCTCTGCCAGTCTTCTACTGTCCTTTGCTTGCAAATATATAAATTAATAACGTGATGCTCTTAGTTTAGTAATTTATTAATATTATAATTTTATTTGATATGACTATTTTAGCTCTGCTTGATTAGATGAAACAGGCATACATGCTTCAGCTGTGAAAAATTCCATTTTCTGGTTCTATGTAAAGCAACATCTAAAGCAGCAGAGAGGGGAAACAGTTATATTTTCAAAAAATAGTTAAGCCAGACTGTTTCCTGGAGATACTTTCATTTATTTTTCATCAATAGCTACTGGCTATTTTTGGTTGGGCTAGACATTAATACTGACCAGTTTAGCTTTCTTGACTGTTAACAAACTATCCCACAATGAACCTGCCTAAAGACATTGTGGTGATCGTTTAACATACACATTTTCTAAAATATATGCTCAAAGTAAAAAGATCCAAATTCACAAGAGTATGAAATATTTATAAAAAAATCATGCATCAGATTGTACAGTCTAGAAATAAAAGAAGATTCAAATTCAGTAATAAAGGTAAGAGCAATACTTGCTCTAACATTTAAGAAAGACCTTGGACTCCCAAAAGGTCCTGGGCTCAATTATCCTTTTCTGTTTGCAGAGACGCAGTAGCCAGGGCTACTGCTGTGACTGGCTGGGCAATTCCATGGAGTTGCATCTTTGCAAGTTTCTTCTGTTCACATTCTGTGACCAAACGGTTCAACTCTGCTGCACTGTATCCAATAAGAGTCTTCAAGTCACAGACAAACTTGTATACAAATCTCTTGCCTTGAACTTTACAAATCATGTCCCCATCATAATAATACCTTTAAAAAAGAGAAAACACATTAGGACTATATAAAAAAATTTTAAATTTGGACTTCTTGGGAATTTCCTGGTGGTCCAGTGATTAGGACGTGGGCTTTCACTGCCGTGGACCCGGGTTCGATCCCCGGTTGCAGAACTAAGATCCCACAGGCTGTGTGGTGCGGCCAAAACCAAAACAAACAAAACAGAAAATAAAATTTGAAACAGAACTACCATACAACCCAGCAATCCCACTACTGGGCATATACCCTGAGAAAACCATAAATCAAAAAGAATCATGTACCACAATGTTCATTGCAGCTCTATTTACAACAGCCAGGACATGGAAGTGTCCACTGACAGATGAATGGATAAAGAAGATGTGGCACATATATACAATGGAATATTACTCAGCCATAAAAAGAAACAAAATTGAGTTATTTGTAGTGAGGTGGATGGACCTAGAGACTGTCATACAGAGTGAAGTAAGTCAGAAAGAGAAAAACAAATACCGTATGCTAACACATATATATGGAATCTAAAAAAAAAATGGTTCTGAAGAACTTAGAGGCAGGACAGGAGTAAAGATGCAGACGTAGAGAATGAACTTGAGGACACGGGGAGGGGGAAAGGTAAGCTGGGACGAAGTGACAGAGTGGCATGGACGTATGTACACTACCAAATGTAAAATAGATAGCTAATGGGAAGCAGCTGCATAGCACAGGGAGATCAGCTCAGTGCTTTGTGACCACCTAGAGGGGTGGGATAGGGAGGGTAGGAGGGAGATGTAAGAGGGGAGAGATATGGGGATATATGTTTATGTATGGCTGATTCACTTTGTTATACAGCAGAAACTAACACACCATTGTAAAGCAATTATACTGCAATAAAGATGTAAATAAATAAATAAATAAAATTTAAAAATTTGGACTTCTTACAATATTTCACAGATTATTCCATAAGAAGACTAGTATTGTATCTACCACAATAGCAATTAACACTGAGTCTATATAAAATATTTAATGTTATTATCCAAGGAAACTTCAGAACATTAACTAAAATTTCAATGCTAAGCACTCAAATTTTATGTACTAAATCTTCAAAACATATTTTCAAAAATTACGATGAAACACTGATTTAAAAATAAACATTACTAAGCAAAACAAAAAACCTTGGGAGCAGTAATAGAGCCTAAGAATAAGGGCTCTGAATCAGAACGCCGAGATTCAAAACCTAACATCTCAACTTATTACCCTTTGTGACCACAGGGAAGGCATATTTTCTCTAAGCTTTTATTCCTCATTTATAAAATGACATTAAAAACAGTATTAACACTAATAGAATTGTTGAAGATTGAAAGGATTATCTTTGTAAAGTGCTTAGCACACAATGACTGCCACATATAGCCCTCTAGAAAATAGAAGCTATATTGATATATAGCTTTATTCATATAATATGAATAAAAATTTAATACACATATTCTTTGGATTGTTGGAATGTCCATTTCCTCTCTGTCTCGTACAAAATCCTTTACTATGTAGCTATGCTTTCATCTTTATCATTTTAATATGTTAAGGCTCTCCCCTTACAGAGAAATTCTCCAAACCAATAGGGAGCCTCAAAAGAGTAAGCAAAAGGACTTGAAAAAAAAAAAGAGAGAGGATACAGAAAAACATAAAAGAGGACATCATAAAGAAACAATGTTTCTTAACCTGCACAGGTACATTTGGGGAAATCACTCTAGAAGTCTGGTTTACTGCTGTTTTCTATGGATATAAAACAGTTGGATTTATACTTTGGAAAACAGACTTTATTTACCCCTATGCACTGCCAATTCCAATAATAGGAAAAAAAAGGTAAGTCGAAACTTTTCTGGGCTGGCAGATTTTGGAGCCTTTATTTTAAAACTGCATTGCCCATTTGCACCATTTGATGAAGAGCTGTTACAAAAGCAACAGCTATTTGCAAAAGTACCAGTGGTACAAACGATCACATTTAGCAGGATTTTATTATAAAAATCACTCAGTTTAACCAAAAATCCATTAATGAAAAGACTACATGCAGGAAATTATGTCATCTTTCCCTAATTCTAGAACAGCTAAAGTATAATGGTTATGTTCACTTTCCCAGTGAGAGATATAACACACTGGGCATAGTCTCCTGTCTCCTTTTTTGTCAATTACATTAATACAGAATTTAGATCTCAGCCCACAAACCACCAATACTTGTCATCCAGTTAAAATGCTGTAGGCATTTCAATTTCTTAAGAAAATTTCGACATAATATGTAAGGCTGTAACAAATAAGACACTTGGGAAAAAAGGAAAATGAAGAGGGAAAGTGGTTTTACATTTCTAAAACAAAACTGGAGCTGGTATAATCGTATGTTTCTTGGTAAGATGTTATAAAATGTCATACACATACGTTCTCATTTAAATTAACAATTTTACTTAATACTTCCTCCAATCTAGTAGATGCGTCATATGACCACATATAACAGCACTCACTGTTTCCCCCCTAAAATGAAGAAAGTAGAAAGGTACACAATGCCTGTATTTTCTTTCATTCATTCATTTATGGCTGTGTTGGGTCTTTGTTGCTGCGCACAGGCTTTCTTTTTAGCTGCAGCGAGCGGAGCTACTTTTCATTGCGGTGCGCAGGCCTCTCATTAAGGTGGCTTCTCTTGTTGTGGAGCACGGGGTCTAGGTGCGTGGGCTTCAGTAGTTGTGGCACATGGGCTCAGTAGTTGTGGCTCGCGGGCTCTAGAGCACAGGCTCAGTAGTTGTGGCACACAGACTTGGCTGCTCCGTGGCATTTGGGATCTTCCCGAACCAGGGCTCGAACCTGTGTCCCCTGCATTGGCAGGTGGATTCTTAACCACTGTGCCACCAGGGAAGCCTCGATGCCTGTATTTTCATGGATATGATTTCTTTTCTCCCCACCCCCTTTTTTTACTTGTATTTTTAAAAAACTTTTAAATTGGGAAATATATTACACAAACAGAAAGGACACAAAAGCGAACAGCTCAGTGATTTATTACAAAGCAAACAGTCACCTGTTAACTACTCAGGTCAGGACACAGAACACTGTCAGCACCCTAGAGCTCCTCTGCGGCGCCTCCCCATCATCACTCCTCCCTTGCTCCAAAAGGTTACACAATCCTGTTTCATGATAATAATTCCATTGCTTCTTTTTATAGTCTTATCACCCAAACATGCATCCATAAATGCTGTAATTTAGTTTTGCTGGTTTTTTTTAAAACTCTACTGTATAAATCCAGTATGTACTCTTTTGGGTCTGGATTTTTTTCACTGAATATTATGTTTGTGACATTCACCCATATCAGTGCATTTTTAATGGATACACAGTATTCCCTTTGTATATTATAGTTTACTTATTCACTCTACTGTTGATAGATACCTGGGTGGTTTCTGGTTTGGGGATGTTATATATAATGCTGTTATAAGCATCCATGTGAACATATATGTACATTTTTGTCTGGTACATCCTTAGAAGACAAACTACTGGGTTATCGGTCACAGTTTACATTCCTACCAAAAGTGTAGAAGCATTCCCACTGCTCCATATCCTCACCAACACTTGGTTTTAATTTTAAAAGCAATTATTTTAATTTTAGCCACTCTGGGATGTACACTGTACCATTTTATTGTGGTTTTAAAATACATTTCCCTGGACTTCCCCGGTGGTGCAGTGGTTAAGAATCCGCCTGCCAACGCAAGGGACACAGGTTCAAGCCCTGGTCCGGGAAGACCCCACATGCCACGGAGCAACTAAGCCCGTGTGCTGCAACTACTGAGCCCGCGTGCCACAACTACTGAAGCTTGTGCGCCTAGAGCCCGTGCTCCGCAACAAGGGAAGCCACCGCAATGAGAAGCCCGTGTACCGCAACGAAGAGTAGCCCGTTTGCCACAACTAGAGAAAGCCCGCGCACAGCAACAAAGACCCAACGCAGCCAATAAATAAAAATAAATAAATAAATAAATAAATAAATAAATAAAATACATTTCCCTGATTACTAATGAGGTTGTGCACCACTGCATATGTTCATCGGCCATTTGGACAATCTCTAGTCTAATATGTCTGCTTAAGTTTCTTGCCCATTTTTCCTAATTCTCCTATGGATTTGTAAGAGTTCTTTACATATTCCAGGTAAGAGTCTTACGTCAGATATGTGTGGCTTGACTTTCACCCTCCTAATGATGGTTTCTGATGACCGGAAGTTTTAAATTTAAATGTAGTCCAATTTATTGATCTTTTCCATTATGTTAGTGCTTTTGGCTCTGTTAATGTCTTTCCTCATCTACTGAAGTCAAGTAGGTATTTCTAGATGCCTCCCTATTTTACTTTCACATTTAGAGCTACAAGCGACATAGAATTGATTTTTAGTATGCTATGAGGAAGGGGTCAATATGGATAGTCAACTGTCCCAGCACTACTGATTGAAAAGTAGGTCTTTTCCCCACTGCCATCTTTAAATCAAATGTTCCTACATTCTTGGTTCTATTCGGGCTAGCTACTCTAATCCTTGGTCTATTTGTCTATCCTAAGCAAATAGATCACTGTCTTACTGTTGTTGTAGCTTTACAGTGAGTCTCAATATCCTGTAGAGCAAGTCTTCCCACTTTGTTAATTAATCTTCTTCAGGTGTCCTGGTTATTGCGATACCTTATATTCCTATATAAATTTTACAATTATCTTGTCAAGTTCTATGAAAACATTTATTCAGGCGGTTACTGCATTGAAAGTTAGACCAATCTGGGGAGAAGTGACATCTTAACTATTAATTCTAATAATTCATCTGTAATTTTGAGGGGACTTGTATGTACACAATCACATCAACTGTCAAAACTGATTATACAGAAAGGATCTTTAGATAGTTGGCAAAGTGTTTGAGACTGAATAAGTGATAAGTACATTGAAAATAAAGCACTGTAGTTACTTATGTATGCTAAGGAAAACAAATGGTCATTCTGGAAAAGAAAAATAATCATGATAAACTATGTAATGGTACTTACATGCCATGATCCTGTAACAATGAATACTGATCTAATCAACACTTCCACATAATTATATTACACTTGGATGAAGGGATGGGAAGGGTATGTGTGTTAATGATGAGAGGTAAATCGTAATCTCTGTGTGAAATTCACAAACAATGCTCCAGTGAAACATAAAGTAGCAGTAAAAGCATGTTATTTAGGAATACAGAGGTAAACTGCAGAACTGCTTTACCAAATTCACTCTTCCAAAAATATAGACACAATTCCTATATATCCTACTTCTCAGATACTTAAGTGTACATACTGAATTTCTATCGCTGTAGTAAGCATAATTTATGACAGTAATTATGTCAAAAACTTTCATACCACTTACGAGAAATTATAAATAATTATTCTACTCCAATTTAACTGATGTAAAGTTTGGATATTCAGATTTTGGCATATTGTGGGGGAAGGAAAAACAGGGAAATGGGTTGACATTTTGCATCTAATTATAAAAATTGACAATATCTACGTATTTGCTAGAATTTACACTCATTCAGTTCACCTATACCAAACGACAGCATCTGTTATGTAAATAACAGAAACCTCAAAGATTAGATATGTTGGTTTTAAACATAGTACATGCTTTTAAATCAGATAAAAATCTTAGAATCATCTTTCAAAAAACTCTACGTACCTCAAATTATTACTAAAAATCTTTTTAAGAAGTAATTTTTAACATAAATGTGAAAAATTTTAGTTTTATTTATATAAAGAAAACATTTTATAAACAAGTATTTTAACATCATTACATAACAGTGTTTACACTAGAATTCTTATTCTATTTTCTTAGCTATTTTTTAGAAAGGTTTGATACTTAAAGAAAAGTAATAAATTCTTACCTTAATGCACGACTAAGTTTCTCATAGTTCATTGTAGGTTTATTTTTACGTTGTCCCCATTTTTGTGCAACCAGTTCGGGCTGATTTAGCTTAAATTCTCCTTCATCACCAACCCAAGAAATGCAGTCTCGAGCATCCTTGTCAGTAAGAAGTTCTAGCAAAAACTGCCACAGTTGGATTTGGCCGTTGTTTCCTAAAAATTGACAAGAATGACAAATATTGACCACAATGCTACGGATTAACAGAAGGCAAAAGACAACACACAGGTCTTCTGGTGCATACCTCAGCCATACTAAAAACACAAATTTTTTTTACAAATGCTGTCTAAGTATCGCCAGAGAAACAGTCCATATTCACATTTTCATACTGTGAAATAAAACGAAATATACATAATTCGACAAATTTTATAAATACCAGATGATAATGCAAAAATACCTGTTCTGTTCCCAGGTGAACTTCTATCTTCTCCTGAAATCCTTGGAGCTCTTTGTACTTTAGCTGCCTTTGCACTACTATTTATAGCTTTAATGGCTGTTGGTGTAGCAGACTGCACTGATGCTGGAATAATTTGCACAGCTGCAAAGCAAGACAAGGAAAAAAATTTTTTTTCTCCTTCCAATACAAACAGTGAAAAAAATTACTGAAAGAAATAAAATGCAATTAGTTTAACTAATGCCCGTCTAATTACCTCAGCACAAGTTCAGAGGATAAGGTATGATGTCTGTATTACAGTTTGTGAATCTTAACATAGCGAATAAAAGTTGGTTTCCTTATTTTGGAAAAACTTAATGATGTGATAAATCTAGTGATACATTAAAGTTATTTTAAAAAATCTATTTTTTAAAATATTTGATCATAAAAAATGGTTTATCAAATTTTGGAGAATGTGGACAAATGAGAATTCACGTTCCACCGCTGATAAGAGTACAAACATACCCCCTTTGAGAAAAACTTTGGTCTTACCTAGTAAGGTTGAAAGGGTAGAAACCCCATGATATTACAACCAGAGAATCTCACAAGCATTCTTACAATATTCATTCAATGATGTTCACAAAGTTTTAAAAATAATATACAGCAGTGAAAATAAAATTGAGCTACATTTATCAACATGGGTCTCATAAATGTTAAACAAAAAAGCGAGTTACAAAAGGATATGCACAGTATAGCACCATTTTTCCCCAAAAGTTCAGACATGTAATCAACAATGCCCTAAAGTGTTTATGGTTACGTAAGTTGGTAAAAAGATAAAATATGCATAGAATAATAAACATCAAGTTCAGGATAGTCATTTAAAATGGGATCTACAACAGGTAGACCTGATATATAAAGTTTTATCTCTTATGGTATACACAGATGTTGGTTATACTTTATTATTTCTTTGTATATCTAAAATACTTCATATGAAATTTAAAAACTAGTTTTTCTTTTTACTACCTTGCAGTACTAAATAAAGAAAACGTTTCTTATTGATAAATGGGCCACACATTATGGGCACATGAATACTCACGTTGATCAATTGTAACTATCTCATTCATCTGTTGTTCTTGGCTTGCCAATACATCTGAAGAACACACACAAAAATTTTTTGTTTTCACTTAAACCAGAAATGCAAACTCCAATCCAGTAAAATTCAAAACAAAAAAAAAAAACAAAAAAAAACTCCACAACTAAAACAAAAACCAAGCAAACAAAAAAGCAAAACATCAAACAACTGAAACTTATTGGCATAATAACTTAAAAAGATCCTTGATCATCATTTTACAGGGAAAAGATATTTTTAAGAGAAGTAGAAGGAAAGTTCCAAATTCTTTTCATGTTCAGAAAAGTTATTCAGAGAACCAGGGTTTTCTAAATGTAAATACCTATTCTAAATCTATTTATCTATGTTTTATATAAAATAGGAAATCTTAAAGATCAGATCAAAGATGAGAATATACATCACAATGAAATTATTTAGATACACTTTCTTCATCAAAAAGGCTCTTTCTCTTCAAGATGATCTGAGAGAGTGTCATAATTTACTTAACTAACATCCATTTTTTAATAAAACGGCTTTAACTTTAGAATGCTTCTTCTTAAAGACAGCCAAATTTTCAGTGGAATTGTAGCTGTCCTCAGTGTCACAACTGAACTAAATAATTTAACATGTCTACAAATACAGCTCTCGACATGAGTTACAGTGTAAAAGGTCCTAGTGACCCTTTGGAGAACCATTCATTACTCATCTGTTGCTATTCCCTACTTAAATGGTATTCTTTACCTCTCAGACAAGAGTTTCACTTCCCAGTCTATATTCCTTCAGCCTATTTAGTGCCCATCATAGACTGGATGTTTCTCTCTTGAACTGAAATAGCACCTACCAGCAGTCATCTGTGTACTGAGTGAGTCCTGGGGCCTGGGCTCCCAACACAGTTCTACTTAGGATGCCATGCCAGGATCCAACTAAAGACACAGAGCTGGAGAGGACTGGGAAGCTAAAAAGAGATCTGAATCCTACTTGTCAGATGGGAGCTTTCTTTGGGGGTCCTGAGTTTGGGAGTTTAAACAATTACATGGAACTAGCCTCAGATCTGGGTTCTGATCTTAGCACTCACTTACTGGCTGTGTGACTGTGGTAAATTATTCAACCAACTTCACCACTGATTTCTTCATATTGAAATGAGATACCCCCACCTACCACTGTATGAGGTGGTTGTAAGGATTAAAGGAAAATATTTTTAAGAAGCACAATGCCTGAAACATAGTTAACTTTTCAGTATATTGAAGACACTATTCTTTTATCCACATTCCTAGTTCTGAGCCTTCTCGCCAAGAACCACTGTCCCTCTTGAAGAAAAATGCATGCTTTATATTTGTGGTATATTTTCCCGCAGATTTTACAAAAGTAACTTGAAAAGGCAAAGTGCTATTGGAATGAAATTGTTCCATTCGTGACTGTAAATAAACACAGTGCCCTAGACCAAAAAGAGGCGAAAGGGAGTCACCACCACACAGCACAGGCATTACTGATCTGTAAGATCAGCTTCTCAGCCCTGATTTTCAGAGTGGAGTTTGGTTTGTTTCCTGGGGAACTCTCAAGATAACAAGGCAGAACACAAAAAGAGAGGGGCTTTGGAAAGGCTGGTCCAAGACCATACAGGCACTCTAAATATCATATTCCTCTATAGCCCTCAAATCCTGGTCATACATGAAGGAAGCAGAGCCCTAAGGGGCAAAGCTCTGAGCCTATGGAGGCATTTTATGAAGAAACTTTGGACACTAAAGGTATAAGGCAATTCTTTTTTCTAAATAAGACCCTCAGCAAACTGAGAGCTTTGTGCCTTTGGTGGCAGAAGACATATTCATATGAAGAAGGACATCATAGAGCTGGTACTACTGGAACATTTCCTAATTATCTTCCCCATATATTGTAGGACTTGGATGAAGTTTCACAAGAAGGGAAGCTGCAGGAAGCTGGTGGCTCAGGTGGGAAAACTAACACAAATATGTAAAGATGGAGCTCTATCTGTTCAGTACTGTGTCTCCTTGATAGATCATTGAGGAAAAGATAAAAATGCTGGGTTAATAAATGTCTTTCAGAAATATGCTGTAGACTTCACTCTACAGGAGGGGCCAAAGAACTAGACTGTGCCCAAAGGAGCCTGTTCTGAGAGGTAAGGCTTGTGAATTATAGAAAGTCTGCCAGAAATAGCCTTACACACCACCCTATCCATTCCCAGATTCTGAGAATTAGATTCCCAAACCAGATGGGATTTCCTCACCAGGCAAAGAACCACGGCCAGATAAGCAAGGAATTCCCTAAGATACTCATCTAGGCTCTGGGGCTTTGTTACTTTTGAAAACAAAACAATTCCAGAGCAGAGCTCTTCTGAAGAAGACCCATTCTACCACTGACTGCAAGGAGATGGAAAGATACACAAGATTTCTCTGCCCCCTGTACTAGGAAAAGTCTCCGAATGAGCTTTAACATTTGAGAAGCACTGGGAGAACCAGAGAGAAACAACCAAAAAGTGCTGACCTGGGAGACAGAGCGAAAACCATGAATTTGAGAAAAACTAAACTGTAGTCTAAACACTGCCCTTGTTCTATTCTCGAGAGTCCCTACAAGAAAATGTTTCTGTAAACATAACTTACATGTTAAAAACCTGAAACAATTCAGGAATTTACCTTACTCAGCTGAAAAGCTCTGCAGAGAAGAAAACCTGCGAAGCCAAGGATAAACTTTCAACCAGAACATTCAACTTATTTATCTAATAGGAACTGAAACTGGAAATAAACCGTGTAAATATAATGAATGTAATAAGTCTTTTAAATATTTTTCTCCTCCTGATATTTAAGAGAACCAACACAAGAGAGATATTACCAATAAAAACAATGAAGGAAAGCTTCTCTACAGAGCTCATTTCTTATTCAACAGCAGATGAAAACCCTAAGCATTAAATGATTGTGAAAAATCCCTCTACCAGATCTGTCCCCTTACTGGGTACACAGTAGGATGAAATGCTACCAGTTACATTTTCATCCATAACCGTTATAAAACAAAGTCAGAGTGTCCTATTCACACATTCTGAAAACTATATGGGTTTGGCTAGCATTCCTGATTTATTTAACAGTGTCAGGGAATGGGTTACTGCTAAGATATTTTAACAGTCACTGAAATATAAGATGGATTAAAATTCAAGCAAAATAATTTACGTCTATTTGAGCTCTTTTTGTTGGACAGCCTTAATCATAATAACGTCTGTCAAGCAACATGGTAACACTATAATCTGTGGCTTCCAATTCAAGATGGTGTGTTGCATACTTACACTTCCCCTTTCTCCCTTAAGATTCCATTCAATTAAAAGATATTTTAAAAGATTTAATCCCAATAATGAAGGGAATGCGAGGGAAGCCACCTGTGAACAAATAACCTTAAATTTCTAGAAGATGAGCATAAAGGACAGGACTGACTGATGAAACAGAAGTCAACAACTAGAATATATGAACAGAGCTAAATGCAGGGCATAGAATCTTACTTCAGAACTTGGATTCTAGGGTTAGTCTGCCTGGGTTTGGAGCCTGGCTCTGCCTCACCTTAGGTTCTATAACCTTGTCGGGGCTCTCTAAGCCTCAGCTTTGTATCTGAAGAGATAAGGAAAGTAATGATCTGTGGCATTAGTACGAGATCAAATGAGATAATACATATAAAGCTCTCAGTACAACCTTACACAATTAATAAATGTTAATTATTATTGCTATTATCAATGAACAATTTAGATGAAAACAAAGTTATAAAGAAATAAAACTAAACTTAAGCTACAATGCAAATAGACAATAATTTCAATTTTATACATTTTCGAAGAAGTTCCAGATGACTCCAGAGAATTTCTCCCCGAGGAACCCGCTGAAAAAAATCTTCTTGGTTGAGACTACAGAGTTCTCTTCCGGAAATATTCAGCGTAGTGAGGTCTATATCGGTCATGCTGAATTCCTTCATTACCCAAACCACCCAATGCAGGACTTGGTCTGTGGACCACTGTATGGGATCTAAAGAGAAAAATATTACCATTGGCCTAGTTGCATCTTAGATATTATATAAATTTACAGTTAACTTGTAAACACACACAAACACGCAGATAAAATCCAGACAGGTTTCTTTTTTTTACAAGTAAGTGAAGTAAATAAACTCATTATATGAAATAAAAAAGATTCTTATGCTCTATTTTCTCCTTAGCTCCTTTTCAATTTCTTAATCTAAATTTTTGATGGATTCACTTATTTCTACATCAGTTAGTCTGGAATTTTACCAAGAAAAACAAAATGCAAAACTGCTCTCCAGTGGGCCAAATGGAAGAATAAAATACATGATTACCTTGTAGAAAATGGAGTAAATTAAACAAGTTTTAAAAAATTATTTTGTAGTAGTGTATGATTTGATGCACTGAAAAAATAAAATTATAAGGGGTTTCTGGGGAGACATATTCTCCAAAATATGAACGTACTCTTTCCTCACTTTTACTTCTTGTAAAAAGCTAGTTGTTCCTGCACTTACCCTTATGGTAGCACTTACAATACAACACGCTAATTGCATGTCTACTCAGCTGTCCCCCCATAAAACCTTGAGGTCTTAAATATAAGGACTGTGTCTTGTAAACCACTGAATCTTCAGAGCTTACCACGGCGCTTTGTGCGTACATTTGTTAAATCTATAAAAGGTGAATCCAAATAGTTTCATTTTCTTCATCCTTTTTTACTACTGAATGAATTCACAAATAAAAAAGATGGTCAACATGTGTAAATAGTTCATGATTGTATCCCTGGCATGTAACGGAATTTCTACTCACAGAATTTTAATAAATACTAGCTGAATTAATTTTGGTATAGGTATTTCTGCACGGAGAAGGTCATCTATCCAAATGGTATTGATTATATGCCCCCAAGATGCATGCTATTCAATAATAAGTGAGGAAAAATAACACTCAGGTACTTATCAAGAGCCAATTTACAGTAAAAATGAATCAAACATAATACAGGATTGCAAGCCACAGAATTGATTTTTTGTTTGATTTTTTTCACAAGGAAGTTAAGGAAGGAAGATTCTAAGAAGATGGCAGCAAAGTTTTAAAATTTCTCTGAATGCACACATAAAGCAAAACAAAACCCACCACTAAAAGCAACTAGAGAGCAAAACCAAAAATCCATGGACATTTACAATTAAACCAGGTGACATGATATCCCCATGGAACCCAAAATACATGCAAGTGAAGACAAAGCAGTAACAGTCACAAGAGCTGTATGGTATCAACATCTGTGCAGGAGAAAGCAGAGGGAAGCAAAGGAACATCTCACTCTCCATCCCGAGCATGCGAAAAACTGAACACAGCCAGGAAGTATTCTTTGAAAGCACAGTTTTGCCCAACCCAGTAGCAGAGGAATACAAAGGTCCATGGTCAGCTTTAAAGGGGATGGAGCAGTGAAGCACCTGTGAAATTTTCAAACTAAGCCAAGGATCACTTCCAGAGGAGAAGACCACAATAAAGAGAAACCGGTGGGAGTGGAACTGAAATTGAGTAGCATCAAAACACGAAGGAAAGGGAGAGAGGAGGTCCAGATAAAAGTGAAGTCAAGGAACTGACAGGAACTGAGAAAGCAAGAGGCTCTATTTTTTAATACTACTCCAAAACAACAAACAGAAGGAGTTCTGGAAAGTTAGAAAAGCTATCCTGAAACACACTTCAAAGTTCAAGTAAGCACATTTTATGTAAACATGAACAAAAAAGTATCAGGATCAAAAAGTTAGAGGAGGGGCTTCCCTGGTGGCGCGGTGGTTGGGAGTCCGCCTGCCGATGCAGGGGACACGGGTTCGTGCCCCAGTCCGGAAAGATCCCACATGCCGCGGAGCGGCTGGGCCCGTGAGCCATGGCCGCTGAGCCTGCGCGTCCGGAGCCTGTGCTCCGCAACGGGAGAGGCCACAGCAGTGAGAGGCCCGCGTACCGCAAAAAAAAAAAAAAAAATGTTAGGGGAAAATAGTTAGTCTGCCTTGTTTTCTTAAATAATATCAGGTCTTCTAGTTTAACATAACTAATTGCCATGCATGTTCTCCCTGCCTCTTTTCTCTAAGTCCTTAGTAAAATGATGCTAAAGAAACTTCTGAAAGATGTAAACTCACAGGAACATGAGTGGGAAACGACAGAAATGGAAGCATCTCCCCACCACGTAGGCACCAGGAACACTTTAGACCGGTCTACAAACCGAAGAGTGAGACCCTCTCCACCCACTCCACTTCCCCTTCCACTTCCAGAATGCAACATTTACACACACACATCAACCCTAAATCCTCACCCCAACCTTCTACTCCTGACACGTGTTTGGCCAATTTTCCAGAGAAGTTGGGAGACCCAGGAAAAAGATCTATACATGCTGACACTTGAAAATCTTTTAATAAAATGACCAACACCCCATTTCACCAGCATAGTCAACAAACTCCTTCCAGACTTCAAACTAATTAGCTTTAAAGTTATTCACTCTTAAATATGAACAGATGGTCAAAAACAATCAGATATTTGAGAGACGAAAAGGAAACCACTAGATGACCAAAAATAAACAGAAAAACAGAACCCAGAGGAAGCAGAAATAATGCAATAACAAACTGCAAACAACAACAAAAAAATAATAAACCTCCACTTCACTGTAATCAACATAGAGAGGAGAGAAAACATGATATCTGTAATATAAGATCAGAATGCTATGGAAAGGTAACAACCAAAATAAATAGCCCTTGTAAATTGAAACTAAAAATCAGGTTGCAATATAAAGAAAAGAAAGGGACTTCCTTGGTGGTGCAGTGGTTAAGAATCCTCCTGCCAATGCAGGGGACATGGGTTCGAGCCCTGGTCCGAGAAGACCCCACATGCCGCGGAGCAACTAAGCCCGTGCGCCACAATTATTGAGCCCGTGAGCCACAACTACTGAGCCTGTGTGCCACAAGTAACTGAAGCCCACGCACCGCAACGAAGAGTGGCCCCTACTTGCCGCAACTAGAGAAAAGCCCGCACTCAGCAACGAAGACCCAATGCAGCCATAAATAAATAAATAAATAAATAAACAATATATAATTAAAAAAAAAGACAAGAAAATTTGGCAGAAAGTAGTACAAATAGATATGAAGATGAAAAATAAGGAAGAAAAAAGATGTAGAGGATCAACCCAGGAGATTTGATAGGAGTTCTAGAAAAAGAACAGAGAAACACAGAAGGTTATTATCAAAATAATAATGAAGGAAAACTCCCCAGTACTGAAGGCAGAAATTGTGTAGATCAGCACTGTCCAACATAATGCAGGCCACTATGTAACTTTAAAATTTTCTAATGGCTACATTAAAAGGTAAAGAAACAGGTGAAATTCGTTTTGATAATAATTTCACTTAATACATCCAAATGTTTTCATTTCAACATGTAATCTAGGTAAAAAATTTATAAGATTGTACATTCTTTTCCTTTTGTACTGGGTGTTTTACTCTTACAGCATATCTCAATTCAGACCAGGCATATTTCAGGTGCTCACATGGGACTGGTGACCACGGCACTGGGCAGCGCAGGGCCAGACTGAGATGCTACACAGAAAACCCGAAATTGACAGCAAATGAAAAGATCCACACTGCCACTAGACTTGGTCTTAACAGCTTTCTTATTCTTTGAGGAATGGCTTAGGTCTCATCCTTCAAACTGGACTCTTTTATCTTGTTATGAATAACTCCTATCCTTGCTTCTTTAATCTTTCCTTCTCCCACTAGTTCCACACCATTTATCTACAAATACACTCAGGTCACCACCAACTCTTGAACCTTCAATATTATTTATTTATTACCCCAGCATTCTTCCCACCTGCCCCCCCCAATTCATACTCAATTTTCTCCATTTCTACAATGTTTATTTAGTTCTTATAATTCACCTTTGTCGCTCCAACTCAGCAGCTGCTTTTATCTAAATCTACCAATGAGCCTCTAATGACCAAATGTAATAGATATTACTCAGTCAGCATTCTTTGACTTTCTCAGCAGTGTCAAGACTTGTGACCATCTAAAACTCTTCCCCAATTTCATCAGCACTATATACGGTTCTTATTTTCCTTCTATCTGTTAAAGCTTTCCCCCCACTTCCTGTTCCTCAACCCTAAATGTTGACAAGGTCCAGCATTATGTTCTCTTCCATTTTATCTCTCTCCGTCAGAGACTGCATCTACTTGTATGACTTTAACAAATTCAATGTGACTGAGTCCCAGATAACATCTTTATCTCCAGTCCAAATTTTGTGCACCTGAAACTACTTTCTGGTGACCTCCAGTTGAATTTGTACTATTACTTGAAAATCAAGTACAATCAACACTTTCCCTTGAAAAATCTTTCCAATACCAGACTTTCCTACCTTCCCCACTAAGGTTTAGAAGGCATGGACTATCTTTCCTGTGCACTACTGAAAGCCCAGAATTTAACATGGTGCCTGGCTCAGGAAATATGTAATGAAGATGTAACCAATTCTTATATTATTACTGCCTAGTCACCCAAGCTTGAGAAGTTAGATCAATACTTGAATCTCCCCTCTCTACGTTCACACAATCCATCAATCAGTTGCTCAGTCCCATCATTATTTTGATTCATCTCCTCCTTTCTGCTCCCACAGAAATCACCTGGTCTAGGCTAACCTAAGTATTATCACCTAGTCACACCCAAACTACCTGCTCCAACTTATGCCATATACCACTGCCACATTCATTTTCAACTGTCACTTCCATCAATCAAAAACAGTTCAAAGGGCTTCCCTGGTGGCGCAGTGGTTGAGAGTCCGCCTGCCAATGCAGGGGACACGGGTTCGTGCCCCGGTCAGGGAAGATCCCACATGCCGCGGAGCGGCTGGGCCTGTGAGCCATGGCGGCTGAGCATGCGCGTCCGGAGCCTGTGCTCCGCAACGGGGGAGGCCACGACAGTGAGAGGCCCGCGTACCACAAAAAAAAAAAAAACAAAAACAGTTCTACAATGCTACAGAATAACTCCTTACCCAATGCATCTTCTCACTACTCACACTTCTCAGCTTTGCACAAACATTTCCTGTCGGCAATGTCTAGCAGTTTCCTTGCCTATAATAAACTCTTCCCCAATTTTCCCCCAGACCACTATGATCCTTTTGAGATTCTAAGAGTATGTTTCTTTATACCAGTTATTGACAGCTTAAAAACATGTTACGTTTATAGCAATTATCTTTTTTCATTTATCTTCTCTCTCGTCAACTACATTGTGAATGCCCTAAGGGCAGATTTTTTTCTTTGTATCTTTGTATTCCCAGCACCATCATATGTTACAGTCCAAAAAAAACAAAAACAAAACCAAAGAAAATCAATATATTTCCTAAAAATTCTACATTTAAGATAGATAATCTACTCACCCTACTGTCTTTCATGTCAAGCTTAATTCTTATTATTCTACCTAACATAATTATTATGCATTTTATTACCATAGGGTATCCCAAGACGTTCTTGCTCTTTCCTATAACCTTCCAGAGCAGCAGCCCATCTCGTCACTTGTTCTGAGGTTTCATCTGAAATGGTTGTAATGTGTTTTGTGCCATCAAGAGTTATCACTTGAGCTTCCTCAACAAGATGTGCTTCTGCTTCGGCATGGTGGGCATCTGGATCAATAACTACTTCAACTGTTTCCGCAGGTTTAACAATTTCCAGGATGTTTAGCTTTGGTTCAATTCCTTACCAGTGATTAAAAAGAAAACAAGTATATCTAAGTGAAAACACGAAAGTCTCTAACAAATAAAAATTTAGTTGAGTTTATATGTTCTCAAATGGTAGAGCAAGGCTCCATTTTAAATATTTTTAGCATTATGTCTAGAGAATTTAAACAGATTTCTATTAAACGAGAAAAACAACAATTCAGCAGAACTTTGATAGATTAGATAACAGTATTGTACCAATATTAATTTCCTCATTTTGATAACTGAACTGTGGTCATGCAAAAGAATTTCTTGTTTTCGGAAAACACACTAATGTATTTAGAGATAGGAAGGAATAATGTCTACATCTCATTCTTAACCAGGTCAAAAAAATAATGTGGGGATGAGGGAGAGAGAGAATAAAGCAAACATAGTAAAAGTTAACATTTGGGGAATCTGGGTGAAGGATATCCAGGAATTCTTTTACTACACTTGCAACTCTTCTGTAAGTCTAAAATAATTTAAGAATACCACCACCACCATGCATATATACACACACACATGCATGCAAGCACACACACACACCACCTACAAACATTAGGAAAAAAAGTACCACTATGGAATAGAAAATTAAAACTACACTATGGAGAGTATAAATGAGTAGCTACTTATCCTGAGAAGTTGAAAAAATTAAAATTATTTACTGACTCCTTTTCTTTTTAGAAGACAAAGTACATGTATTAAAAATGAACAGACACTAAGCTTGTTACATTAAATTCACATCATTAAATTCTGATTTTCATTTTCAATTGAATGAAGAAAAACCCAAATACTTAAGATATTCAAAATAGAATAAACTAGCCCTTTATGAAATAATCTCACTTATATTAAAATAACAGCTGCAAAAAACTATCATACTACTTAACAGCTACTGTTTGCTCACTGATTCAGTTACAATCTATATCAAAAATTTAATCAAAGTGTATTTGCAAGAAAAAACAAAACTCAATTTCAATATTCTGAAGTTCAATCAGGAAAATCATTATTACAAGAAAATATACAGCTATAATTCATCAGGTAGTGTAAACAGAAGTCAGTTCTTTCAAATATACATGAGGAAACAAATTATAATTTTTGAAGAAGATTTTTCCTAAAAATTATCCCCTAATCCTCCATTCAAATTGCATCAAGTCAACTCTTCTTAAACACACCTATACTGAGAGGTCACTAAACTTTTAAAGATAAAAAACAAAGATTGATTTTCTTTCCTATTCCCAACAATAGTAAATCCTGGGGAAATTAAGGATCATAAGTAGGTAGTTACCATTTTCATAATGTGAAGAAAACTTTGGTTTGTGAAATATAATTGTAAGCAATACAATATGTTCAGAGATGAAAATTAATCTAAAACTGGTTAGAAATCTCAAAAAGCCACATTTAAAAAAACTAAAATTCAACCCACCAAAAATGGTTTCCTAATTTTCTAACTTGTGTATTTATACAGATTAGTAAAATACTGTGATGGATATGGCTCACTGGGTCACATCACATCCTTTGCAAATTCCTCTCTCTGTGCTAAACTGCAGAGACTATACATGTCCTTGCAGCTACGGCTGCAGATGTGATTTAGGTTCTAGATTCACTGCCATGAGCGTTCCATTTGGAGATGAGTTAAGAGGGGACAAGCAAGCACATGGCATCCATTTTTTGGCTAATGTGAATCACTGAAAAGGCAGCATGGTTCCAAATCGACAGCTATAGTTGTGGCTTTTAGATTTGGCATTTTCCAGATCCCGGCAGAGCAGCAGCTTCCTTGGCAGTCCAGTTCTACAGCGTGGCTGAGGCATTCTTAGAAAGTCAACTAGAACCTGTTCTTTCAGCCCTCCCTGTGATCCTGTTATTTACTACCCTGTAATATACCCTTTCCTGATTAAAGTAGGTAGAATGTGTTATACTATCTGCTTCATCCTGACAGATAAAACAATTAAATCAAAAGCATGAATATTTGGCTATAACATCACATTAACTAATTTAGACAACCATCTAAAACTTATAAAATTGAGTTCCCATATTAGAAAAACATGAGCTAAACTTTTAAGTAACAACATTAAAAGTAACTTACCTTGGTAAGAAATTACCTGTACACTAAGCTGTACAGTTCCGTCTGTCTTTACTCCTTGGTCAAATAAACTTCGTTCTGGATCCAGCTAAACATGGATAAAATGATTAAGATTATTTTAGCTCAGTCATCTTGTTTAATATAAATGGATGTGCCAAACAGGACTTAATTACTGAGGCATACTAATTAAGTTACAGAACACGTTTAATTATTCAAGTTGTCCTATCATTTAATTCTTTGCCAAAACTGAAAATAACTTAACCACTGTGGTAGCAATTAAGGACAACACAGACGACAGGATTTACTGTAAGTGGTGGTTTTCTCTAGCTCTGGAGTCTAGTTTAGAATTTTAAATAATGCCAAAGGCAATTATTTTTTCTGTAAAAGTATTTAAAGTAGAAGATAATGCTATTTATCTGCCATGAATAAGCAAGGGTGTTTTATTAGTGGGGACAATTTATATAAATTTATTTATGTAATTCTTGCCATATCTCCCTCTTAATCAATGATACACATTTAAGATCAGGGTTAACTCTAAATTTTTGATCATAAAGTTAATGAAGTTAAAGGACTTATAACCTTACTACTTGACCTAGCTGTGAATATCTTTAATCATAATTCTGTATCCTTTCAGTACCTTTCAGTATCAGTGCTTTTGAATACATTTCACACAAATGGCAAAAAGTAATTCTAACTTCTAGACATTTTGTCATCCATTTATAAACAGCCTTCTGTTGTAATTATTTTGAGTAATGTGTATCTCTGTGTCTGCACATCATACAGCTGGAGGTACAAAGCTCCTCCCACTCTCATTCCCAAGAATTCAGCCAATACTGTAGTCATGGTACAAACATATTTTCTAATATTAAAAACATCATACACATAAAGCCTAAAATCTTAAGTAACTATGCATCTAACTTAAACAGAGACAAGACAAACTTTGTGACCCTACACTTGGACAGGTCAAACGTGGCAGCTTCACTCGTTAAGACAACAGTCTCTGCCTGACATTTTGTTAAAAATTCTCCTCATAGCAAGATTTCTCCCCTCTCCAGTAGACATTGGTATTATCTACTAGAAGCTAAAGCCTGTATAACTCTGAAGAGGGCTCTCAGGTACTGGACACTCTAGCTAGTTCAGTTAAGAGCTGGCACAAGGACAAAACTCAAGCATGATATTTGATCTCAGGTCATATTCCTTAGAGAAGTACAACTCAACTGTTGTTCATCAGCTCTGAAGTCAGCACTCATCTGAAAATACAAAAGCATTACCACAAGCAGCAAGCATTCTGACTCCAACTGTATATTTGCATTAATTGACATGGAGAACAGAAGTTACTATCCTCAGATCCTTTTTGAGGAGGAGAAGGGGGAGGGGGACAGGAAGAAATCCAAAATGTCCTAGATGCAAGGCCAGCTCTGAATTCTATGATACTATAAATTATGCATATTTCCATTTATTCTACCAATATATATTGAGATCCTATGATAGGCTGGGTACTTTGCAGGTGTTACTTTCGTTTTGCTTAGGTCAGATATTGTAAGAGCAGCAACAAATATCAGAGCTAAAAAACAAGTAAGAGATTGAGTCCCTTAATTTTACATATGAGAAAAAACAGGTCAAGTCCAGTGACAATGAATTATTCAATAAAAACTTTATTAAAAAGTCAGCCTCAAACAAGTGAAGGGTTTTAGAGTCACACAGGCCTGGGTTCACATTCCAATGTATCCCTTTGTAGCTTATCCAAAATTTACTGCTGGAGCAAATAAAGATGGAAGGGAATATAAAATCATTTGGTCAAACTATCTTTAAAAGATGAGGAAACTGATGCACAAAGAAGTTAAAAGTTAGAAACAGGGTGTGAGGACACACTTCTTCAGCTTCCAAGGTCAATGTGTTTCTCACTACTCTACGTTTTAAGCTCTGATTAAAATGTATTTAAACTTCTCATTTTATATTTGTCAAAGTAAAAAAAAGAATGTTTGATTTATTACTCAATCTTTTAAAAATAATTTTAAGTGGAGGAAATTTTTCTGAAAGAATTCTTTTTACTTCTAAATGCTTACATTTTATAATAATATAGGTCAAATGGAGAAAAAGGTCACAGCTAGAGAGAAAAGGCCAACAACAACAAAATATTTCTAATGCAGATATAAATGCTGAAATACAAATCTCAAAAAAGAAAAAAATAATACCTGGATATCTTGCAGGCAAATTTCATGAGCATCCAAAGAACACTGCAGTCTTGGTTCTAGTAGTTTCTTTAAATTGCCTATTGGCTCATTGATGTCTATGGCCTGGCTTACACATTCAGCTGGAGTGTAGGTTTGTTCAACAATGCTAAAGAATACAATGTTAAAGGATCCAGTGTTAAAGAATATAATGGTTAACAATTACATTCTTACCCTGGATATTAATGCAATGATATGGTGAAAACAAAATTCAACACCAAAACACATTTCTGGCCTTTGAAACTCCTTTCTGCACAGACACCTTTCACAGTGGTAGGCTCATCAACAGCTAGTGTTGTCAAGCTTAATACTGAATCACATCGCACAGAGAAATGCTAGCTTGAAATTTAAGGCACCTTTTCAAATACACCATATTATATACATACATGTGTATGCATGTGTGTATACACATACAAATATTGCATATACAATATTTAAGGAGAAACATTTGCATTTATATTATATTTCCAAGTTATTTTGAAGAATTTTAGGCTCAGAAAGGAATATATAAAGCCTCTTCAAAACTTGTATGCCATCTCTACTAGTCAATTTCTCTTTCCAAGATTAATACAATTTAATAATGTAAATTATAAGACATGAAAATATAAGTTATCAAAAATATTTTCATTTAATCTAATCTGAAAACTACTGGTTATAATCAGTCTAGATCCACCTTAAAAAATTATAATTTTCCTTTAAAACTCTCTAAGGGCTCTTTTGCATTATTATTTCATACTTTGAATTCTACAAAGTTCCTTGAGGTAAAATCTCTGGTACGTAATTCTACGTATCTTTTGTGAATCCTTATTTGAGGCCAAACAGAAAATAGGTACCAATTAGTATTTGCTGAATTGATAAACCTAGAATTCAATCAAGTTTCATGACATGTTTAATTTATATATGGTTTAAATCTCATTTGCAGTTGTCAAAAACAGTATGTATTTAAAATTTGTCAAGTTCCATTTTCACATAAATTCCAAGTATAATGCAATATACACATGATATTCACTGAACGTATTCAGCCTAAATTCCTAAAACTTTTAAAATTTATAAAAGAGAACAGTCATGACTGAAAAAAACAAGATTATTTTAAAATAATAGTAAACATATTCTTATTACTATTTGTTAAGGTAAAATAATTGGGTCTTTTGGCTAAGTGAGTATTTTTACTAATTCTTCAGCTATAGCAGAGTGGGCTATATTTTTCTTTTTTTCATAACAATAATCTTTAAAATGTCACTTTAACACAGATTTTTAAAGACCTATTTTACATGAGCTCAACATTTAAAACACTTTTTAATATTCTGTTGCCACCATTTAAACCTTGGGAGATCCATATAAAAAACCTGATTACCAATTTCCCTTGAGAAAGTGTGGATGATCTCACATCACTGGACCTAAATTTCTGCATAGCAATCTGCTACAACTAGACAGCTAGCTATAACTGCTTCCTTTACATAGCTACTCCCCAGGTCAACAGTAACTATCAACCACAGTAACTACCAATATCTTACATGAGACATCAGCAAAGGTTTTCTGTAAGGGGTCAAACAGTAAAAACTTCAGACTTTGTGGACCATTTGTATGTATGTATATATAAAAACAAATACGTGCATGTCAGTCTCCAAGATAGCCCAAATGATTCTTACCTCCTAATATTCACATCTTTTCATAGTTCCCTCCCGAATTGTACCAAGGTTGGACTGTGTGACCAAAGGACTAAGGACTAAGAGTGATATATGTACTGCTTCTTAGATTAGGTTATTTAAAAACAAGACACTGTGGCCAAGGCTCTCTCTCAGACCATCTGCGTTAGGGAAAGCCAGCCACCATGTCATGAGCAGCCCTGCACGGAAAGAAGCCCATGTGGTGAGGAAGCGAATGGTCCTGTCACCAGTCTTATGAGTGATCTCAGAAACAGATATGCCAGCCTCAGTCAGCTCTTCAGATGACTGTAGCCCAGACGAACAGCTTCACTGCAAGCTCACAAAGTACCCTGAGCCAAAGCCATCCAGCTAAACTGTCCCCAGGTTCCGGATTCTGAGAAACTTCGTGCGATAATAACAGTTGGGTGCTTTAAGCTGCAAAGTTCTGGGGTAATGTGCTACATAAATAAATAAATAAATGTATGTATGTACGTATACACACACAACCTAAACATTTATATGTGCACATGTATGAAAATTAAGAAAGACATGCAGCCTATTGTTTCTTCCGTTGGAGAAAATAGCATAATCGAACATGTTGAAAAGCTCCATTAAAAATTTAAGGTCTCCCAGGCAGCCATGTCAAGGTATTTTAGACCTTTTCTGTCAGGAAAATGTTTCTGTACCAGGGCATGGTGGGGGAGGACAGGACGGAGGACACTAAACTGGGGTTTCTCTTTTGAGCTAGAGCCAAACGTCTCTTCTGAGCAGAAGAGGTGGCATAAGTAACCGCAGAAAAAATGGGGGAGTTGCTAATTAACTGGCATGAAATCTCAATTATGCAAGACAAATAAGTTGTAGAGATCCATTGCACAACATTATGCCTGCAGTTGACAATACTGTATTGTACACTTAAAAATTTATTGAGGGTAGATCTTGTGTTAAATATACTTACCACAATAAAATACAATTTTAAAAAATTTAAGGTCTTTAACCTCAGCTGCACTCTCAACACTCAGCATCCTACTCAACTTTAGTGATCTTCTCCATTCCCATCATAGTTGTTCTGAACCTTCGTTACTCTATGTCAGTTTTCTGCTACCCTTGAGGTCCTTTTACTTTCAGTTTATTATCTCCTGCTTTACAGAGTAAAGTAGGACTATTAGCCATTACCCTCCTCAACCTTCTTGACTCCCAAATCCCTATTTTTTACCCATATTCTCTCCTTGGATTCAGAACTCATTACCACTGCCCTCCTTCCTTAATGGAGTAAGTAATATTCTATTACTATTCCAAAAACTAACACCTTTCACTTCTCTAAATGCTTAGTACTGTGATGGCTCATACAGATGTATGTTTCCTCAAATACAAGGTAGTCTCTACAAGGGCAAGTTACAGTCTCATTTATTCATGTACTCCAGACAGCTGTTATTTGTTGAATTAGTTCAGGCTGTGGATTAAACTCTTACTGAAATAAAAGTAATCAGCACTGACAAAAGGAAAAAGAATCAAACAGTGCCTGAGGGGGAAAAACCATCACAATCAATTGCTTGATCATTATCAGCTATGCTTATTACTGTCTTTAAAACTATCTTTTCCTCCCAGCTACAAAACCAACAAACCCAGTAAGTCTGAGGAAAAAGGCAATACATTATCCCCCAAAATGCTGAGGTCAGTTGGAAAAAAAAAAAGGCCCCCAAAAGAACTTAGCGTGATTTTTTTTTTTTTTTTTTTTTTTGCGGTACGCAGGCCTCTCACTGTTGTGGCCTCTCATGTGGGATCTTCCCGAACCAGGGCACGAACCCGTGTCCCCTGGATCGGCAGGCAAACTCTCAACCACTGCGCCACCAGGGAAGCCCTTGGCTTCATTCTTAATTAGGCATGTTGATAATATAAAAAGTGGTAAATTAAAAAAATACCAACCTTTCTTCTGTGCACTCTGGTTTCTCTGTTCCATCAATCTCAATTTCTATCAGCTCCTCTGCTTCTCTTTTCGTCATGATTGAAGTATTTCAAAAGCTGACCCTACAAAAGTTAAAATGAAAGACATTCTGAAATTATCTGCATAAGCAGACACGGTATACAAGAAGTAAAGACCCAATTCAAATAAAAGTGGAGGATAAGCAGAAGAGGAGGAAGTAATCTTCACATATAAAAGAAAATCCACAACTAATATTTATAAACTAGTTTTTGTTTAAATGGTGTTTATTAGCCTGACATGACATCATTATCATTCCCTTGGATTTACTGGGATGTTTTCAGCCCAATCTCAGCCAATAAATTAATTCAGGTTACTTCAAAATTAAATGAAGGCATGTCAACTATATTACAGCAATTCAGTCTTAATAACAGATTCAAACCTGCAGCTTAAAAATCAGCATAGAAATTCCCTGGCAGTCCAGTGGTTTGGACTCTGCACTTCCACTGCAGAGGGCATGGGTTACATCCCTGGTCAGGGAGCTAAGATCCCTCATGATGCATGGTGTGGCCAAACAAAAAACAACATGGAGATGAACAATTTACAATGGTTCAGCTAAAAGCTGTACCTTCTTAGCAGAATTTATTGCAAACCATTATACTGACAGAATAATATAAAAGTTAATCCCAGCTTTGTGTTACATTTCTTATAAATGCCAGTACAATATTCTCAAACAGCAAAATAAAGTAACAAAATCATTATAGATATGTGCATTATTGCCCTGATTACACACTAGAATTTTATTTATTTATTTTTTTTGGCTGCGTTGGATCTTTGCTGCTGAGCGCCAGCTTTCTCTAGTTGGGGCAAGTGGGGGCTACTCTTCGTTGTAATGCATGGGCTTCTCATTGTGGTGGCTTCTCTTGTTGTGGAGCACAGGCTCTAGGTGCGTGGGCTTCGGTAGTTGTGGCATGTGGGCTCAGTAGTTGTGGCGCATGGGCTCAGCTGCTCCGCAGCATGTGGGATCTTCCTGGACCAGGGATCGAGGATCGAACCTGTGTCCCCTGCACTGGCAGGTGGATTCTTAACCACTATGCCACCAGGGAAGTCCCAACACTAGAATTTTTTATGATTGTTTTTCAGATGTGGTTTTATACATTTTAAATAAACCATTACTTCAGTTTTTAATTCTCTCGTGTAAAATTATTACCTGCTACATTAAACTTCCATTGATTTTTGTACCATTGATACATTATGTGCCATTTTGTACCATTTGTACTCTTGATACTAAAACATTATAATTAAAAAAATGCTAAGTAATGCATAAAATAGCTGCATATATTGGTATTTCTTTATGACCATTTCCAAGGTGTTAATGTTTCAGGCTGTTAGGACCTCACTGTAGGTCAGTGAATCTGTCTCTGGACTCAATATATATTCTCAGTCCAGAATAGAGTTTTCTAAGTTTACTCCTACATCTAAAAAAGTACTTCTAAGTGCCTTCGACTCTCTGACTTGCAAGGAATGGTCCTCTAAATTTGGTACTTTAATGTTTATAAAGGAGTCCATGCTCCCACTTTAAAGATTTGACAAAATGAAGAATTCAAATATTCATTCCTATTAATAATAACCATTATTTACTGAGTATCAGGCACCACATTCAAATGCTTTACACAGAACAATCTTATTTTGAGTCCACCCTCATAAGAAAACTATCCAGAGGTTAGTGAGGCTAAACTGCCTGTGGCTCCATAATGTCATGCTTTAGGTCTATCAACTGAAGTACATGCTCTATACTGCAAATATACACTAGAACAAGAGCCTCCACCATCTCTTACCTGGAATAGCCTCTTCCTAACACGTTTCCCTGTGTTGGTGCCCTTGCCCCCCTGCAGTCTGTTCTCAGTCAATACAACTGCCAGTGTGATCCTTTTTAAAACTGAAGTTACATCACAGCACTCCTTTGATACCATTCACAGTAAAAAAAAAACTGAAGACTTCACAATGGCCAACAAGGTCCTACGTGGTCTACTCCCCATCCCCATTCTACTACTGCTCTGACTCCCTCTCCCACACTGGCCTCCTTACTTGTCCTTACATCTTTCTTCTTGTCCACAGCACTCATCCTCTAACATACTAATAATTTACTACATTTATTGTCTTTCTTTCTCTGTTGGATCACTGCCAGGGTGCAAAAACCAAAACTGTCCAAAAGTGACCCCAGGAACTTAAGTTGGTTTGCCTGGCCTACGGACTTCCCCTAGCTACTGGAGGTGGGAGGGGCTTCCCCAGGTCCCAACTTCTCAAGGGACCAAGGTCTTTGTGGTAGGCACAATAACAACCCAGAACCTGTGATTATGCTAAATCACATGGCCAAGGGGAATTAAGTTTACTAATAAACTGACCTTCAAATACAGAGATTATCCTGGCTTATCTAGGTGAGTCCAAGGAAATCACAGTATCCTTAAGAGGGAAAGAGGGAATGTGAAGAGATCCAGAGTGATTCAAAGTGAGAAGGACTTGACTGGCTGGCTATGACTGGCTTTGAAGATGAAAGAAAGGAGCCACAAACCAAGGAACGCAGGCAGCCTCTAAAACCTGGAAAAAGGAAACAGATTCTCCCCTAGAGCCTCCAGAAGACGTGCAACTCTGCCAACATCTGATTTTAGCCCAGGAAGACCCATTTCAGACTTCTGACTTCAAGAAATGTATGATAATAAATTGTTTTCAAGCCACTAAGTTTGTAGTAATTTGTTACAGTAGCTCTGGGAAACTAACACAGTCTTCTTTCCCACTTTAAAAAGGATTGTAACTCTCCTCAGGTCCAAACATCTCCAAATGCTGGGGAGCTGGTTTTCTGACAACTTATTCTATAAATCGCTGGCATCCAAATCTAGACTGCCTAGTACAAAAATGATCTGACTTTCTCCACATTATTAAGGTTGCTCTCACAGCTCCCCTACAATAAGAAAGCATAATAAGAGGGTGGGGCTCTCCACTGAAATAGATACACATCATGCACATCCAGCAGAATGCCTAGGCCCCAGCAGATTTTGGTTGGGATGATGAAAGAATGAAGGGCTTTTGTTTTCTTTTCTTGCTGACCCTGGCCTAGTAAGTCTTCCCTTTCCCCATAAAGCCTATTTCTTAACAGATACTGTGTGTAAAACTGTGGAATTCATCCTGAGCACTAGAGCAAAACAGGAGGTGGTGACCCAATAAGGCCTATCCTTGTAGGACAACACAAGCTCACCTGGGAAGGGGTATTTGTTCACAGATATATACAAAGAACTTTGAACTGCCTCTCCCTTTGTAGGCACTCTATTAAAATGTGTTGGATAAGTGAATGTTATAACAACTATTACACACTGTATAACTGACTCCAGAAGCCTAAAAGGCTTCCATGTGAAAGGTAAATCTATGAAGCTAACAGAAGAAAATGGTGGGAATTTTTTTGTGGTCTAATGATAGAAAAGATTTCTTAAACATAATTTCAAAAACATAAACCATAAGAAAAAAACTGATAGATTTCCTTACATAAAAATTAAGAGTTATGTTTAACTGACAGGCTACAGAGTAGAAACAGATATTTCCAATATCCACACATGACAAGGGACTAATAATTGGAATTCACAGTGAACTCCTGCAAGTTGATAACACCCCCCCAAAAGTCAGGACAAATTAGAAAAGTCAGTAAAGCACAGAAAAAGGAAACTCACATAAAGAGAAACCAAAATGGCTACGGACATGAAGAAATGCTCACATTCAAATTATTCACTTTATACTGTGCATATATGGCAAAGATTAGAACGTTGAATACTGAAAAGAGTTAGCAGGGACATAGGGGCATAGAATATAGACAGGACTATTGATAGAGTATAGACAGGACTATTTTGGAGAAAAATCTAGCAGCACTTGCTCAAATAAAGTGCTTATACCTATGACCCAGCAATCTTGCCCTCAGATAAGCATTCCAGAGACATTCTCACGATGACTGATAATAGGATGTTAAGGGCAGCTTTGCTGGAGATAGCTGAAAGCTGAAGCCAATATCCATGGTAAGAGAGTACTGCGGATACAAGAAAATGTGAAAGAAGTACACACTATGGAACTACAGTAGCTGTTAGAAACAAGGAGGTAACGTACACACACATACACGCAAAAATCATAAAAACTGTACAAAAAAAGTAAGAACCAGAATAAGGTTTTTAGCAGGACAGCACTTAAAAGGATCATTTATGTTGTATTTTCAGGGCCTACAAGGACATCCACTCCCATCTCCATAACCAACTTTAAAAAAAAGATTAGAAAACAAGTGAATTTTCTAGTAACTTTGGAAAAACAGAAAGCCTAAGAAGCAGTAACTGTAAGCAGATAGGGTAGGCGGTACCCAGAGAAGAAGGACCAGGCATGGCTTTCTGAGAAGCCATTTTTGGCCTAAGCCATTTGGGAATCTAAGCCTGGCCACAATGATTACCCTTGAACAGGTCTCAGTAATAATGCTCTTAAGGAGTAACAATAGCAAAGATAATAAATCAGTTATAAAGACTCCCAGTTCTGTTTCCATGGTAAAGATTAGCCTGAAGCACTTTCTTAAGCTGTTTTCCAGAATTTACCCCCCCCCCCAACCACCAGATCAACTGTAACCTAAGGGATGATAATGTTGACCTTTTCTGACCCTTGTGACTTCAATCAACTAAAGCATGGATGCTGTCAACCTTTGCCCCAATTCTATGCTGAATTCTCCTGCTGAAGCCCCTTCATGAATAGGCATGCACCACCCAAGACCCTTCATGAATATGCAAGTACCCTTAGCTTAAAAGGTCATCAATTTTGCTGTTCAGGATACCGCTTTGGGAAGATCCTGGTATTCTCCTTGCTGCAAGTAGTACACCCTTTCTTCTTCTGATCTTTGGCTTGGTTGTGTCTTTTGTCTTGTGACCCACCAAGAGATGAACCCAGTTTTCTGGTAACAACCAGAGGCTGAGAAATGGCCCTGAGGGCTTATCAGCAGGGACACCTTTGGTACCTCTGAGTATAAGCACTAAGACAGAGGATTGTTAAGAAATTTACCCTGTGATCTTCCAAAAAAGTCACAGATCAGTCTCTAGAAGGTGCCAAATAAAGAAAAAAAAAAAAAAGAATCCAATATGCTTTTGGAAAAAATCATGCTACTTACAGTCCCTGAATTGATCTTCCTCTTTCTCAATTCTCTAAATTTAAGCTAAAGAAGCAATGGAGAGATTTGGGAAACTGTCCAAATCTTTGATATCACTGCTTGAGTGGGTCTTAGCTCTTTTTCTGGAAACAATTCCCCAGGATTCTATATCAATACGTAAGAAAATGGAGAAGAGAGCATTACTTTGGGCCCTTCCCCCTAGGAAAAGGTACCCCTTGACACCCTGGTTTCTCCTAGATTAAATCTAACCTGGGTTCAGAACACTTCACAAAATGAATACAAACTAAATTTATATTTAACTAACAATTCCAGGAAAGGCTACTATTCTTTAAAATACAGTTATGTTTATCATTCTCTTTTAGAGTCACAGATAAATTTGAGGATTATTCTTCACTGGAACACATTATTAGTTTACAGAGTTTAGGCCAATTTTTCCCAGTAAAGGACAATAAATAAATAAAGGATAATAAATAAATAAAGGATACATAAATACAAGTGCAATCTGGGAGTACCTACCAGATAACTGCACATTCTCTCGAGCTAAAAAATACTGTTAAGTATCCTGAGTAAATTAAAAGACATTTTTGTTTCTTAAAGATAAAGTCAATAGCTAAGAAAAAGTAACACACATACATCTGTGTGGATACACATGGAGAAAGAAAGCAAGAGTGGAGAAAGGTTAACACTTGGTGACCCTGGGGGTGAAGGTGTTCCTTGTATAATTTCACTGTATAATTTTTTCAATTTTCCTGTAAACTTGAAGTTTCATAAATAAAAGCTGGAGGAAGATTAAAGTCAACAGTTTTAATTTGGTATTCAGCCTCCACATGCTCTCATGACTTGCCTCAACGAAACACCTAGCTCATTATTTTCTTACTTCAAGACTATACACCCCTCATGGCATTGGTCCTGTAGGCGCAATCCACGTAAAAACTGCTTAAGTCCACCTAGTGTCAGAATATGTTTAAAAATAAATAAGCTTGGAAAGCTTGGATCAAACCCTAAGAGAGAGAGATTATTATTCCCTTTAAGTAGTTCCGAACGAGTTGGACCAGTTTCTTTTGATATTTAAGACAACAAAGTACCTAAGAACGTTATCACTGTCCAGTTCTTCACTTTGCTTAAGTGGACCTTTCTAAAACTTTGCTCCTCTCACGACTCAGACCTACTGCGCGTATTTCTAAATCACTACTCGTCATCTTGCAGTGCAACATTAGGCGTTGTCCTCTCTGATGTTAACCTAACCAAACTAGGGTTCCTAAATACAAACACGCGCGGGCGTATCTTCCAGTCCACGAAAAAACTAAAAAAGCTGACAAGCTACATTAACCCATCATTTTCCCCTTGCCTCACACTTCCTCGTTTTTAAAATAAACCCAACGGACACCATATACATTAATAGATGGCTTTGATGCAACTGTAAGAATTCTAGAAAGACAACTGGATACGAAGTGAAGGCGAATCGCTGAGTTGGCAAGGAGGATGGTTTTGCATGTTCCTCTGAAATCCCCGGGGCGTCAGGATCAGATCCCGACCGCGACGAATGCGGACCACGGCGGACAGTCGAGCAGGGGATAGTGAGGGAAGGGGGCGGCGAAGGGTGACACGAACGACCGGGGCCCCGAGTGCGCGCGGCTTAGCAGAGTCCCGCGCCGCGCGCCCCCCGCCCCTCCCCTCCGCTCCCCGCACAGCCTCCCCCGCCCCTCCCCACCCGGCTCCCTCAAGTCTCCACGAACGGAAATGGGAGTCACAGCGCCGGGGACCAGCGGAAACAAAACACAGAGGCGGCCGCGGGGGGGCCGCTGTGGGGGAGAAGGCCCCGGAACGAAGCCGGCCCGCGCGGACCCGCGCTCCCCTCCTCCCCAGCGGCCGCACTCACCCGCTCTGGATTCGGCCCCGTCGCCCCCGCCCGCAGTCCAGAGCCGGCTGAAAACCGCAGCGCCGCGGGCTCCACGTGCGGCGTCTCTCCCGGTAAGACCCGCAGCTCCAGCGACTCGAAGTGAGAGGCCCCTGGGCCCTTCCCGCGAAAACGGCGCAGAGAAACTCCAACCCCCCCTCCCACCTCCCAGGCACCCCCGGGTCCGGGACTACAACTCCCAGCAGGTTGCGCGAAACGAACGCCCGAGGCAACGGAGGCTCACGAGGCACAAGGGAGCCCAACGCCTCAATCCGCTTTGTTTTACGCTCTGTCACTTTGCCTGCACAGTCGTACACCTCAACCACCCCAAGGAAGAGGACGCTGACTCGGGGCGGTGGGGATTGAACTAGGGGAAAGGCCAGTCCAAGTGCGCATGCGTACAAAACAAGGTTTCCGAGAGGGAAAAAGAGAGCAGGTCAACTTGGGAGAAGGAAAGATGGCGGAGGCGTCGCCAGGGGACCCGGAAGCACTTACCCTCCACTTCCTCCTCCTGTTTGGCTTCTGTCTCACCTAGAGCCGTCCGGTCGCCGACTGTCTCCGAGACGCTTCCTGTCCGGTGAGTGTCGACCGACTGAAACGGCGGCCCATAATGCATTGCGATGGCGGTTAGGCGGGGGGGGCGGAGCCAGGGCCGGAAGTAAAACGGTGGCGGCGGCGGTGGCGGTGGTAGCTCTGGCAGCTCGGCACCGAGTGCAAGGTGACTGGGAGGGTAACTGGACTCACTTGGCCTCTAGGGACGAGCATTCTGGGTTTCTTCACGAGGTCTGGGGTGCCTATCACCTCTGCCCTTCTGAAAGAGAGCCGCCTGTATCCTGGACACCTTCACGGTCTGGCCCGGAGTCATTGCTGACCTCGGCGCCTTTAGGCCTTGAAGTTTGCGGTAGACTCAGTAGGTAGCCCTGATAATACCGCTCTCAGGGCCAGCCTGACGCTCAGGGTGGCGTGGGAGGCAGGGGGGCCGGCGCTTCATGGACCCGCCGCCCGGCTGGGGCAGCCAAGGTCATGCCCGCGGGGCCGGTCTGCAGCCGGGCCTGCTCAGCCCTGGCGCGCGGGCGATTGTTCTGAACTACAGCATTTAAAAGTAGAACGTAAGAGGGGAAAGGATAATAGTAATCTTAAAAGTTTGCAACCCACCTAAAAACGTTGGTGGTGCTAAAACTTGGTTAAGCAGCTTTGTTTTACATCACGGATTCCAGGAGGGAAAAAGAGAGCCGGTTAAGTCAGGCGAGTTGTGGATTGACTTCAGCAATGAACATGCGCCGAAATCGCAGCGAAAGGCTGGTCAGTCATCATTGTAAACGGGAGAACCGTGCTCCCTCTCAGCACAAGGCCGCCTCTTACGCTGTACCCTTTTCTTGCTGTTGCCTTCCTCAGTCTTTCTGAGTGTGTCAAATCCCTATCATAGGCTGGCGTGGCCCCTCATAGTACTCGAATAGAGAACTTAATCATAGTTGGTATTTTATACCTATTTGTGTAATAACATGTATCTTTCTCACTAGATCTTTAATCAGTGGGGAAAAAAATGAAACGGAGTAAAGGAAAAGGAGCAAGTTTTGATAGTGAGATTATGTGTTCATTTTTTAGATAAGTTGAATTTGAGGGCCCGGTAGGACTTAGGAAAGGATGAGAGCTGTCGAATGTATAGGTTTGGAGTTCAGGAAAAAGACCAAAATTAGAAGTGTGATTTGGGAATCATTCGTACTTAGATGATAGAAATAGAAAAAATGAAAATGGGTTTTACCCATGTTGCAGTAGGAGTAACATGATCTTTGCAATGTTAGACTTAGAGCAAATTAATTGTGGGAATATGAATAATTTAATCACTTTTCTTAAACATTTTCTTATCTGTAAAGGAGGGATAAGAACACCTTTCTCTGTTTCTTCACAGTATTGCCATAAGGGTACAAGGAGAGAATATGTCTAGAAGTACTTTGCAAAATACCTAGGGCTGAACAAGTGTTAGGTGACCACGTTGCAGAGTGTTGTGTGTTTTTACGTTGCCAAAGGGGAAAATATACACTGAATTGCACAATTTGAAAAAAATGTTTGTGTTCTGTCAAATTCTACTGTGTAACCTGGGATCAGGTACTTACCGCTAAGCCTCAGTTTCTGTGTAAAATGAGAATGCTATTAAGTGGCACCTTAAGGTCATTTGTTGTTTGCTTGGAGTCTCCCCTCCCCCCTTTTTTTCCTCTGATGAGGTATAAGAGTGATGTATGATGAAATCTTTAATTTCTTCAAATAGTTTTCTTTCATGCTGGCAGGTGAAGGATATTTGGTTGATTGTAGGATTTCTTTTGGTGGTTTTTATGTGCAATTTCAGGGCTTCTCAACCTTAGCACTATTGACATTTTCGACCAGATATTTCTTTGTTGTGGGCAGGCTATTGTTGTTATTGTTGTTGTTGTTATAGGATGTTTGGCAGCATCCTGGTTTTTATCCTCTAGAGGCCAGTAACACTCGCCGCTATCAAGACAACCAAAAATGTCTTCAGACATTGCCAGATATCTCCTGGGGGATACCGCCACCTGTATTTGAGAACTGCTGTGCTACTCCATTGTCGTCTAGCTTAGTGCTTTCCAACTCTCATTAGTAAAGGGCCATTTTCCCCTCAACCCGTGTGGATATTTTTGAAGAATACAGTAAAAATGAATTACTGGAAAAATTAGTAGATGAAAGACAAAACAATGAAGACACACAAAATATGAACTCTTTTTGTATTATTAAATTCAACAGATATGAATTACTCTGTCAGTTTGCTGTAAAAGTTTCTAAATGCTTATTGCCAATTTTGGTATTACTATAGACCAGTAAGGCAATACTACCGCTGGTCCCCAGACCACACTTTGAGCAGTAGTATTATAATTTAATAGTAGTCCAGTGTCAGTGAGATGATGCTTATTGTTATTGCTGTTATTAGGTAATTTGGGGGGGTGGCATGGGAAACATGTTAGCATGTTGGGTTTTCACTTTAAGGTTCAGAAATTTTACCAGGCTGTATTGAGGTGTGAATCTTTATCATCATTCCAGAAGGGTTTGGTAAGCCCTTTCAGTTTAATCAGCCTTTCTTCATCTTGGGCAGTTTTTTCTAATTATTTATGGTCTCCCTATTTATTTCTTTTCTTTTGGAATTTCTGTTTGCATACAATTTTTTTTTTTTTGCATTTGATCTTTTCAGGACACTAAATGAGGTCTCAACTGAGATCATCCTCTAATTTATATACTGTAATTTTTTAGTTAGATGACCATGTACTTTAGCTTCAGGAAGTCTAGGACTTAGAAGTCTTTAAGTCCTTATTTTAAAAGTTCAGACTTTCTTCTCCTTCACAAATTCTATTTCACTGATTAGATTGTACTGCTTGATTTTTCCTCTCTTGTTGGTGGGCTCCCTTGGACTAGTTGCTGTCTTCCTTGCTGGTTCTTTTGGACTTAGATTTGGTTTTTACAGTGTCCTTGAATGTCTAGAATCCTGCAGTTGTAACAAGCAGAGCAGTTTCTTTCCCTGTGGGCCCGGGAAGTAGAAACTGAGGCTCAGGCAACTGTCTCCAGGCTCCCTGCACAGCTCCCTTTTTGCCTTTTGAGGGAGTCAGGGAAACCTGGTACGTTAATTTGGGTATCAGTATTATTCTTTTTCTGCTGAGGGTGGGCAGCCAAGACTAATAAATTCATGGAGAAGAAAACATGCCATCCCAGATTCTGAGCTTGCTTTCTGCGTCTGACCCTAGTGGAGCCACACGCAGGCCTGAGTGGTTCCTAACTGCTGCTAGGTTCCAGGGCCTTTTGGTTAAGAAGCAAAAAACTTGCAGTGTGGGGTAGAGAGGGGAAGGGAGCTATGGTCAGGTGACTGTTCTTAGTGTTTACTGAATTCTGGTATGATTTAAGTTCTGTAGCAATTAGTAGAATTAGATGCCCACTATAACATATTAATAGGTGTTTTACAATTATATCTATTTTAAAGTATCTTCACATTCTGGTGCTTGTTTCCAGTAACAGAATCACCATGATTCTTCAGAGGCTCTTCAGGTTGACCTCTGTCATTCAGTCTGCAGTCTCGATCTCTTTGAGGAGGAACATCGGTTTTACGGCAGTGGCATTTAATAAGGAACTCGATCCTGTCCAGAAACTCTTCGTGGACAAGATTAGAGAATATAGAACTAAGCGACAGTAAGTGGGTAGATAATCAACTATGGTGTACGTGTGAATATTCAAAGTATGTAAGTTTTGAGATGGTAATAAAAAATTACTTGGCGTTTGAAAGTGTCTAAGACCTTCACTGAGCTGATCTCCATCATAAAGGTTCATTACCTGCTCCAAAGAAGATGAGAATCTTGATTTTTTTTTTTTAAGTCCCAAATTTTCTCTTCCTTATATGGGTTCCAAGGGAGAATCCCATTAAATCTAGTGCCATTTTAGATATATCCCTACTATAGTGTCATTTATTATAAACTAGAATCAATTCATACAAGTACATGGGATCTTGGAAATCATTTAGGAACCATATTTGAGAAAAACTAAGCCCCTTAGACATTGATTAGCCTAAGGTCATAAAACTAATTGTGGGGAAAACATAATCAAAATATTCTAACTCTCAATTCAGTGCCCTTTTTGTGACATCATGATTTGGGGGAAATGTATAGACACAACATTTTTTCTTTAATGCTACTTCCATATTTACATATTTCTGGGAATATCAAAAGACTCCTGCTTCATGACATAAAGCAAGTCCAGGAGCAACATAATAATAGAACCACACAGTTTTGGAGATGAATGATGACCTTAGTATGAAGTTCAACGCCCAAATCTTCGGAAAAGTGATACAGATCAATTCAGAGTTTTGTTTTATTTGGTTGTCTACCATGTGCAAAGTGCTGGACTATTAACAGTGGTGGGCTACAAAGAAAGAAGCCACTTTGCATTTACACAATATTCTTTTTTTTTTTGCGGTTCACGGGCCTCTCACTGATGTGGCATCTCCCGTTGCAGTGCACAGGCTCCGGACGCACAGGCTCAGCGGCCATGGCTCACGGGCCTAGCCGTTCTGCGGCATGTGGGATCTTCCCACACTGGGGCATGAACCCGTGCCCCCTGCATCGGCAGGCGGACTCTCAACCACTGCGCCACCAGGGAATCCCTACACAATACTCTTAAAGTCTGATGGGGTAGAAAGTTTCTAAGCAAGTAAATACAATATAAGTTTAAATAGGTTAGATGCTAAGATAGTGACACATTCAGTGTTTGGAGAACTCATAGGAAGAAATGCTCCTTTCTAGCTGGTGCATTTTGGAAGGCGGCTTGGAAGAGTGAATGTTTCTAAAAGCTTGTGGATCCCAGAGCTGGACAACAGTCATCAAAGTATCTGGTTGAAGGCTCTATCTAGAACTGAACTGTATATCTCTATAGCTGTTAATCACATGTGACTATTCAAATTCTAATGAAGTGTAAATAAAAGTTCAGTTCCTCAGTTGCCTTAGTCACATTTCTATTGCTCAATACCAGATATGGCTACTGGTTACCATATTAGACAGCACATACATAGAGCATTTCTATTATCACAGAAGGTTCTGTTGCACATGCTGATGTAGAAGAACATTCGGTCCATAGCAAGAAACATCATTAACAAGTTCTTAAATTAGAGCTGGCTCAGTATTTTTTGTGGAAAATCTGTAGCATAAATAAGATCCTATGCTTTTATCATAGGCATGGGTGAAAATATTAGCCTTGATAGAATTTTCACTTATAGATTTTTTTATTATATTCATTGATAAGTGGGCAGTAACATTCTGACAAACAGAATTTGTGTAAACACTGCTGGTCCATGATGCTATATTTATCTTTCCAAAGCACAGCTCTAATTTTGTCATTTTATTGCTTAGCAAACAAAATACAAAGTCCCAGGCTTAACATTCTCAGCCTCCTGTGATCTGGGTCCCGCTGGCTTTTCCCTCTAGGCTGTTTAGTGTTCCCCACATACAGCCAGTGCTTTACCACCTCCTCATCCTTGCTTTTTCAGTCTTAGAATGTCTCAAATTAAAATCTGACCCAAATGCATGGTTTGTCACAAATGCCACCTTTTTAAAATGAAATTTCCCTGTTCAGCTTAGCAAAAGTGATCCCTCAATTCAAGTAGCTTTTTGTTAAACCGTGTCTTTGTAGGTTATCACCTAACTCCCTTACAGCATAATTGTTTATAAACATGTTATTTTTTTCTTCTAAATGGCAAAACCTCTGGGGGTAGGAAGTAATTTGCTTCTTTGTTAGGCCCCTGTTATAGAGACTTAAAGTTTTTGAATGCCGTCCAGTGGTGGTTAATCTAAATCATAGTGATAGTAGATAACTGAGTGCTCACTGTGTGCCAGGCACTATGCTGAGTGGTACATGTACACAATCTCTCTTTCTCTCAACGCCACCATCAGGTAAGACTTTGAGTTGTAGATGTAGAGTTTAGTTCACACGGTTTGCTCTAGTTCACACAGTTACTGAATTGTAGAGCTGATGCTGAAACGGAAGCAGTCATTCACCCCAGACCCCGCAGACTTGGCCGTTATACCTTATTGCTGCTTAGACCCTGAGAGGTTGACTTTTAATAAGTATCCTTGATACTGACAGACGTTGAATGTTAGAGGTTTGTTTGAAGTTGCTTCATTTATGTGAAACCTCGTAATAGTTAAAATAGTTTGAGCTGGAATTCAAGTGGAACTGCTTGTTATCTTTCAGAAAAGTCTGCTTTTCCCTACATATAGAAGATCTATGAAACTTAATTTTGTTTTTGTAAACTAATGATTAAAATCTGTTTTCAACTTGGTCGTTTACACAACAGGACATCTGGAGGACCTGTTGATGTTGGCCCAGAGTATCAGCAAGAACTAGACAGGGAGCTTTTTAAGCTTAAGCAAATGTATGGTAAAGCAGACATGAATACGTTCCCTAACTTCACATTTGAAGGTAAGTCTTTTTAATCACAGATTCATTGTTGTGGGAGATCATTTTAAGTGGAGAATATTTATACTTGGGTTGTGTAGAGGATTAAATGACAATTACGTGTGAATTTATTAGAACAGTGACATGTGCATGGGAAGCTCTGGAATAAATGCCATTGGGGTAGGAGATCACATAGCATAGAGGTTAAACGGCAGGGATCTAAAATCAAACTCCTGACAATATCACTTATGAGCTGTGTGATTTTGTGATTTTTGGATTAATTGGTCCCTCTTTCTCATCTGACATTTGGGGAGAATTATGCTGTTTTCCTCATAATGATAGTTGTAGTTAAATGACATAGAGAGCCTGGCTCACTGTAAGTCCTGAATAAATCTTAAGCAGTTGTTATATTTCCATGTAGATGTTTCTTTAAAAAATCAGAAGATTGATGAGTTAAATATTAAAACTTTCTAGAAGATGAACTTTATTGCAGTATGGCTAAGCTTGAACCTTTTTTTCCTCTTAGATCCCAAGTTTGAAGTCGTCGAGAAACCACAGTCCTGAAGAAATAATGTAAAATTTATCTGGTAATTTGTCCTAGATTAATTGTATAACTGATCAGAAGTAACAGCATAAACATATATTTCACAACTGTCATATGTTCTTTTAATTCTGATTTCAAAATAAATTATTTGGTGGTGTTGGGTGTACACTTGAGTGTATTGAATTCTGTGTTTTTAGATCCTCCCATTTGGTTATATCAAAGCAGATGGAGACCTTGGATTAATTGGGTACTACTTGCCAGATTCTTCTGAGTGCAGGGGTGTCCTTTTTGTTGCGGAGACTTACTGCTGGAGGGGAGCCACCTGACTTAAGGAATGTTTGCTGCGGAGAATGTTATACCCGTTCCCAGAATATGAAGAAATGGTTCATAAATCCTTTTTCATAGCTTTTTCAGGAAACTCAAGTGTGATTGTGAATATGTCCAGGAACATCCATTGTGTTTTAACTTCCATCTCCTCATATGTTAAATGCTTTTATTATCCCAGTAACTCAGGTCCCTCCTCTTCCCTTGCAGTGTAATGATCACAGTGTCTTTTATGGGGCTATATGGATAGATCAGGGGGAGCTGGGAGCCAGAGAGGGGAGGGTTCTACAAAGGAATTTCCTTTAAAATATTAAGCTGCAGGGCTTCCCTGGTGGCGCAGTGGTTGAGAGTCCGCCTGCCGATGCAGGGGACGTGGGTTCATGCCCCGGTCCGGGAAGATCCCACATGCTGCGGAGCGGCTGGGCCCGTGAGCCCTGGCCGCTGAGCCTGGGCGTCCGGAGCCTGTGCTCCGCAATGGGAGAGGCCACAACAGTGAGAGGCCTGCGTACTGCAAAAAATATATATGTATATTAAGCTCTGTGGTGTTGTTTGCCCAGCTGATGGAAGGTCCAGCAGATAATGATGTGCCAGAGAAGTGGCAGAGCAAGCACATCAAAATTTCAGAGAGTAGATGGTTTTATTTTTAATTATTCTTTTTTAAAAACAGGAAAAGCAGTTGTGCCTTTTTCTATCTGACAATCTCTCTGACTTATGTCAGTAGATACCTGTCTTTAGTAAAGCTTTAGAGATTTTCTTCAAAAATGTGAAGTCAAAAATACAGCCTTTCTTATGAGGTTAGCTCACTTCAAAAGAGAAATAGATTTTTACTATGGCATGCCATACTAGCTGAAGTCTCAACCTGGTGAGGAATACTTTTCAAAAGATCCACAAATATTTCCTAATGATATAGGTGTGATTAGTAAGATGTGAAGAGATGGAATTGGGGAGGGTAAAGTAGTAGGAAGAAACTGCCCAGTTTTCTTCAAACGAAGCTAAGCAATGATGGGTCAGTTGGACTACTTTTAAATAGTTGTAGACGTTGAAACAGAATTCGATGTTTCATTATGGCACCATTAAAGGTAACCAAGGAAGCCTCATTGATCTGTTCCTTTGTCTAACCTCCCCTCCCCTGAAGTGGCTCTACTCCACCTTCCTGTGGCAAGCAAGCAGCCTGGGGTCAACAGCGACCCTGCCAGTCTAGGTGGAGATGGGGCTGACCCTTTCCGTTCATGTTTCCCTCCCCAATTCAGAGTTTAGTTGAATTTTACCTTTTATAATCTCACACCTATTCATAATTTTTTTTTGTCTGTCTCGCAACTACTTGGAGTTTGCTTGAACATCCCAATCTCTTCATTATGTAAACAGAAGGACTCTATTTGTGGCTTTCTGCAGGGATACTGTGTTAAGCATCCTACTCATGCCCTATATCTTAGGGCTATGCATTTAGCTAAATTTTGACCAGAGAAGTGCTCTTGTTTTTTTTCCAACTGAATGCTGTAGTGGTGCTTTGAGTCATGGATGTTAACCATTGCCCCTTCTTCCTCATAGCCCCTTCAACTTTCTGGTAAGGCTGCCCCAAATTTGCAAACTCCAGCCTTTATCTGTTACTTCAGCCTACAAGAAAGTAGTCCTGCACTTAGCATTTGGGACCACCTTATATATTATTACAAATGACCTCAACTTTCTAGGCTTTTAGCTGTTTAAAATGGCATTTTTCTCCCTTGCCTGGTGGTGTGGGCTGAATCGTGTTCCCCTAAAACTCCTATGTGGAAGCCCTAACTCTCAGAACCTCCCAATATGATTGTATTTGGGGATTGGGACCCTTAAATGGGATTAAGTTAAAATGAGGTTGTTAGAGTGGGCTTGAGTCCAGTCTGACAGGTGTCCTTATAAGAAGACTGGTGTTCTTATAAGGGCATATTTGAGTTGAGGAAAGGTACAGGAACTGGAAATGGACATGTGCCTGCCTGTTAGGTGTCTAGTACTCCCTTTAATAAAAATAGCAATAACCAAAGAGGGCTTCCGTTGTAGGCGATTTTTACTTAAATCCATTTAGTGTAGAATTTTTGTTTCTGATTGTTGCTACCCTTGGTGTGGCAGGCTTATAAATGCTTACTCTGGTTAGATTCTTAATGTATGAGTTCTTGGAAGGCTCTGTGGGCTATAAAGTTTCCGATTATGCAGATTACCTTAAATGGGAGGTCCGACCCATCTCTTCCAAACTCCCCTCAGCTCCCACCTCAATGGTCCAGTTCACAGACTCTTATTTCAGATGTTTGCTCTCAGACACTGGCAAGAAGGCTCAAGGCCAGCTACTTTCAAAGATGCCTACTTGACCACAGGAAACTCACACATCCTTGCCCTGAGACACAATGGGAAGATAGGTGCTTCACCATTTCCCCTGCTCTCTACCTTGATATCTTTTTCCAACTCTCTTTTCACTCTGCTCAAATAGCTCTTTGCTTCTTGGCATGTGCCTTCAATTGTTGCAGGTGATTCTCTTTAAAATTCTCTTTACTTGCCTTGGGGGGTGAGTTGGGAAGTAGAACTCACAACTTTGGCAAACTCACACGACTTGGACAATTCTGTCTCTCTCCATTGCTCCCCACCCCCAATCCATCCCTACACACTTTAGTTTATGGATTTTGTGTGGTGGGGTAAAGGAGAGACGACCAGGGTAATAATTTCAGGGTAGCACAACTGTCTCTTCATGAACATCAAAGCAGGTATTTATACCCAAATTAGTTATGGGTTTCTTTAGAAAGTGAGGTACTTGTCAGCCTTCAGGCAACAGGAAAAATCCCAGTCGACATTCTGTTACATGAATATGTCTTTACATATAAAACTTTTTCTAATTCTTTTTGCTATATGTTATCCTAAAATTTAGAAAACTAGGTTTCTTGACCTACAGCAACTTCAGTATAATTCATGGTAGTTAAATATTTGGAAGGAAAGGAAGCTTGAGAATGAAAAGTTAAATGGCAGGGGGCAACTTTAGGAATCTAACTACAGGTCATAAAGAAATCTCAGTTTTTATACCATCTTTAAGAAACACTTCTGTGTAGCACATTCAGTGTTGAAAACATCATAAAATGGAGCTTTAAAACCATCTGCCCTCAGTCTTAAAGAAGTTAAACAAGTCCTTTGTTGACACACTATTCATTTGTTTTGACATTTTCTTAGTAAAAAGTATAAAGACATACTCTAGTATGTCTTACTTTAAAGTAGAAAAATATTTTAAGATCTTTTTAAGGACTGTGTGGAAATGGATGCCTAATAACTAATAGGAGTAGAATAAAAGTCATGTCTGTCCAGCCTGAATTCATGGAGCATTAATTTGTGTGACTCTGCATAACAAATGAACTGGATTATAATAACATTGCAAAATACAGTATTAATATTCTAAATCTATGGAGAAATTTTATCAATAAATACTCTTTAAATTGCCCTTTCACAAGTGCTCTTTTGATCTTAAAAAATTCATTTAGCACTTACTGGATACTGACTACACATTAGATACAGTTAAATACTTTGGGGCTTATAAATATGTATGTAAAACGTGGCTCTTTTCTCAAAGTGGTTCTATTAATAGATTGGTGGTGATGCCAGAGATGTACATACATAACTGTATTAAGAAATATAAAACCAACAAGTGCCATAAGAAAACCAAGTGCTATGGAAATTCAGAGAAGAAAGAAACTTCTTCCAGAAGGGAGAAGAGGGAAGGCTGCATAGAGAAGGTGGAATTTGAAAGATGTCCTGAAGAGTAACTAGAATCTACATATCTTGTGATTAGGAGAATCAGCTTTCCAGGTAAAGGAGAAGAAAAAAAGGGTCGTTGAGATACAATGACCTTAGTTCAGTTTGAACATGTGGCTGAACAGGTAGGTGTGACAATATGACAACGTGTGTACGTGGGGGGAGGCCCTGAATTTCAGGGTAAAATGTTTAGACCTTGGTGAGAGACTATGTAAAGGAAAAGAGTGAAAGGTTTTCAGCAAGGGGATGGGAGAAAAGGGAGAAGGGAGTTGACTGTTCAAGAGAGTAATCTGGCAGTAACTGCTAGACTGATGGGGTGTGTGAGGGGGAGACTAGAGGGCAAAGGAGCCTTCAGGACAGGAGAGATTAAAAGTGCTACCAAGTGTATATGTGTCCATGCCACGCTCTCACTTTGTCCCAGTTTACCCTTCCACCTCCCTATATCCTCAAGTCCATTCTCTAGTAGGTTTGTGTCTTTATTCCCGTCTTACCCCTAGGTTATTCATGACTTTTTTTTTTTCCTTAGATTCCATATATATGTGTTAGCATACGGTATTTGTTTTTCTCTTTCTGACTTACCTCACTCTGTATGACAGACTCTAGGTCCATCCAGCTCACTACAAATAACAATTTCGTTTCTTTTTATGGCTGAGTAATATTTCATTGTATATATGTGCCACATCTTCTTTATACATTCATCTGTTGATGGACACTTAGGTTGCTTCCATGTCCTGGCTATTGTAAATAGAGCTGCAATGAACATTGTGGTACATGACTCTTTTTGAATTACGGTTTTCTCAGGGTATATGCCCAGTAGTGGGATTACCAAACGTGAAATAGATAGCTAGTGGGAAGTAGCCACATAGCACAGGGAGATCAGCTAGGTGGTTTGTGACCACCTAGAAGGGTGGGATAGGGAGGGTGAGAGGGAGGGAGACGCAAGAGGGAAGAGATATGGGAACATATGTATATGTATAACTGATTCACTTTGTTATAAGCAGAAACTAACACACCATTGTAAAGCAATTATACTCCAATAAAGATGTTTAAAAAAAAAAGAAATTAGAAACTAAAAAGTAAAACTAACAAAAACATTTGTTATTATATAAAAAAAAAATTCTACTAAGAGAGAGAGGGTACTTGAGGGAGGAAGGTAGCAGAAGACAAAAGGTGTGAGATAGTAGCCGGAGATAAAAAGTAGTGACAATCGTGCCAATGAATGATGGAGTCTGTGAATAAATGGGAGGTTGAAAATGGAGATAGGGAGGGTGGTAGTGGTAGAGAATATAATTTAAATGGTGGTTAAATTTAAATCGTGGTTAGCTTCAATCTTGAGAAAAATAAGATGAAAGATTTGGGTATCTGTGGCAAGGGGATGAAATGATCCACCATGGCATTTACCTGGGGTAGGGGCAAAGGGAAGGCAGAAAGTATCACAGGCTGTGAGACTAGGCAGGGTGAAGGGAAGCTGTCCTAGGAGAGAAGAATTTGAGAATTTCAAAGGAAGGAATGTTGGGGGCAGAGAAAAAACATCTTGTGTAAAACATCCTGCATCGGATAGACCTGGGTCACATAGACAACTGCCTCTTCACTTGTCAGCTTTGTAAACTTGGCAGTCACTGACTCAGTTCATCTCAGTTTCCTCATCTGTAAAATGACGACATTGCCCTCTTTATACAATCGTTGAGGTGAATTTGAGATTTTATACAGCCTCAACTCCATCCACCCCCCACTTCCACGACATATATAAAGTGTTCAATAAATAGTTGTGACATTTTACTTTCAGAGCATTTTTTCAGCATTGGAAAGGTTGGCAGGCACCCAGGCTGAGAGATGAGATTCTCATCTTAGGCAGCTAAAGCGTTAGCCTTGTAGCTACAGACAGTAAGAGGGACTAGTTTCCTGGGTTTCATTTGAATAACAATAGGTGAATGACTCTTCCCCTGCACCATTAAATGGGACTAAAAAATTGAACACGTTCAGCTATTTTTATTAATGTAGACTTTAATCAGACAAAACCACCTGTGAGATGAAGTTTTTTTCAAGGCTGTATTGAAAAACAGTTGTTCCAGATTTAGTTAGGTTAAACCCCCGAGTAAAAATAAATTAAATCTGGTTACAATGATAATTAAAACTTGCTATTAAAGATACTAACACCCTAACCTTTATAAAACACAATTTTACTTCATGAAAACAAAATCAAAATGCTCTAAGAATTATAATGATAGTTTTTTGTTTTTTTTTCTTTTCATGCTTCATCACCAAGAGTTGGGAAACTATGCATGTGGACCAGATCCTGTCTGTGCCTCCTGTTTTAAGAACACAAACATGACCATTTTAAAAGTATTGTCTGTGGCTGCTTTCATGCTACAATACCATGACATGAAAAATGGCAGAGTTGAGTACAGTACAGGCAGTTATGGCAGGGACCATATGGCCTACATGTCTTAAAATATCTACTACCTGGCCCTTTACGGAAACTGTTGGAAGAGGTCTGGTGAGAATCACTGAATGTCACAGACAAGTGGGGGCAGTGTGACAACAGGCATCTTCCCAGTGACCTGGTGTCCAGGCACATATTCGGCACTTGGTGAGTACTTAATCCAACTGTCTGTCCCGTGAATCCTGGCGATTTGCTCTGCCTATTGGGCAAAAAGAGTGGACTCCTTTAAAAGCAGTTTAACCGTGTTCAAAGTTGTCAAAGGTAGTGAGAGACCTTTTCGTCTAGATTTGCCTGGAACTGGAAATGCCCTAGCCATATTGTCTTTTCAATATGAAACGAATAATCAAAATAAGTTCTGGATGATTATGCTTTTAACACAGTCTAATTACTCTCCCTATTACATGGATCATTGGAATTTTCACTTTGTAACACTAGCTGGAGGTCTTTGTGATCTATCAGTTTAGAAACCAGATGATCGGACCCATTTTTCAGTTCATTTCTCCTGTGTTTTCTATGTATCAAGCGTAGCACCAGGTGCCAGGAGCCACCCTGAGCCGTTTCATCTCATTTTACTAGTCGGGCAACCTGTCCTCCCCTCCATATCCCTGACTTTGCCATAAGCAGGGTTGGAAAACCACTGGCCGTAACAGCAAGGGACTCGGCCCAATGCAAAATTTCACTGCACGAATTTTAGAGACAGAGAGATGTGAAGTCACCATCACGCAGGGACAAGTATCTGTAGGGTTATGTGTGTTGGTTCCAATGGCGAGTTCTGATGTCAAAGTCACCAATCCTCTTCAAAGGGGTCTTAGGGGAGGGAAATAGCAACAAGCAGCTCTGGGGGTGAAATAAGACACTTGGGTTTGTGTTTAACTCTCAGACTGATGTTTAATGAAGAAATCAACGGCACACACCAGGTGAGTGAGCTCTGGTCATTAGGTATTTTTCTTCATGTTGATTTTGGTTCTCAGACATGAAAGTAAACAAAAAGTGCAAATCCTTGGGTGTAAGACCCTTCCTGCCACTTCCCTTCTGTGAATATATTAGTGATAAATGAGCAACAGAATAACGAGACCAGAGGTTCCTTTTGCATGTCAGAGTATTTTCTGAACCCTCTAAATCAGACTCTTGCACAGAGGGTGCATACAGCTTACATTTTCACGCTCTGTGGATTAATTTCACAACCAGTATGATATATTTTTAGTAACTTACTCTAGAAGTTACGATATTTAACATTTCACAAGCCCCAGAATATTACAAAGTATTTTGACTCCTTTAACTTTGTCCAGACACAAGAAGCCAGACTGTATTTTAGCTGCTGACAAAATTATTTGTGTAAAATAAAAATTTCAAGTGATGTAGCAGTCATAAAGATTATACTGAAACACCAATTTCACCTCCTCATGTACCTCTTGGCAAATGTAAGACAAAGCAGAGTTTTATAATCTTTTAATAGTGCAACAACTGGGGTTTTGGTGCATCGCAAAGGTGGAATTCTTTTAAATTATAAAGGATTTTGTGTGCTTGAAATCCTAGGAGAAGAAAGAAAAAACAAGTTTAAATATGATGTATTACTTAACATTTAAAGAAATATAGAAATCTTATGAATACAAAGATACATCCACTATGAGAATCTTGCAGGTACAAACCAGCGTATATTTAATTAAATCTATTTTATGGGGAACTAAATAATTAAATACCAGGAGACAAATCCTTGAATCTTTGCCTAAAGAGCAAAGAAGTAGGAGTGGGAATTAGAACAGGAGAAGTCCTGTTTGCTGGGGGGATGCTACTGGCATCTAGCAGGTAGAGGTCAGGTGGGCCTAAGCATCCTACAACATACAGGACAAGAAAGAATTATGTGAAATTATAAAAAATTCGTTATATAAGCCTTAGAAGAAATTGTCATTTCTTATATAAATTGTTATATAAGAATTAGGAGAACATGACAGTAGTGCCAATGTTGAGAAACCCTGCTCTGGGGCAGAATTCAAATTGGACACTCTTGCTCTTGGCTGACGAGGGCAACCAAGCAGAAGACAAAGAAAAAGAGCAAAGCTTTTGTTCTTCCGACTCAGCCACAAAGTGTCTCTTCCTATTTGGTCAGGTGAGATTATTTTACTCCGCACTCAAAGGAGTATTTTCTACAAATTATAGGAGCAAATATAGAGTTAACATGTTGCTTGTCTGCTAATTGATGAACAATATGCTTTGGTATTGTAAACCACAAAATAAAGTGATTTCCATGATAGATTGTGGAGTAGACAATTTTTTAATTTTTGGCGGAAAAAAAAGTCTATGGAACAGTATGTAGGTCTTAAAGGTTAGTGTCTATCAGAGTCACTTAAGTGTTTAAAATACACGCCCCACCCAAGCTCTACGGAAAGGAAATCTAAGCAAATCCCTGCCACAGAGTACTAAGGAATTCAGGGAAGTAGCGCTCCATTTCTCAAGAAAGGGCTTAGACTTCTAAAAACATCGGGAACCTCCCTTCCCTCACTGTATTGCTGAAAAATAGTCCAGAAGGCTGAATAACCCTCCAAAGAGCTACAAAATCTGAGCAATGATGGTATTTACTGCTTCAATGTAGTGCTTACAAATGCAAAAGTACACAAGGGTCCAAGCATCTAAATTATGTTCCCTTAACAATCTGAATTAGGTAATTCTTGCATCTTTTCAAGGATTTCTGAAATGTTCCTTTCTGCAAAAGCAGAGGATATTCCATATCCCTAAAATTTCCAAGTGCCTTGAATAACCACAGGAGAGTCCTGGAACCACAGATCTTCTGGAAGTGATCTGCTTGGTCAAGCTGACAAGAATCAAGGTACCTGGGTCCCAGCTTGGCCATTGTAATACTGTGAGAATGTGTGTCCTAATTTCTTCATCTATAAAATGGAGCTGATAATGCCAGATCTAATGATACTAAGGAGGCCGACTAATAATAGAAAACACAATGAGAGAAAATAATGGGATGGTGAAGCCCCACTGCTCTACAAATGCTGCCTTCCCAGACAGGGGATGGGAGCTAACGTTTATTTAGCTCCTTCTAAAGACCAGCGGTAGACACTAGTACAAGGTATATTAAAAGTGAAATATGCTTTAAAAATACTCACATTTTCACTCATTGCAGTGGCTTTAGATGCAGAACTACTCTTCCTGTTTGTGGAACATAAAAGACAGCATTTACTATATTATTGCTTCCAATTCTAAAACATATATCCTCTTAGTTAATGTTACCTCCACACATTTTCTCAACAGGAAGATGAACATTTATCTTAGTAAAAAAGGTACAAAAGCCCCCAGAAATCCTAACTGAATTTCTTATATTTATAGACAATATTCATAGAGAAAACCATGTAACAAAATATCTGTATGTGTGAAGCCCTGTGTGTCTACTTGTAGCCTAGGGCTAGATACTAACGACTTGCAGAATATGCAAACCAGAGACTTACTAACTTTTAACTCAACTCATTGACATTTACTATTTTGAAAGTTTAATCATTATAATCTCAAATTTCATTTTTTCCATGGAAGGAAAGTTTTATGTGGTGACTACGGTTCCAGTTACCTGTTATGGGCTGAACTATGTCCCCACCAAACATTCACAGGTTCAAGTCCCAACCTCCCAGTACCTCAGAATGTGACCATATTTAGAGACAGGGTCTTTAAAGAGGTAATTAAATTAAAATGAAGTAATTAGGGTGGGTCCTAATCCAATATGACTGATATCCTTATAAGAACAGGAAATTCAGACATAAACAGGGATGTTTAAACATAAGATCGTGTGAGGACAGGGAGAACACCACCTTTAAGTCAAAGAAAGAGGCCTGGACTTCTAGCCTCCAGAACTATGAGAAAATAAATTTCTGTTGTTTAAGCCACCAGTTGATGGCACTTTTAAGGCAGCCCTAGCAGACTAATACAACATCCAATTCATTGTCCAACAAATTTTGAGGAGCATGGATTTGACAAACGGAAGGTGTGTATAGGAATAAAGATACTGCCTCCCTGGGTTAATAGAGACAGTAATAGGGACTGAATGAAAGAATAACCTCCCTCACCCTAGCATTGCCAGCCTTTCTCCATATATAAGATGATGTCTCTTCTCTGTTCATAACCCTCCCTCCAATCACTTTCCATCTTACTTAATAAAAGTGGGAATCCTCACAATTGCCTGGAGTGCGATGGGGGATTGGCCATACCACCATCAGGCTACCCTGCTTTTCAGAACTCACTCCTGACCTGGCTACTGCTAGTCCTGTTAACTTGGACCTCATCCTGGACTTGCACTGGGATATTATGAGGCTCAGAGACCATGATTGAGGAGCAAGTCTAGGAACAGGAAATCAATGGCATCTTCTTGGTCTTCAAAAGACTTAGGAGATGACAGTCTCCAAAGCATGGCAGCTGAGAGTAGAGGGGAACGCCCATAGAGTCGAGGTTGGGTCTGCCATTTCCATACATACAAGGACAGGCACAAATCAACTGCAAATACACTGGAGACTCTGGTGATCTCATCCAGATCTCATGTACCAATGACTCCTAAATTTCTAACTCTAGTTAAGATGTTTCCCCAAACTCCAGATTCATATATTCAGTTACTCACTAATTATCTCTACTTGGCAGTATAATAGGCATCTCAAATATTAAAATTTCAAAGCACTCCAGACAGACCTCTCTACCTACCTCCACCACCACTCTCAAACATGCTCCTCCTGAAACCTTTCACACTTCAGTAAATGGTAACTTCATCTTTCCCAGAGCCTTGGAACCATCTTTGATTTCTCTCTTCTTCTCACAGCCCACATCCAATCAACCAGCAAACTGTTCAAAATATATCCAGAATCCTATCTCAACATTTCTGACACCATCACTTTGGGACCAGCCGCCATTTTCTTTTGTCTAGATTAGTTAATAGTTTCCTAACTGTTCTCCCTGCTTCCTCCACCCTCTGTCACCTTACAGTTTATTCTCAACACAGCAGTCAGCGTGAGCTTCTAAGAATTAAATGAGATGCTACCCCTCTGTTCAAGAACCTCCAATGATGTCCCATCTTACTCAGAACCAAAGCCAAACTCCTCACAACTGCCTGGAACAGACTCCATATAATCTGGCCCCCACTACACTATTTGTGTTCACTCATCTCCTCCCTGCATTGTTCTCACTCTGTTCCAACAACACCGGTCCCCTTGTTGTTCCTCAGATACTCCAGGCATGCCTAGCTTCGAGATCTTTCCCTTTGTTCTCTCCCCTCTGCTTATCTGCATATCTCACTCCCTCAGACGTCCCCTCATCAGTGAGGCCCTCTCTAACCACCTATTTACAAGGGCAATCTCCACTCCTCCCCTGTGCATTCTCTGTTCTCTTACCTGCTTTATCTTTCTCCATAATACTTATCACAATCTGACATACTGTTGCACTCATGTAATTGTTTACTTTCTGCCTTACTCTACTAGAATGCAAGCTCCATGGGGCAGAGGAGTTTTTTGGTCTATTTTATTCACTGCTCTGTTATCAGTCCCTAGAACAGGGTTGGACATATATTTGGTATTCAATGAAATGTAAAATGACTTTTAGGGAAAAATTTATTTGAACATTTTAAATTTAGAAAAACACAGAAAAAGTTTTTCAAGTAGTACTATGGAAATGCCTACAAAGTCAAATTAGCGACTATATTTCTTCTCTAGGTAACTAAACATCGTTGACAAGTTGGCATGAGGCATGAGGTGGGATGTGTCGCTTGATGAATTCGAGTCATCCCCCATAGAATTAAACCCGCACAAACAACCCAACTTCCCACTTTTGACTTTAAACGGATGATGAACAAAAAAGTAGTTGATATGGGGGAAGGCATGCATTAAGAAAGTATACTTACTGGAAGGAGGTTTCTTCTACAAAAGAACAAGTATATATCATTAATGCAAGAATTAATAGGGTATGATACAGATTCATATAAAAATGAGTTTGAGCTTAATTCCTTTTTCTCAGTTTTGATTCTCACTTGCTGACATTGTATACCTCCTAAATCAAACGTTGGCAAACTTTTTCTGTAAAGGTCCACATGGCAAATATTTTAGGCTTTGTGGGCAAAGAGGTAAAATCGAGGATAATAAGTAAGTACTTACATAACAAAAGAGAAAACAAATTTTCAAAAATTTTTATCAATGAATTAAAAATATAATCATAATAATCAAAGTCTTGTAATACAGGTCTACTAATTAGAAGAATGGAATTCTTTGGAGGGATAACATTTCTCTTATTTGGGGGTTCAATGTTAGGGTTCCCTATTATCAAATAGACTGCAATGTTTATATGTAAAAACCATTCTTAGCTCGTGGGCCATAGAAAATCAAGTGGCAGACCAGATTTGGTCCATGGGTCATAGTTTGCCAGCCCCTGTCTGAAATGCAAGTTCAAGAAAATGGTTCTCTTAGATAGATTTTCTGCTAGATGAAAACGGGAGTAACATTCTTAGCTAATGAACTAATAATATTCACGTAAAATCTTTAATTAATTCAGCATTGTAAGAAAAACCGTTTACCAAGTCTTTAATAAAAACACTCAGACAGGTATTCTTTGCAGGTAGAGAGAAAAGACAAGAATTTTGAATGAGCAACCTTATCTGTCTGTACTTCCACTGTTGACCAGCAGGGGGACTCAGCCGGATTACATTACACTGGACTGGCTAGGAGCACCACACAACAGCTACTATTCATTCACAGAGCAGTTATTCTTAATTATAGGGAATATCCTTGAAACCACATTCATGGAAACATTTTACAATACCTATTTATAGGTATTATTAGAAACCCCCTTTACATTTAAGTTTTATTTTGATATAAGATATTTTTAAACCTAAATTTCAAAATTAATGTTCACTATAAAAACAGCAGGTCTAAAATTTGTTCATGCTATAAATGTATTATCCTTAAAAATTCTACTTTATACACTATTTTTAGTGGACTTGATGGAGTTGTGCAACTTTGAAGGTCTCAGATAATTTTAAAGACTGGAAGTAAAGAAATGCATTAAGAGAATAAAACATTTAAAAATCTTATCCATTTACATCAAACCTATTGTATCACCAAACGCGAGTTCCAACAGACCTAAACTTGAAGAATTAAAAACCTCAGAAGCAACTATAATACAATAGGTTTCTAGTTTTTAATTGAACAATTGTCTTCTAAATACAGTTGTGCTAAATTTGACATTCAACATTCCACTGTTCTATACTGATAAAACATTTCACAGATTTATTCCAATGAAATTTCTTATCATAAAACTAGAAATTAATTTTCATCTTGAGATATACGATCCCTTACTTAAAATAAAAGGATCTTAAATACATGTACATGTGCTATAAATATCCACCCACATTGCACATTCTCTCGGTATCGCTGCGCTATGCCCCTCCCCGGTGCCTCTCACATATTCTGTGATGATTCCTGGAATGTTGCGATGAGACACCTCTGCCTTTCCTCCCTATATTTGCCGGGATGCTTCATGACTCACCTTCATGTCATCTTGGACATTTTCTACTGCAGGAAAATTAACGAAAAATATTCTCCAGAGTCTGTTAGAACATCTTAGGAGAAACAGTGTCTCAGAAGAAAACTATATCTACAGGAAGTTGTCTGGCAAAGAGTGAAATTCACTTACTTGAAAAGTAGCCTTTCCTCTGAGCATAGCACACGCCAAGGCCACAGACAGAAATCACTAAGGCCACAACTACTACAGCTGCTATTATGCCACTTATGTTGAGATCATCTGGAATGCAAAATAAACCATGCATGAATTCATGTCAAAAATATGGACCGATGTAGTTATTAAATCGAAAAAGCTCAAAAAACTCCCCTCGGACTTCCCTGGTGGCTCAGTGGTTAAGAATCCGCCTACCAGTGCGGGGGACACAGGTTCGAGCCCTGGTCCGGGAAGATCCCACATGCCACGGAGCAACTAAGCCACAACTACTAAGCCCACGTGCCACAACTACTGAAGCCCGCACGCCTAAAGCCCGTGCTCCACAACAAGAGAAGCCACCGCAATGAGAAGCCTGCACACTGCATTGAAGAGTAGCTTCTGCTCGCCGCAATTAGAGAAAGCCCGCGCACAGCAACGAAGACCTAACACAGCCAAAAATAAATAAATTAAAACAAAACAAATAAAAGCTCCCCTTTGTAGCTATACCATAAATACAGATAGTTTCATGCTTTTTAAGCCTGTTCCACTAACTCACTTCCACGGATATGGTTCAAAATTGATTGAAAATATTAGCAGAGCTAAGTCTTGCAAGAATCTGAAATTTTAAAAAGTTCTATGATCCAGAAATAAAATGTATGGTATTCTCTTGCATGCATTTGGAGATGCAATAATCCATATGATTAAATATCAGATTGGAAGTGAGCTTTGAAATTCAGTGAGTTCAAGTATTCTACTACAACACTCCCCTCAAATTTTCCTTAAAATTCCTCTACATCGTCATCTGGGTCAATTTCACAAATACGGAAAATTCATTCAACCCCAAAGAAAGCCCATGCCACTGTTGTTCTATAAAACTAAGTATCAGAAACATCTTCTTTCTTGAATTTATATGGGCTTGTGCGTGGGTGTGTGTACATACGCACACATAACACACCCACATACATATATGCCATTAAACTGTTATCCCATTAAGTTAAAAATGAATTAAACTTCCCCAGGCTTTTTCCTGTTACTACTAAGTCATCTTTCCTCTAACCCAATATAACTGCATTTTTTGGACCTAACTTTGAAAAATCACTACCATGTTACCAACTTGTGAGGTTTTTCCAGT